>NC_138783.1:15816312-16287876 GCF_965178545.1 Coloeus monedula
AACCACAGCATTCCTCTTTTAAAGGGAAGAAAAGGCCCTCTCTGGTGCTGATCTCTCCAGTTGCTGTGGCATGCCTGAAAGGGCAGCCAGCTTCCAGAGAACATAGGGCAAGGGAGGGATCAAGCCTCCTAAAACTTCTTTGTCTCCAGAGAAAACAGTTTTAAGAGATGTCATTCAATCTTAATACTTCACATATGGTGTCTCCAGCAATATGATTCAGCTGAAAACATTAAAATTAGGAAGATAAAATTGGAGTTTAGAAATGTCCAGTTCAATAACAGTGTTTACAGTAGAAGCAAGCCACCTCTTTTATCCCTGTTTCTATACCCCAGTGTAGCTGTTGAGTAATTAAACCATGCCTAATTGTAAGCCTGTGAGGAGTCCCATTAGGTTCAAAGAGATTATTCATATGCTTAAGTACATTGCTGAATCAGTGCTGGAATGAAAATAGCTACATAATTACAGGATTATATGAACACAGAGTTGCAAATGTGATGTTTAAAAGAGAAATTCTCATTTACAAGATGATAAGAACACTTAATTGCAGTTTAGAGATGGAATGAAATCCACAACCATAAATGATAATACAAAACACAGCATGTCTTTTAGAGTCACCCTGGCATCCATAACTTGGAAAGCTTCAAGTGACAACCCAAGCAGGTGTATGAACAACAGAGTGCTGCAAATTTTCACATCCAGTCTTTGTATATATTCCCTTGCATACCTGTACATTTCCAAATAAAAGTATCTGCTTTTCAATATTCTTTGGTTTTTACTCTAACCCAACACTAATTTCACTGCACTGTAATATAAGGTCATGACTGAATCATTTCACAAACCATTCCCCTATCTCAGCTATAGGATCAGAAATCTCTAGTAAACTACATTTTCTGGTTTTAGCTCATCTGTCACTGATTAAACCTGGCACGTATGCTCACACTCACAGATTTTAGGGGCTTATTATCCAGAGCTAAGTTCCAAATCTGTCAACAGTAGAAGGCAGCCCTGACTTGCAAGTAAGCACTATCCCATGTTGAAATGGTGGGTGACATGGGTGTCTCCCTCTTCCCATAGCACCCTTCTCTTAACAGCTTCCATTTTTTCTTCCTACAGAGAAGGACAAGTGGCTCATGAAGCCACTGAGCTTCTATTGCATATGGCAACACTGTGTGTTCAGACAAAACCTTCACAGAGACTGCTTTAGTCCTGCACAGCCTCCCTGAAGTGAGGCTAACCCAGGAAGTTGCCTGTTTGCAACTCAGAGCCTTCAAAGGTGGTCTGAAGATTAGAAAACCTTTGTGTGCCTGCATTCTGTTCCTTCTGGATTTTACATCCCTCAACTGTAATGGCAGAGAGGTTTCTCTCTCTCTTCTGCTTTACAACCCACAGGCAGCTTCTGGGGGGAAGTCTACAATTACACGTTGAAAGTGTGGGACCAGCCCATGTCTTGAGTCATGTACCTGGCCACATGCTGCTCTCAGTCATAGCCAGTTAAGTTAGAGAGGCTGCAGCAATCTGAGTCTACAACTGACTTCAGCTGTGGTGTTGTGCACACCCAGCTTCCTCAGCTGGGGACAAGAGAGGAGGTCAGTAATGTCTAAAAACATTTATGAACCGGAAGCTGTGGCTGTATATAACAAGCTTGTAAGGCTCTGTTCCCATCACTGTTTCTTTTCTCTTTAATTCCTCACCACTGCATGACACTGACACCAGTCTATCACATACAGCAATTTTTCAAAGGGTTCACTTGTGAATGGGCCACTGCTCTGCTTTGCAGACCAATAAACCTTGTTAATCTGTGTATGTATAAGGATAAAATAAGATAGGCAAAGTCCACAAGAAAATCTAGTGCATCACAAAGAGGCGAAATACTCCTTTGTTTGGTTAGCATGCAGAACAAGTTTGGGATAGTTTTATGAGAACACCTGATGTGTGTTATTTATTGTGTTCTTCAGTTCTACTGAGTGGATATTCTGAAGGAACACAGGGCTATCAAAGCAGCTCACAACAGTGAACCTGTAACAACTTTGTAATAAAGGCTTAAACCCCACATCAATATGAAATCTACTTGTAGAAAATCTTGGTAGTGTTAAGATATATAATGCCTGACAAAATGGTTTCCCAAACATAGAAACTTGAAGAAATACTAACACAGATCACCAAGATCAGATGAAGTCAAGACAACTGTTGTCTTTGATAGAACAGAAATACTCAAAGCTTGCTGACAGATACAGCATGTATCTGTTAGAAGAGCATAGTCGATTTTCCACCACTTAAACCAAAGTTCTAGAATGACAATAGGTGTTTCGGAAGACAAAACCAGTAAGTTTCAGAGGACAAACTTGGTATTGAGTGCTGTGCTTTCATAGTCCTTGTTACACCATCGTGACTTCAGTCCTTAGTATCCTCTGTCCTGAGACAGAGGATCACATTCACCTCTGGAGTTTTTGGAGTTACAGACCCATGACCATACTGTGAGAATAAATCCCTGTGCTTGATATGCTGTCTTCCCCTCACTGAGTCATGTAAGAACAGATGACTGTTTAGATGATGGGCACTTCCCTCTGCTCAAGAGTACTTGTTTTCAGATATGTGAGAAAAGGTTTGTTAGGATTTCTTGGTGGATTGGAACTCCTGAGAAATCAGCTAAGTCTGAGAATCTGCATATAGGTGACTTTTTGCCATTTCTATCCCCCGATTTATCACCTTTTAAGGGCTCTAGGGTGTCAGTTTTCCTGGGAATAAATTGCCTGTTATGCTTGGGGGCAAAAAAATCAAAGCCAGACTGGAGCAGCAGGAGTTTCTCGGCAGGGGAGGACTGTAGGGGACCACTCGGCACAGGCCTTCTGCCGGAACCTCACAACAGCTCCATGAAACAGCCAGGAATTTCTCCAGGCACCCATGCGCACATACACAGAAATGTTACATTGTAAACTTGCACCCAAACCAAGAAGTCTTAAAACACAGAAGTCTTAACCTGCACAGAAACCAGACCTGGGGAGTTCAAAGAAAGGGATTTTCAAGTTTTAAAAAATCCCAAAGAAACACAGTGGCATCACCCTCACCTTGATTACAGGAATTAGTGCTGCTGCAGTTGGCAACAGAAACCAAATGGCATTTTCTGGTCAGTCAGGAAACAAGGAGAAACTTCTGAGATCACTCACACATAACCTCCACAGCTCAGTTTTAAAGTACCAAATAACAATTCCCTGCAGCCTGAGGCCTGCAAATACTGAAGAAATTCTTTCAAAAAGAAAAATAGTTCATTTGAATTTGTTCAAGCAAGCAGTTTCTGCAAAAAACCCCCAAACAACAAAAACCTAATGCTTATGTTTCATGAGAAAAGAAGAAAACCACAATTTAATGGCTTCATTTATGAAGGAAGGGTAATTTTCACATTGTGAAGTACTCTTCTTAGGTGGGCTCTGATGCCAAATGTTTCCGTAGGCTAGTGTTCCTGTTCTGCTGCCCCAGAAACATTCATCCCAGTAAGAACCTCAGCAGCTTAGTATTTTAAAGGCGAAAGGTGAATTGCAAAGGGGTGTTTTTTTGGTTGGTTGGTTGATCGATCGATTTGGGGTTTTTTTGTTTTGAGAGGGTTTTGTGTGTGGTTTTTTTTTGTTTGTTTTAGGTTTTTTTGTTCTTAACTATTTTCTGAAAGTTAAAAATATATTCTTGGTCTTTATGCAGTAAGAAAGCACACTCATTTAAGTTTTCATTATTTTTTCCTACTGCTTGCACTTTTTTAGATTTAAGAATAATTGAAGTGGCAGGTTTAATAAAAATGGGCAAATTATGAACAAATGTCTCAAAGTTAAGCCAAGAATATGTACAAACACAATAGCCTTGCAATCTTTTGGTTTATTTCTGTAAACTTTGATTAAAAGCTTCTTACATAGTTTAGGTAATTGGTTAAAATAATTGTGGAACAGCTCTAGTTCCTTTGCAAAGTCAGATATATGGAAAGTAATTTCTATGACAAAAGTGTTAGCTGAAGGAAGAAAGGGAAATTCATCTCTTGAAATGTTCTTGCTCTAACTTGGAAATATCCTTGGTACATAATCCCACAATCAGATCTCAGTGACTTGATTACTGAACATCAAAGGTTCAACATAAATTACCTTCCTTTTTCATAAGAGTTAGGTTTTCTGCTCTAGGATTAGAAAAAGTTGTTTTTAGAAACTAACAAAAAAATAAGGTTTGTGGAAGGTCTGGTATTTCCATTTTTAGTGAGCTTTCTTCGACCTCATGAGAATGAGCCTGCAGAACCCCAAATGACTGCAAAAGCATTTATCTGATTATCAGTGAAACCCTTCTAAGTTGGCAGTTACCTTGATTAGCAGTGGTGATACTTACAGTGATACTAATGTAATGTTAGTCATTATAGTACTTATAAATTTGTAGGCAGGGTGATTTTCTCCATTTTCATAAGTCTATTTTAGGAGAAGATTAAAACCTTTATGAATTAAGACATGATGAAAAGTAAATAAAGCCCCTTATCGGGACTGGATACATTCTGTCTCCTTAATCATACTTCTGTTTCCAGTATATTGCCAGTATACATCTGTCGAAGATCAAGTCCTATGTCAGCAGATTGAAAACAGGCTCCAAAGCCAAGACAGACAGGTTGATCATTTAGGTTGTCTGAATTTGTGGTCTCTGGTGACTTTTCATCTCAGCTTCAAGCAGTGGATTAACCCTAGTTGCTGCAGGATAGGGGCAGACCAGGTATCATCAGCCAGCAACATCCCAGAGTGATATCACGGGGCAAGTGCAACCCAAGTATTTCTCAGGAAGAATGGGTAATACTTGTGGCAAAGTTCCCCTCAGCAACATCTCAGCAGCCAGCAGCTCTCCCTCCAACAATTCACAGAGTTCATCTTTCCTTGTTTTTGACAAGCTAACAACACTGTATTATATTTGTCTGCCTGTCAGCATCTCTGGACTTACAGAAAAGATCTGAGCACATCCATTTAGGAGATAAATAGTGCATAAAATTCCATAAAATCTCCTATGAACACACACTGGGCCATGCAGCAGGTCCATCTGAGGTGCAGGTCAGAGCTTTGAAGGATCTTGGTATTCTAGGTGGAAACTGACCAACAAAGTTATTCCCTTCAATCTGCAAACCTCTGGGTGTCAGAGGAAGCCCAGGCTCTGCAGGGACAAGGGAAAGGCCTTGGCTTCTTGTAGCTGTCTTTGACTGCAATTCAGGGACACTGCTAACATCCTTGTCTTGTGATATAAATTACAGGTAAAAAAATGCAGTGTATGAACAGAGTAGAAATTACATACCCCTATAATACACTTCTGTTCCAGGTCAGCTATATGACGTGTTTTGAGCTGTTGTTGGGGTTTTAGTTTAGTCTTAGTTTTTTTCCTGTTAAAGGAATTTTCTCCCATATGCATGTTGCTAGGGGACAAATAGCTGTACTTAAGAAAGACAAAAAGGGAGTGGGGCGGGCCTGGCTACTCCTTTGTCTACACCTGGGTGTGGGGTCAGTTCGCTCTGAGCGTCCGGAGAGAGAAGCTGCAGAGAAAGGAGCTGCTGCTTCTTTCTTTTTGGCCGTTCTTCTCTTCCTGCTGGAAACAACGCCGGGACCCCAAAAGCCGCTTTCCCTGCCCTGCTGGAGGCCGAGCTGTGGCTGCCCTGCCCCGCTGCTGCTGTTTCGAGCTTTCGCTACGCTGTAGCCCTGCTCGCCCTGCTTGCCTGGGCATCCGTGGGGTTCTCCCATCTGGATACATCTCGCCTGCCACCTGGGATTTGCGTTCGTCCCTGCCGCTCTAGCCTGCCGTTCTATCCTGCCGTTCCAGCCTGCTGTTCCAGCCTGCCGTTCCAGCCTGCTGTTCCTGAGAGTCCGGGATCGGCTGCCCAGGGGTTTGTGAAGCCTTTGCTCCTTCCCTTCCCGGGATCCCAGGGCACTGGTGCCGCGTGTTTCCCGAGCTCGCTCCGGAGCGCCCCCTGCAGCCGCGGGGGAACCATCGCACCTGCCTTGCTCACCGGGAGCCGCCAGCGCCCCTGCCGGCTGCGAGCGGAACTGCACCCGAGGGGAAAGGGCCCGACAGCCGAGAAGGCTGGGACTGGGTTTGTGATTGCTGTTACTGCCATAGTTATTGTTGTTTTGTTTGACTGGTTATATACATATATATATATACATATAGTCAAGAACTGTTATTCCTATTTCCCACATCTTTGCCTAAAGGCCCTTGATTTCAAAATACAATAACTTGGAGGGAAAAGGGGTTATATCTGCCACTTCAAGGGGGGCTTCTGCCTTCCTTAGCAGACACCTGTCTTTCAAAACCGAGACAGATCTTGGTGCCCAATGTGGGGCCTGAGGGCATTAAGAGAGAGAGGTGAAAAAAAGGAATAACAGTTCTTGGATAACTTTATTTTGTGTGCCAGATATAGGAACCTTGTTAGGCTGCACTATGTGGTCTAGTTTACCCTGGTTCGGGTGGCATGTGGCCGTAGCTATATTCTTCCCCTTTGCAGCTCCTTACTTGAATATGGGTCCTCTGACTAAGGCTACCATTGCTGTTATCCAGCTTGCATTATGGGTCGAGAAGGTGAGGAATTCATGGGTTTTTAGCTTCCTCCGGAATGTGGGCACATGGATAAATGGCTATCACACACTGAGTACATGTTTTTGGGGTTATGTTAACAATGGTACCTTCTGTGAGGAAATGACACCAGGGGAAGTTTTCCCCCAACCCCTCAACCAGTTCTTCGGGCCCACCCCACCAATTTTCAAAGGGTTTAAATTCCCTCTGAATATTAACCATCTGCTGCTGATAGGCCTACTCTATTTAGCACTCAAGGATAAGTTGAGATTGGCTTGGATATCTACTCGGACACCAGCCCCAGAGACTAGAGATCCTGCCCCAGAACCTGACATGGCCCCAGAGAGTAGAGTTCCTACCCCAGAGCCTGATCCTGCCCCAGAACCTGACATGGCCCCAGACACTAGAGATCCTACCCCAGAGCCCTATCCTGCCCCAGAACCTGACATGGCCCCAGACACTAGAGATCCTACCCCAGAGCCTGACGCAGCCCCAGACACTAGAGACCCCGCCCCACAGACTGATACCGCCCAACAGTCCACCTCAGAAATGGACTACCCAAACTGGGTGGGGGTACTGGCAAAAGGGATGCAAGAGATGTGGCAAGAGATGGCCCAGGGGCGCAAGGAGATGTGCCAGGAGATGGGCCAGGTGCGCAAGGAGATATGCCAATTGCTAAGGGAATACACCTCCTCAGCTAGTGAAAAGCCCTCTCCCTGCCCCAAAGAGGGTGAGTCCGATGGTGCAGCAGTAGAACCCACGGATGTTACAACCGTCCAGGCTTCAGCTGAACCACAAGGACAACCACAGCCAGCAGCAGTCGCCCCTGTGCAAAGGAGGAAGTGTAAGACCAAATCAGTACGACCAGTTAATGATGATGGGCAACCAGGGCCCTCACAACCAGCAGGAGAGCCAGAGCCAGAAATCATCACTGAGTCCCTGTCGCACGACAGTCTCCGTGCTATGCGAAACGACATTGTGCGAAGGGGGCGTGAGCCTTATACCACCTGGCTGCTTCGGGTTTGGGACCTTATGGGCACAAGTGTGCAACTGGACAGTGGTGAGGCAAGGTATCTGGGATCATTGACCCAGGACCCAGGTGTGGACCAGATATTTGTGAGGGAGCCAGGGCCCCTTTCTCTCTGGGAGCGGCTCTTAATGAGTGTGAGAGAAAGGTTCATTCACAAAGAAAGAATGCAGGAGTATCATCATAGAATGCAGTGGAAGACACTCGAGCAAGGGATCCAACAGCTAAGAGAGGTGGCAATATTAGAGGTACTCTTTGGGAGGGATGGACAGCATGATAATGACCCCGATAAGGTCAGGTGCACAGGACAGATGATGTGGAACCTGGCAAGGCTAGGGCCATCGCAATACACCACCTTCATTGCAACGATTGATGCTGACAATACCCGAGAAACCGTGGGCTCTGTTGCCAGCAAGCTCAGGCATTATGACAGCATGATCAATGGCCCGCTGAAAGCTCATGTCTCTGCTGTGGTCCAGGACCTCAAAGAGGAGATGAAGGAGATGAGGAAGGAAATGAGGGAGGAGATGAGGGAAGAGATGAGGGAGGAGATGAGGAGGGTCAGTGTGGCACCAGTGCGAGTCACAGGCCCCCAAGTCAGAGCCCGTCGTCCCCCTGCTAGAGAGAGAGGGTACACCCCACGAGCTGAGCTGTGGTTTTCCCTGTGTGAGCATGGGGAAGACATGAGACGGTGGGATGGGAAACCCACCTCTGTCCTGGCAGCGCGGGTGCCTGAACTCAAGGAGGGAGGCACTAACTGAGGGGGTTCCACTAAGGTGAAAGTAGCCTCAGCCTCCCGTGACCGAGCTGCCAGGTATTACAGAAGGGAGGATGATATGTCGGATCCCCTTGAAGGTACTTCGAGCATGTACGCCCAGGGAAAGAATGATAACCAGGGCTAGAGGGGCCCTGCCTCTAGCCAGGAAGAGGCACGGGAGAACTGAGTTTTCTGAACGGTGTGGATCCGATGGCCTGGCACATCAGAGCCACAAAAATATGATGCATTGGTTGATACTGGGGCACAGTGTACTTTAATGCCATCAGGACATGTGGGGGCAGAACCTGTATCCATCGCTGGGGTGACCGGGGGATCACAGCAGTTGACCCTTTTGGAAGCTGAGGTGAGCCTGACTGGGAAGGAGTGGCAAAAGCATCCGATTGTGACCGGCCCAGAGGCCCCGTGTATTCTGGACATAGACTTCCTCCGGAATGGCTATTACAAAGACCCAAAAGGACTCAGGTGGGCATTTGGGATTGCTGCTGTGGAGGCCGAGGGCATTAGGCAATTGAACACCCTGCCTGGACTATCTGAGAATCCTTCTGCAGTTGGGCTCCTGAAAGTGGAAGAGCAACGAGTGCCAATTGCCACCTTGACAGTGCACCGCCGGCAGTATCGGACAAATCGAGATGCTGTGATCCCCATCCACAAGATGATCCGCGAGCTGGAGAGCCAAGGGGTGGTCAGCAAGACCCACTCACCCTTCAACAGCCCCATCTGGCCTGTGTGCAAGTCTGACGGGGAATGGAGATTGACTGTGGAGTATCGTGCCTTGAATGAAGTGACTCCACTGCTGAGAGCTGCTGTGCTGGACATGTTGGAGCTCCAGTACGAGCTGGAGTCCAAAGCAGCGAAGTGGTACGCCACTATTGACATTGCCAATGCATTTTTCTCCATTCCTCTGGCAGCAGAGTGCAGGCCTCAGTTTGCCTTCACCTGGAGGGGCGTGCAGTACACCTGGAACCGACTGCCCCAGGGGTGGAAGCACAGTCCCACCATCTGTCATGGACTGATCCAGACTGCACTAGAAAAGGGTGAGGCTCCAGAACATCTGCAGTACATTGATGACATCATTGTGTGGCGGAACACCGCAACCGAAGTGTTTGAGAAAGGAGAGAGAATAATTCAAATTCTCCTGTGAGCTGGTTTTGCCATCAAGAAGAGCAAGGTCAAGGGACCTGCCCGAGAGATCCAGTTCCTGGGAGTAAAGTGGCAAGATGGACGACGTCAGATTCCCACTGAGGTCATCAATAAGATCACAGCAATGTCTCCACCGACCAACAAGAAGGAAACACAAGCTTTCCTAGGCGCCATAGGTTTCTGGAGGATGCACATTCCCGAGTACAGCCAGATCGTGAGTCCTCTCTACCTGGTTACCCGCAAGAAGAATGATTTCCACTGGGGCCCTGAACAGCAGCAAGCCTTCGCCCAAATCAAACAGGAAATTGCTCACGCCATAGCCCTTGGCCCAGTCAGGACAGGACCAGAGGTGAAGAACGTGCTCTACTCTGCAGCCGGGAACAATGGTCTGTCCTGGAGCCTCTGGCAGAAGGTGCCTGGTGAGACTCGGGGCCGACCACTGGGATTCTGGAGCCGAAGCTACAGAGGATCTGAAGCCAACTACACTCCCACAGAGAAGGAAAGCCTGGCAGCTTATGAAGGAGTCCAGGCTGCCTCAGAAGTAATCGGCACAGAGGCACAACTCCTCCTGGCACCCCGACTACCGGTGCTGGGGTAGATGTTCAAAGGAAAGGTTCCCTCCACGCATCACGCCACCGACGCTACTTGGAGCAAATGGATTGCCCTCATCACGCAGTGCGCCCGAATTGGAAACCCAAGTCGCCCTGTGATCTTGGAAATAATTATGAACTGGCCGGAAGGTGAGACTTTTGGTTTATCTTCTGAAGAAGAAGAGGAGCAGGTGACACGTGCTGAAGAAGCCCCACCATATAATGAGCTACCAGAGAGTGAAAGACAATACGCCCTCTTCACTGATGGTTCCTGCCGAATTGTAGGCGCTAGCCGGAAATGGAAAGCCGCTGTATGGAGCCCCACACGACAAGTTGCACAGGCTACTGAAGGAGAAGGTGGATCGAGCCAATTTGCTGAGCTCAAAGCTGTCCAATTAGCTCTGGACATAGCTGAAAGAGAGAAGTGGCCAAAGCTCTACCTCTACACTGATTCATGGATGGTAGCCAATGCTCTGTGGGGTTGGCTGGAAAGGTGGAATAAGGCAAACTGGCAGCGCAGAGGAAAACCAATCTGGGCTGCTGAAGAGTGGAAAGACATTGCCACTTGGGTAGAGAAGCTATCCGTGAAGGTCCGTCATGTAGATGCTCACATCCCCAAGAGCCAGGCTAACGAAGAACATCGTAACAACAAACAGGTAGATCAGGCTGCGAAAATAGAGGTGTCCCAGATAGACTTGGATTGGCAACATAAAGGAGAACTGTTCTTAGCTCGATGGGCCCATGATGCCTCAGGTCATCAGGGCAGAGATGCCACCTATAAGTGGGCACGAGACTGAGGGGTGGATCTAACCATGGACAGTATCTCCCAGGTTATCCATGATTGTGAGACATGCGCTGTGATCAAGCAGGCCAAGCGGGTGAAGCCTCTGTGGTATGGTGGGAGATGGTCCAAATACAAGTATGGGGAGGCCTGGCAGATTGATTACATCACACTGCCTCAAACCCGCCAAGGCAAGCGCTATGTGCTCACAATGGTAGAAGCCACCACTGGATGGCTGGAGACCTATCCTGTGCCTCATGCTACTGCCCGGAACACCATCCTGGGCCTGGAAAAGCAAGTCCTTTGGAGGCATGGTACACCTGAGAGAATTGAGTCTGACAATGGGACTCATTTCAAGAACAGCCTTATAAACACCTGGGCTAGAGAACATGGCATAGAGTGGGTGTACCACATCCCCTACCATGCACCAGCAGCTGGGAAGGTTGAGCGGTGTAATGGACTGCTTAAAACCACCTTGAAGGCACTGGGTGGGGGGACTTTCAAAAACTGGGAGGTGCATTTAGCAAGAGCCACCTGGTTAGTTAACACCCGAGGCTCCACCAGCCGAGCAGGCCCTGCCCAATCCAAACCCCTACAAACAACAGACGGGGATAAGGTTCCAGTGGTGCACATGAGAGGTATGCTTGGAAAAACTGTTTGGGTAAAGTCTGCCTTGAGCAAAGACAAAACCATCCGTGGGGTCATTTTTGCTTAGGGACCAGGTTGCACCTGGTGGGTGATGCAAAAGGATGGAGAGACCTGATGCTTACCTCAAGGGGACCTTGTTTTAGGGTGAACTACCCATGGCTCTGTACTTGTATCAGTATCAGCATGTATATTTGTATATAATTTGGGTAATGCATAGATTTATATGGTTAAAAAAAAGTTGTTTCATGTAACATGTTAGTATGGGAAAAATTCGGGGTGGATAATGTTGGGGTTTTAGTTTAGTCTTAGTTTTTTTCCTGTTAAAGGAATTTTCTCCCATATGCATGTTGCTAGGGGACAAATAGCTGTACTTAAGAAAGACAAAAAGGGAGTGGGGCGGGCCTGGCTACTCCTTTGTCTACACCTGGGTGTGGGGTCACTTCGCTCTGAGCGTCCGGAGAGAGAAGCTGCAGAGAAAGGAGCTGCTGCTTCTTTCTTTTTGGCCGTTCTTCTCTTCCTGCTGGAAACAACGCCGGGACCCCAAAAGCCGCTTTCCCTGCCCTGCTGGAGGCCGAGCTGTGGCTGCCCTGCCCCACTGCTGCTGTTTCGAGCTTTCGCTACGCTGTAGCCCTGCTCGCCCTGCCTGCCTGGGCATCCGTGGGGTTCTCCCATCTGGATACATCTCGCCTGCCACCCGGGATTTGCGTTCGTCCCTGCCGCTCTAGCCTGCCGCTCTAGCCAGCCGTTCTATCCTGCCGTTCCCGCCTGCCGTTCTAGCCTGCTGTTCCTGAGAGTCCGGGATCGGCTGCCCAGGGGTTTGTGAAGCCTTTGCTCCTTCCCTTCCCGGGATCCCAGGGCACGGGTGCCGCGTGTTTCCCGAGCTCGCTCCGGAGCGCCCCCTGCAGCCGCGGGGGAACCATCGCACCTGCCCTGCTCACCGGGAGCCGCCAGCGCCCCTGCCGGCTGCGAGCGGAACTGCACCCGAGGGGAAATAGCCTGACAGCCGAGAAGGCTGGGACTGGGTTTGTGTGTGCTGTTACTGCCATAGTTGTTGTTGTTTTGTTTGACTGGTTATATACATATACATATATATATATATATATATATATATATATAGTCAAGAACTGTTATTCCTATTTCCCACATCTTTGCCTAAAGGCCCTTGATTTCAAAATATAATAACTTGGAGGGAAAAGGGGTTATATCTGCCACTTCAAGGGGGGCTTCTGCCTTCCTTAGCAGACACCTGTCTTTCAAAACCGAGACAGCTGTCCTCCATAGCCCCCAGCCCAAAGCCCAGTTTGGGATTCTTTCTCTAAAACTTTCTTGAATCTCTCCTCATTTTTTTCTCCTATCAGTCCACAAGTTGAAGCAGCTTTGCTTATCAACAGAAAGTAATATTCCTCAATAATCCATTTTACTTTGGATTTCATTTAGGTTGATCTTCCAACAGCTCCAAAGAGCTCAATCTTACAAGAGACTGCTCTGTCTCTCAAAATTTGAGTGAGGTCTGCTATGCCATCAAGCTTTCTTTCAAAATTACAGCATGATTTGTAGTTAAAATTTTTAATGACAACTATTTCTTAAGCATGGGAGAAATTATAGAATTGAAGAGATGAGCAAAGTTTTCCTGTCTGTTATGGTGACAGAATCTGCATAGGCTGAGTATTTCTGTATCAGAATATTGTAAATTCCATACTGATTTACAATAGAGTAAATCATGATCATTATTTCTACTTAAAGCACGCATGGATTTTGGAAGCATTATGCCCCCGTACAGATAGACTATCAGTATATTGTGGAAGGAGCTAGAGTTTGTATGTGAAACATCTGACTCCAGGAAAGTTAGTGAAAGATTTGGAGCATTTTTTTGAATAGCCAAGCTGCCACCCCACTTTCCTGTTCCCATTATTATAGACTAGACAGAACCAGGCTAACTCCATACTCTTATTAATACAGGGCTGTGCTATGAAAGCATTACACAAATAGGGACATCCTGCAGAATTAGCCAGAAAGAGAAAATACTGTACTGAAGTGCCACAAAGTCCCTGAAGCAGCACTCAAAAAAGTTCAGTTGAGCCTGCAGAGCCTTTTTTGATGGCTGACTAGTACAGATTTCCAGAAATGTTAAGTCATGTATCCTCTTGGTTTCTCAGCTTTCCTCACAGCCAGCTGTCAAGAACTCCCACCTCAGAAGCACACTGGGAAACTAAACTGATTTTATGTGCTGGTCACAGAACTGAAGGTATGTGTGCATGGCAAGTTAGTTCATGTGAGCCGAAGATGATCAACATGAGTTTTTCCTCCATGAAGAGTGTCCAGCAGCTGCACTCAGCTTGTGTCAAGACCAATTCCACAGAGGCTGGGATTCCCTTTGTTGAAGCTTGTAGAGAGTTAATGGTTAAGCCAAGAAAGAATAACACTATTACGACTACATTACATCTTTTAACATACTCTTTTAGGAGGCTGAGTATACATATTTGAAGGAATTTTTTTCAGACCATTGAGTACAATGCCTTCCCAAAGAAAACATTCTCGGCTGTTTCCCTCTAGAAATAGCTGGTATCTGAGGTGACAAGAACAAGTTGCCTTGGATCAAGTTAAAGTTGAAACCAGTCCAACTAGACTAGTGAAAAGGCTATATATTCATGCCCATTCTGAGTTAAAGTGAATTTTTTTAACAACATAGTAGGTTGAAAAGTCCTTGCTCTATAGCAAGGAAGTATCAACAAATCGGAAATGCTAAATGCAAAAGATTTCCTCGAATTTATAAAGTAGGTTTCCTGTGCAACACATTAGTTGTAAAGTCTATATAAAAATTATATGAACTTGTGCAAGTCTGTTTGGGATTTTGAGGCTTTTTTATATTATGGTATTTGGGAAAAAATCCAGGATAAGAAGGGTTAACACAATGATTAAATACTTCTTTCAGATGTTGTTTTACAGGATTCTTCCTTTCTTTAGCATTATGAGCACTGCTGGAAAAGCTGGATTATTATTTTGTTATTTTCCAGTCCCCTCAGTGTTTTCCGTTTTCCCCAGAATCATATTATTTGCAATCAGGATCCATGAGAGAAACCCCTCAGTAAAGCTAACACTGAAAACATGCAGCTTTGGCTCCTGCAAGGCTTTCCACAGGCATCACTCCCTCCTGCTGAGCTCAGGAGGGAGACATAGTCAGTGGAAAGATTAACTTTCCAAGTGATTTTTTTTTAAAAAAAGGAATAAGGTAAGATATTGGCACACATTTTGTATCTGTTTTGGTTTACCAATTAAGATAAACCAAATAAAGGCTCATGGCACCATAAGCTTAAAATAAATAAATTAGCATTAAGAAAACTTGATCTGATTTCAACTGGGAAAGCATATCCATTGATACCACTGCATTTTATGCATGCAGATACAGACAGATCTCATCAGAGGCTGAAGCCATGCTGTGTCAAAGACTAAAATATTACTTTTATTAGATTTCAGGGATGTAGCAAAGGCAAGTTTTTCTGGGAGGTTATTTTATAACATTTTATAATGAAGGTTCCCTTTTCTGTGTTCCTATTAATATTGTTTTAGAAGGATTAAATCCTCTTAACTCAAATACTGAGCTATGCTGTGAGTTTGATGGCAGGCCTGGCTCCAAATGCTGTGGTTTTGTATCTCAGTGTGTAACTCTGGCTTTAGGATTTCACAGCATTGGCTTTATGCTGCCATTATTCAGAAGCTGGGAGTTTCTCGATGTCTGACAGCCACTTGAAAGTGAATTTGTAGTTGTTAATGCCTATTTCACTGGAACTGTTCCTCACGGTATTAGCAAAAGAGACAGAAACAAACGTGAGACACAGCATTCCCAGCAGCCCATGAAAGGGAAGGGACAGGGAGCTTTATAGGCTGTTGTCAGCCATCCTGCATTTCCACTTGGCAGGACTTGGACACACACAGACAAATTCATTTGGATGTGGGGCAAAAGTCACTGAGAGCCAGACTGGCTTAAGATTCCCTGGAAGAACATAAAAATAAATTGGTGCCCTTGATTTATCCCTAAGACTTAGTCTGTTTTCCCCAAATATTTTCTGTATTTCCAACACTTCCACATTATTCTCCATACTGTTGCTTAGCCACTCTCATTTACTACACTTTATCTTTTAGGGATGAATTGAAACCAACATCTCTGCTTCTTCCCCTGCCAATAAAATACAACCACAAACAAAAATATATATAAATAGTTATAACTGAGTTTTACCTATCACATCCTTTCTGTTCTGCAAAAAAACATTGCCATTGCCAAGTCTGGGGTAACCCTGTATTCAGTTTCTTCTATGATAAGAATTCATGCTTGTAAAATTTACCACAAAGTCAATTTTGCTTCTTGCCAAAGGAATACACTCTGTGATACAATCTGGCTTTTATTTTAAGCTGTATTTCTTGTGTATATGGTATGAAGTAAACTTAAAGTGGAAGAGTGTAACTGGATGTAATGTTTCCGCTGAGCTGGTAGAGAGGCCAAAAAAGGCCTGCAGTAAGAAGCAAGGATTGACTAAGTCACTTTTATAAAGTCAAACAGATGATTATGAACAAGTTATTCTAGCTTGAAATTGTCCTTCTGTCTCTTTCTAGGCCATGTTTGGCTACTTGATGTTTGATTTTCACATACCACCAAGTACATTATCTATATTTTGTGCCTTTTAACATCACCCACAAAGCCCATGTAGGACACCTTGTAACACCAACACAAAAGAGAAGAGGAGATAATTCTGCTTCTCAAGAAAAGAATGTCTCAAAACAGTAGGAAATACACTTATATGCATGCAGACCCCCCGAACCCACAGGCACATGTACCTGGAGCACCTGCTGAAGTCTAGGGTTGGATGCATGCCCCATTTGCACCCTATATCCATCATGTGCATTAGACTCCAGTGTAGATCCCTGAGAAGAGTCTAATGTGTTCATGAGGGCAAAAAGATCAACCCCTCTTTGCTCTATCCCCACAACCCCTCATTTTCCTTGAGAAAAACTGCAGAGTACAGCTGTACCACATATTGACATAGTTCTAAATTGTCTCTACTTAAAAACATATTAACACATCAAAGTCAGAGAATGTTCTCCTACTGTCACCTCCCCCAAAAAAGGTTGATCAAAATAAAATAAGAAAGGCTCATAATGCTGGAGTGGCAGAAGCAGACTTTTGCAGACAATAAGAATATGTCAAGTGAATTAATATGAAATATAAGTAGATTTAATGTAGCACTGTGCTACACATAATGAAAGATAAGGCAAATCAGCCATTAACTAGCCATATTCCATCATTACTGATGAGCATCTAGAATCAGACAAAGCCTGGGTTAGTGACTCAGCGGTTTATCAAAATAAGCATCACCTATGCCATGCTCAATTTCTGCCCTGTTCATTGAAAACTTCAACTCAGAATTTCTTTTTTTAGAAAGGACAGGTCAGAGGTGAGGTGACAGAGCAACTAGAATGTACCAAGCTCTACCCAGGGACAGAAAAATGAGTTGAGAATTAGTGCACAGGCTAATACGGGGCACACTCTTGTTGATGTTTACTATCACCTGATCAGATGGACAAAGTTGGTGAAGCTTTCTATGGGCAACTGGATACAGCCTCAGAGTAACAGGCCCTGGTTCTCCTGGGGGACTTCAACCATCCTGATATTTGCTGGAGGGACAGCATGTCCCAGCACACACACAGGGAGTTCCTGCAGATTACTGAAGATAACTTTTTCATGCAAGTGGTAGCAGAGCTAACAAGGAAAGGTATGTTGCTGGACCTTGTGCTAACACACTAGGAAGGACTCATTGAAGACATGAAGGTTGGAAGCCAGCCATGAGATTGTGGAGCTCAGGATCCTGCGTGGAGGAAGCAAAGCAGTAAGCAGGACTAAATTTCTGGAGAACCAACTTCAGCCTCTCCAGGGCCCTGCTTGGAGTACTCCCATGGGATAGGGTCCTAGAAGAGAAGGGAGTCCAAGAATCGGTCCTTATTTAAGCAGCACTTCCTTTGAGTTCAAAACCAGTGTATCCCCATGATGAAGAAATCAGGCAAAGAGCACAGGGACACCTGCGTGAATGAGCAGGAAGCTGCTACTAAATCTCAAATGCAAGAAAGAAATTTATGGGCTGTGGAAAAAGAGACAGGCCACATGGGAGGACTATAAGAACATCATTAGAGTATGCAAGGATGTGACAAGGAAGGCCAAGGCCCACTTGGAATCAAGTCTGGCAAAGCACATCAAGGACAAGAAGGGCTTCTACAAGTATATCAGCAGCAAAAGGAAGAGTAGGGAAAATGAGAGGCCATTGCTGAATCAGATGGGTGTCCTGGTAATAGAAAACACAAAGAAGGCAGAATTACAGAATGCCTTCTGTGCCTCAATCTTCACTGCTGAGGATGGCTCTTGGGAGCCACAGACCTCAGAGATAAGAGCAGGCCAGAGAAAGAAAGACTCCCCCTCTGGTTGTAGAGGGTTGGTTTAGAGATTGCCTAAGCAGACTAAACACCATGGGCCTTGATGGGATGCACCCATGGGTGCTGAGGGAGCTGGCAGATGTTGTTGCTCTGCTGCTCTCCATCATCTTTGAAAAATCATACAGAACAGGAGAGGTGCCTGATGATCAGAGCAAGGCAAATATCACTTCCATCTTCAAAAAAGAGGAAGAAGATCTGGAAAACTACCATCCAGCTGGCCTTTCCACTATCCTTGGAAAGGTGAGGGATGGAGGGTCATTCTAGAGGTCACCAACAAGCATGTAGACGAAAAGGTCATCAAGAGTAGTCATCATGGATTCACCAAGGGGAAATCATCCCTGACCAGTCTAATAGCCTTCTATGATGGCATGGCAGGATGGTCAACAAGGGGAGAGCAGTGGATGTTGACTGCTGTCTTGGTTTTAGTCACCCCAGGACAGCTACCTTGACTTCAGCAAGGCTTTTGACATTGTCTCCCATAATATCCTCGTAGGTAAGCTCAGGAAATGTGGGTTGGATGAAGGGACAATGAGGTGTATCAAGAACTGTCTGAATGGCAGAGCTCAGAGGGTTGTGATCAGCAGAGCAGAATCCAGTTGGAGGACGGTGTTAGTGGTGTTCCCCAGGGGTCAGTATTGGGTTCAGTCTTATTCAACTTGTTCATCAGCATCCTGGAGGAAGGGATAGAATATTCCCTCAGCAAGTTTGCTGATGATACAAAACTGGGGAGAGTGGCTGATACACCTGAACACTGTGCTGTCATGCAGGGAAATCTTGATAGGCTGGAGAGCTGGGCAGAGAGAAACCAAATAAGTTTCAACAAGTTCAGTGTAGGATCCTGCACTGGGGAGGGACAACTTCCAGTACCATCACAGGCTGGGGCTGACCTGCTAGAGACCAGTTCTGCTAAGAATGACTTCAGAGTATTTGTGGGTGACAAGTTGACCATAAGCCAGCAGTGCCCTTATAGTAAGGAGGGCCAAAGGTATCCTGGGCTGCATCAAGAAGAGTGTGGCCAGCAGGTCAACAGAGGTGATCGTCCTCCTCTACTTGGCCCAAGTGAGGCCACATCTGGTGTGTTGTGTCCAGTTCTGGGCTACTCAACACCAGAAAGACAAGGAGATACTGGAGACAGTCCAGCAGATGCCATGAAGATGATGAGGAGTCTCAAGCATCTCTCTTATGAGCAGAGACTACAGGAGCTGGGCCTGTTTAATCTGGGGAAGAGAAGACTGAGAGGGGATCTCATTAATGTATATAAATATTTCAAAGGTGGGTGCCAAGAGGTTGGTGCCAGACTCCTTTCAGTGGTGACCAGCAACAGGATGAGGAGCAGTGGCCATAAACTAAAACACAAGAAGTTTCACCTCAACATGAGGAAGAACTTCTTTCCATGGAGGGTGGCAGATAACTGGAACAGGCTACCCAGGGAGGTTGTGGTCTCTATCTCCAGAGACATTCCAAACCCACCTGGACATGTTCTTGTGTTACCTGTTTGAGGAGGCCTTGCTTCAATTGAATACCAGTTGACACAAAGGTATGTCCTATTTGCCTTCAAGGCAATGCTGCCAAATACACTGATGGTTCTTGTACTACCCTTTTCTTTCATATTAATGGACAAGCCTCACTGTGAGAACAGCAGTTCTTCCTCTATAGAAAAAGTGAAAAAAATTATTATCCACTCCTTTTCTACCTGAATTAATATGTTACTGCCTTCAGAATGATAAGGTTGAAGGATTAAACCCAAGAAATGGTTGTTCCTCTTGATTTAGTACATTTCAGAAACATCAGAATGGCGCCCATCACACAACAACTGGCTTCCTCAAACATTGCAGATCCAAAATCTTTACACTAGCTTCTGGCTGATCACAAGAATAATAAAGGGAAGAGGCAAGAGTTCCCTCCCTGCTGCTGTTAATAAACATAATATTAAACATATATATCTTTGGAGACTTGTTCATGTTTCATCCTTGAAACCCAAAAAACAATGCTATTTTCTATGGAGACATTAGGCATTGAGGAAATGTAAAGTGCCAGGAAATTAATGCAGAGTTTATTTTAATAGATTTATTGTTACCTGGAGACACAGTCTAAGCAAACATTTCCTTCAGCAATAAAGTCAATAGCAGCCTTTCCTGCTGCTGAAAAGACTGCTTTTGTGACATCTCTGTGGACAGTTTCTTGCTCCGCATTAGTTTGTTGAACTGACACTCACACAAGAACAGAGGAAACCAATGGTTTTAATTTTAATCTACACACTCTAAAGAGATGAGCAGTTTCCTCACAAATTCATGGCAAAATTAAGAGGCTATATCAAACAAAATGTGATTACCAGACAGGGAGCCTAACTGCCCAGCATTTCAGAGACCCAGCAGGCAGAAGCTGCAGTGGCTGGCCCCTATTGAGGCACACAGCTCTCTGATGTAGACTGGGAAGTGTTTGCATGGGGGCACGGGCCTGAAGCTCTGCAGAGCTTGGTGGAGTTTTGCCACCTGCTAGATATTTACTCACAAAAAGTGAAGTATGAGTATATTAAGAATGTTCAAGGGCATTGAGAAACATTTGAATTAGGAAGTCTTCTTGCCACGTGTTTTGTGAAATAACCTCTGACTTTGTTCCAAAGTTGTCTCTCCCCTCCCTCTGATTTCCTCTCATTTTTGTCAGTAGCACTATTTACATCAGAAATGCAGAAGCATGAAAAAAATAAAATCACTGAACTTTTCCTTCCCCATGCTTGCTGGTGAGGCAGCACAACTCATTCTACCTGCTGGGTCTTACAGGCTGTGGAGTGTGTTGGCAAGTGATTCACCTCCCAGCTAAAGGGATTTTTCTGTCCATTTGAATTATTATGCTGCCGTAATGGCAAATCATTTAATTCTGTGCCTTCCCTTCCCTCCTCCTGGATTTTTACACACATTCCCAAAAGTACATATCTTCGTGTAAATACATGCTTACATACAAACTGATCTTGTTGCTGTGGCACTAAAGCAAAAAGTTTCTGTTCTGTATCAGAAAACAAAATCCAGCAAGCAGTTTGTACTAGTTTGAAAACAAACTAGTGGGAGACACCAAGTCAGAATAACAATTTAATAGGGAAATAAAAGGAGGGGGAAAGAAAAACAAAAAACAGTAAGAGCGGATAACACTGGGTTAAACTGACAGAGTTAAGATACAACCTGGCACCCTGTTAGTCAGGGTGGTGGTGGTGGTCTGGTAGAATGGTGGCTGCAGTCCTCCCGAAGTGGCAATCCTGTAGAAAAAAGAAGGGTCTGCTCCTCCTCAGAAGGTCCAGTGGTGACTGTGTAGCTCCTGTCCTCTGGAAATCCAGTGGAAAGGTTCCCTCTCTGGTGTTCAGCCTCAGCTTATATCCACGCTGGGATGCTTGGTTCCTCCCTCTGGGTGGAGCATCTCACAATGGGGTAATGAGTCATGAGGCCAGGTGTTGATTGGGCCCATTAACAGATGATAGTCCAGAGGGAGTTATCTATGAGTCATGCGGCAGGACAATGATGGGCCATTAACAGCAAGATAGTCTGGGGGGAGGAGGCAAGGAAACACTGCCCCACCTGATCTCAACGGCTGATGGGGATGGTAATAGAATATACTGCAACCCAGGACACAGTTATAGGCCAAAAGCTAAATTAATGTGTTGCTATGACACTGTGTAATTAAGAGTCTTAATAGGTACCACAGCCAAAGTGTGTGTGGCTGAAAGACTCCAGAAACACAAGTATGGGCCTGCAGGATATGACCAGTGTCACTGCTCCAGCAAACAGTCAGGTTTAAAAACCATTTCTTGCCATTTTGAAACAGGAACTGGAAACTTAATAGCTTCACCAGTCTGGAGTTCTTGTAGTTATAGAGGTGTCAAAGAACCACCACAATTTATAGATACCTGCATGAACACCCACATACCTACAACCAATTTCATTGCTGTCACAACAGTAAATTGCAGTGGATAACCAGAGCTACAGGGAATAGTAGGAATGATTCTTGAAGCTGCCATAACTCCTTATGGTTTAAAGCTTTTTTTTTATCACATACTTGATGAAACCTTTTTCTCTGCACTGAAACAGCCAAGAGATTTACATTGCTTTTCTTATCTTTTACTTCAAATTTCAAGAGCTGCAGATCTCTTAACAAGGCACAGTCCCCAGTAACAGGGAGAGATCAGGGGAATACTCCCCTGGTCTAACTGGCATTATAGGTATAAATCCATAACAAAATCACAAATATCCACGATCATTTGAGAACTCTCAGCCTAACCTACCTGCAACTTCAGAAGATGTGTGGCTCCACCAGTCCTGCATCATCTTCTAGCCCCAAACTGCCCTTTGAAGGAGCCAAAAGCTGAAATCACATGAGGACTTAAAACAACTGAAACACACCCCCTGTGTTTAAAGTACACATTTTATCTAGGATCCATCTGCAGGCGATGAAGAAAGCAAGGTGTCTTCAGCAGGTCACTCATCTAATTTATCAGCTCTCTAACAGCCTGTAATGGGTAGTTTTTCCTTTAGGAGCTATTTCAGGTCACCTAAACAAAACATATTTTAAAAGAGATGTGCCAATACCTTCTATTGGTATGATGGTCAGTAAATTTCATATTTATCTGCCTGGAAGATAACAACAACAACAACAACAAAACGAATTTTAAAAAGCAGAATAAAAACGTCCAAGTAAAAAAATCCCAAACCTTGAAAAGTCAGGTCCTACTTCCGGTTCAGATAATCTTTTTTTTTTTTTTTTTGTAGGCAGTACTGTTCTCTTTCAAGCAAAGTATTTAAGTCACTGACAGCATAGGCTGTCAGACATCTGATACACATAATCACTCCTATGGCCTGGTTTCTCTTTTCATCAATATAGTTTAGGAAACATGACAGATGTAGCTTTTATTTGTTTTCTTGTTTGTTTTCATGGCATCAGGGTGAGTTGCTGCCTGCATGAAGATAATTTCAGTGGCCTTAAAAAAAACACATGCAAGAGCAAGGTCTCAAATTGAGAGTGGCCTGAACAAAAGGCAGAAACCAATTATTCTGCTACCAAGTATCAAATTATATTTTTGGTATCATGCATCCCTGGATACCTAAACATCAAATTTTGTGGAGAATTTCAAAGAAATTAAACAAAAATATTTATTTGCTCAGTGCAGAAATATAGATATAGAGATATAGAGATAGATAGATAGATGTGGAGGACGAGGGAAGATGCGGACAATCAATATGATTGTTAAGCAAGCTTCGTTTATTAGTGATTCTGCGATTACATTTATAGCCAGCTTTATTAGCTAATCATAGTTGTCCTTAGTTGATTGGATAATTCTTAAAAGTTACATTTTCTTAGCTCTGCCCAGCTGTGGTTAGGGCTGTAACTCATATCCTTGTCTCGCTTGACCACAAGATCCTATCTTTGTCTAGCAGGCAGGCTCACGGTCATGTTGACCTTGCTCATTCTTGTGGTTAGCTTCTGAGCTTTAAGTTTCATGTCCACTTTCTTGCAGCCATCCTTCCACAGATAGATAGATAGATAGATAGACAGATAGATAGATAGATAGATGGCAGGGCTGTGCCTCATGAGAGTCCAACATCTGCAACAGGAGCAAGGAAGCTCTTGGAGGAGCATCTGATAACTGAGCAGTGAGATTTCTCCTGAGGAAGATGAGGATCCAGTTGTGCAAATGGTAGAGAGCTGTATGCTGGGGAAACAGGAGGTACTTCACACCCTGTGATTCAGACTGGCACTACCCAAAATCTTCATCAGCATTCCGACATTCAGGGTTGGCCACAACTGATGGGAAGCCAGCAAAAAACCACCACAGACACTGTCTGTAGTCAGAGATCTCAAATGAGATAAAGAAAATTAAATTTTGAATTAAATCTGTGTCTGGATCGAAGAAAGATTCACATGTTTCTCTTCAGTATTTTATAGAAGTGCTCATATCTCAAGAGCCCTTTGGGTTGTTTGACGACTTTTCATGAATCTTTCTATAGCTTCTCCTGTTAAACATTAATAATCCCAACTCTAGCTACATGTGAGCACAAGAATACAAACCAAAGCTGACAAAAAGATTTTCATGGGTGGGAGCTGTACTGACTGATCTTTTTCTTACTGAAATTGGGATTTGGGGGCAAATGCTGACTATTAGACTAAAGAAATGCTGTAAGTGTTTAGGAAATATGATGCTTTATTTAGGAAATATGACACAGCTAAGAAAGAGCCAGTGTTATTTTACAATACTTTATCCCAGAATTCACAGAAATGTTTGCAGTGCTTAAGATGGATGCCTTCTTCTGCTATAAATGTGAAACCTTATTTAGAAAAGAGGCCCAGTTTTTTTTATTTTAAAGAGTCTGTACAAAGCAAAGGCTGGCCATAAGAGCTCTCGGTTCCTTGGGCTGCTTGTTAAAAACAAGGTTTACAGTATAAAGCAAAAATACAAAAATACCTATGTTTGGATTACAACTTCAGGAAGGACAGGGAACAGTGGGATCACTTCTAATATTGTTCCCTCTTTATATGTCTCTTCAAAAATGTAGTAACAAAAATCTCTAGTAAAGATATCCTATATAATTTCTCTTTCTTGAGCAGGCAAAGGAACCATTTTGCATCATAGCTCCCCAGATTTTCAACATTACTTATTAAGTAAGTTGAGACAAGGAGAGATATTTACCATGATCCTACTTGTTTAGGCTCCAAATAATTTGTTTATCATTTCTGGCTGAAAAAAAAAATTAGATGTTGAAATTAAATAATTTTGAATATAGCATGGTGAATATAAAGGGACACTTCGATCACTAGCTGAAACAATGGATAGTCTCTCTGGGAATAATTTGGATATTAGACTTATATATGCTTGCTTGCCATCAGGCCTAAAATAAGTTAAGCTACTTAATATAATTAGCTTCCAAAATGGAATTTACTGAATCAGAGAAGACAAGAGAAAATGAGGAAATAAAGTTTTCTTTACTACTGAATACTACAAATCCTGTGTTTCATTTTGGCTATGAGAATCTGAGTTTTGTCTTGTTTTAATTTATGGCACAAAACAGAAGTCACATAAACACTGTCTTCTCTTCAGATGACAGTTCAAGTGACAGAGTTTAAGAAGCTCAGGTTTAGATCTGGTTTATGGGAAAACAGTTCACACAGTACATCAGCTCTACCACGGCATTGTACAGAGACTGTAGGCTGTCAGAGTCAAGGTTCCTGAGTCCAGGTCCATGTCCTCTGGATCCACAGAGATAAATCTGAGACCTGTCTTTTAGACCTGATTTAGTGTGAACCAGGATCTTGTTGTCTGCCTGCCTTTCCATAGACAGGTCAAGAGCCTGGCTGTCCCTGTGTCCCCAAGGAAGCAACCTTCTCTTCACAAAAAGACTGACAAACTACAGTGCAAAGTTCATCATGTTGAAATTTCAGAGAGTCCAGACATGAAATTTCTTTAATGTAAAAAAAAGTAAAAGTCTTTCAGGACTGATAATCAAGAAAAAAAACCCAAAAAACCAAGAGGAACATTGTTAACTATAGCCACTTCCACTGGCAGCACTGGTATTAATTAATGTTGCCAAAACATGAAACTGTAGTCATTAAAAAGTTGCAAACACAGCTTCAGTGTAGGCAATGCCCCACGCAGCAGAGTTTTTAGTGGTTTAACCTTCATGCAGCATAAACATACAACTAAACCATTAAATGATGTTCAGGTTAGTGAGGATCCAAAAGAGGAGGAAGAAGTTGGCTTCTTTCCTAGTTTTATGGGGAAGATAACCTTTGGCAAGGAAAGGATAGGGCAGACCTGCACTGGGAAGGGATTTAGCTGTGGGGACATCAGCTGACCTGCACAGGTCAGGGACGAGGAAGAACATTTTGTCTTCTTCTGAAAAAAATGGATAAAACTAGCAGGAACACAAACTTGTGGAACCCCAGGAAAGAAAGATTTATGGAAATATAAGCCATGTTTTACTTACAATTAAGCTTCTGCAATTATTAGCTCCCTGCTTAAACTGTGGGAAGCATTATGGCAATTAAACAGAATACACTGTAAGACATAACTTTCCTGTCACAGTCTTTTATCTGGGGGCTGCTTGTGGCAGGAGCATTTCAGGTATTTGCACATTTTAAAAAGGACTTCTGTTCATTTGTTCTTTATTTCAGTCTCAGCAATCTTCAGTTGAGGGCAAATGGTAGGCCAAGGATACATGGATGCATAATGATCACAAGCTTCCAGGAAAGCATCAACTTTATCACTTTTTGTAGGGAAGGCAGAAAACAACCCTTTATTTTTACCAAGACAGATATAATTTTTGCAGTTCTGTTTGTTTGTACAGTTTTATTGGAGATTCTTTTGAAAATCTCAATAGGAAGGAGAGGAAAAGATGGCTTTTCCCCAGAAGCTAGGAGAACCTGAAAAAACCTGCATAAAAAGGAATGCACTGTTCAAGAGAAGTCTGCAAGCTGGCCTCCCACCTCTTTGAGCCTAATTCAGTTGCAGAGAAACAGAATAATAGTGGTCCATGAAAACTCAAAAGAGTTCAGACAATTACACCAGTTCTGCCAACCTTCCACAATTTCAGACTTCTTAGCAAGAACAGTCTCCTTGGAAATGAGCTCCCAAGGAAGTTATGCCAACCTGCATGGCCATATGACATATGTGCCCTGCCTGTGACACACCTCAGCAGCATTACCTCTGTCCAATCTCTCCTCTCCACCAAGCAGCTAAGATCTGCTCCTTGAGCATCCTCACACTTGTGACCACTTTGGCTGTGGCCTTGACACAACTGTGGGGTGTATTCACTGTGCTAATCCTGCATGAGTTCGGGCACAACCTGGTCTCCTCTACAATAATCCCTGTACAGTGTGGTATATAACTCAGTAAATCCTGAAAAGCAGGACCAAGACACTTTGATATGTGGAGAAAGGTCTTGAGAACAAATCATCCACATGAATTAGTCTCTTACCTTTAGAGGCTCATCACCAGGTGAGACACCAGTCAGGTCTGGACTTTATCTGACTACCTTCCTTGAGGAAAGATGAACTTTAGCCTCTGTCCGAGTCATCATATTCTCCCCTGCTTCTGTTCTCTGGACCATGAAGACTTGAGTTCCTGCAGGTTCAAATGGAGACAGAAAAAAAATCTAGAGGCCTTTTTCCCCCCTTTTCTGCCTGCATCTTCAGACTTTTTGGTGATTTAAGCCAACACAGTCATGTGGCAAACAATTTTACAGTGCTAATACACAGATACAGAGCAATCCCCAGTTCATGAAAGTGTATGTGCCACAAAATACAGTTTTACTATTATTTGCCCTGTCATCATTTTTGCAGAATGCTTTGGCTCTAAAGGAAGATTATAGACAATACTAAAACAGCAACAAGATTAAAATAATGCTGCAGAACTAGAGAAAGGAGGAAAAAAAATTGCCTGAGTAGGATTGTTAAGGTTAAACAAAACAAGGATGTATCTGGTTGCCCTCCAAGTGAGTGCCCTCCAAAACTCCCATAGAGCTATACCATCTTTTGTTTAAACCACTTATCTTTGCCCTGAACAGTAATTTATTCCTGGACTGGCTGAAATATTAAGTCCCGGGTGTTGCCACTGTGATGTTTAGGCAGAACATACTGCAAATGCAGAACAACTGCTTGTGTGTGCAGGTCTGAGTGTCAGAAGTGCTGAGGAGGGTTTTATGAGAGGGATGCAACTGTATCAATCTAGACTGAAGCAGGGGGACAATTCACTGTGACAGGGCTTCACCTGGTCCAGGGAGCTGACCAGCCTTGCTAGTGATGGGTTTCCTTAGGCTATGAGCTCTACTCATCTTTTCACCAGGGGAGTCTCTTCCAACACCAGTACTCACATTTTTCATTCTACTAAGCATGGGCAGCCAAGGCAAGCCTTTCTATACCCAGGCCCTCTGGTCTTCTAACACTCCTTTGGGTGAGAAATGTCCATCCTAGAGGGAGTGCCTTGGGGCAAGAGATAAAGCTTTAGGAGAGCTTTGAGGGGGCTTGCAGAGTGCTCAGTTTTTGCTGGGGATCATAATTTCTTCTGCCTTCCACCATCCATAAGTCAGGTTTGGGGTGATGCCTTTTCAGCCCTAAAATCACAACCCAAACAAGATTAAAATGATCAAAAGCAGTTACCATTTATTGAATGTCCTCCAGGTGCACTTCTGGCAGAGTGCACAAATGATAATAGGGTTCTGACACTTTTATAAGTTTAGCAAGTTAACATAATTGACAAGAATCCCCAGTTAGAAGTACAGTTAATGAAGCAATTCCCTCTCTTGGTTTGGCCCCCTGCTGAAGCCTCCCCCTTGCTTCTAGCCCTACATTGTTTATGTCTAAATACATGGGAAAGTGACATGGCCTTATTCAAAGAAGAAGCAAGATTAGAATAGGATTCCAGGAATGTGTTTGTCTAACAAAGTACTAAAGTTAGGTAAGAAACTATATATACAATAATAGTCTACAGAGCTATGAATATATGAAAAATATATAAAAAGCAAGAATCTTTTGGCATCACGAGAAAACTCACAATTTTTTTTTTGTCAACAGCAATTGTTTAAACACACACACACAAACACACACACAACTCCTCAGCCCTTTTCCCTGGTTGTTACAGGTAATGTAAGTCCAAGTGATGTGAGTGGCAAAGCATTTTGGCTAGAAGACGGGGGCACAGCATTTCATTAATCTGTTAAGGTTATTTAAGGGCCTCCCCAAAACTGTACCTGAGCCACTCAATGACTTCAAGTGGTTCTGTTTTACAATACTCCTGTATGTCATGGTTTTGACACTGGGAAAACACCAGGCATCCACGACAGCCACTCGCCCTCCCCTGCTACAGCTGGGCAGAGGAGAGAAAAAAAATACTAAATGAAGGGTTCATGAGTTGAGGTAAGGACTGGGAGAAAACACTCCAAGAGCAAAACAGGCTCAGCTTAGAAGTACAAAGTGAATTTATAACTAACAAAGTCAGAGGACGATCGTAAGAAGTAAAATAAGCCCTTATAAACACCTTTTTTCCCCCAACCCCTCCCTCCTTCCCACCGACAGCACAGGGAGATGGGGGGTGGGGACTTTGGTCAGTTCATCACCTGAGATCTTCTTCCACTACTCAGGGAGAGGAGTCCTTCCCTTAGCTGTGCCATGAGGTCCCTTTCCACTGGAGACAGTTCTCTGTGAGCTTCTGCAGTGTGGTTCCAATCTCACAAGCAGCAGTCCTCCCAGGACTGCTGCAACATGAATCCCTCTTAAGGGCAGACAATCCTCCCAAAACTGCTGCAGTGTGGGTCACTCTTCCATGGGATGCAGTCCTCCAAGGACAGGCTGTTCCAGACTGGAAGCAGGGCCTCCCCCTCTCTCCGCTGGATCAGAGCCTCCTCCAGGCATCCACCCGCTCTGGCATGGGCACCTCCCCCACAGGCTGTGGGTGATGCCTTAGGTTTTAACTTATATTTTTCAAATCCTGTACTGCTTGGTGTGTAACTCTGAAGTTTCTTGTAGCCTGTTAATTTCTGTTCTCTCATGCTAGGTAGACATAACAAAGCCTCTCCGGGCCTGCTCTTCAAGGACACCTAGACTGTCCTAGGCCCAAAAAGTATAAACCAAAGAGCCTCTAAGGGGGGGAAAGCTGAGGGGAATTACATCATTAAACAGAGGCTTTAACTGGAGAATTAACCATGATATGCAAATGAACCAAACCTATAAAAGTGTGAAGAACTTGTGACCTGTCATCCATCTTGGGGTCCATCTTGGCAATAGCTTCTGGCTCCCCAGAGGGTACCTTTGAAGGCCTTTCAAATAAATACCTACCTTATTCCCTTACTCCTGTCTAGTCTCTGTTTCTAGGAGGCCTCTCAAGGCATCATGAGTGGATTTCTGCATCTCCCGTGGACCCTCATGGGCTGCAAGGGCCAGCTTGCTTCACCTTGATCATCACCACGGCGTGCAGAGGAATCTCAGCTCTGGTGCCTGGAGCACCTCCTCCCCCTCCTTCTCCACTAACCTTGGTGTCTCCATGTTGTTTCCCTCACATGTTCTCACCTCCTCTTCTCTGAAAAAACCTGTGCCCCACTTCGTTTTGATTTTCTTCTTAAATATGTTATCACAGGGGCATTACCACCATCTCTAATTGGCCCAGTCTTGGCCAGTGGCATGTCCATCTTTGGAGCCATCAGGGATTGGCTCTGCCGGACATGGTGGAAGCTTCCAGCAGCTTCTCACAGAAGCCACCTCTGTGCCCCCCACCACTACCGAAAACCAGGCTGTACAAAGCCAACACACTGTAATATGGAGAAATGCCATCCCTCCCAGGGATGGCAAAGATTAGTTGTTGAAAATCACAGCTGCAGCAGAATTATAAGAAAAAGCAAAGCACATTCCAGGTGATTGTCGTATTCATTCAACTATCCTATTAAAAATCACATATTTGGAGAGGAAAGTGAGGGTAAAATAATGAGGGAAGGAGATAGTAATAAAAAGAAAGGGACCATGGGAAAGAAAGATTTATCAACTGATTTTACTGTGTAACCAGGCAATTGCTTTCCATTTTGCCTGCTTGAGAGTGTCCCCTGATGCATAACTAAACTGGCATTTGGGGCATGTTTTCATATTTCATTACTGCTGCTGTGAATGTGGGATATTTGGGAACGAGAAGTGCTATTTGATGAGGGAGAAACACCTGACACAGAGAACAGTGAGACTAAAACCTCTGGTTACTGTTTTGAGAACTTGTCCTGTAAATAGGTTAAGCACTGATCCCTGGGCAGCTGCTTCTGAACACTGTGAGCATATGTAGCTCCAGGCACTGTTTAAATCAAACTGAGGCACTGGGACTCAGATTTTTGTTCTGGGGAAATGGCTCACAGCTTCAGGCACTTGGGTTTCAGAAACCCAGGCCAACTCAAATTGAACACACACACACACAAAAAAAACCCAGAACAGAAAAGTAAGAAAAGGAAAACCAGCCATCCTGCAAAGTGAACTAGCACTACAGTCCCTTTGGTATCTCATAAACAGGGTTATCAGCAGACACCTTTGAAACTCAAGCAAAAGCCATGTTTAAATGACTATATTAATTATACTTCCCAAGTATGTTCCTGCTCCCATTTTAACCAAGTTTTCTTTTGCAATAAACCCTAAAAATCTAGACATTTAACTACCATCTTTCAAGACAACACTCATTATAATATAGGAAAAGCAGATTTAGAGAGCTAATAATAATGCATAGATTATGTTTTCTTAAGCAAAAAGAATAACTTCATAATGTGTTGCTCGCAATAAAGGGTAAGTTTCCAATTTTGTGCAGCAGTATTAATTACTGAGGAGAGAGAATGAAAGCAATCACGTGAGATTAAGATTCTTCTGAATCATGGCAGAGAAGATAGAATGCATCTCCTGGATAAAGAAATTATGTTACAGGTAGTAAAATGAGCAGGCAATCTTCAGTGATGCCTGCCTCTAACAGTTCTCCATATGACTCCTTGTGGGCAGGCCCAGGGGAGAGCCACTTATGGCAAAGTGATTATTTCAGCTTCCCAGGTTATTATTCCACAACTTTTCCTGGAGTGAGAGGATATTAACTATTCCACCTCTTCTCTGTGCTGCAGAGAAATTAGGCTTCGCATCACCATGTAATATATGCATAACAAATAATTTTTTATTGCAAAAGCTTATTTGATCGGAAAGGATGAAAAATGGCATGCAGAAGAGAAAGGATGTAGTGTATTACTGCTGGGGGAATGATACATTTCAAATAATTGATGTGAAATAAGATTGCCATCAAGAAAGCAATGCAATAACCACAGATTCTTATAGATGAAAGACCAAGGTGAGAGCTCTGCATGTTGCAGTGAGAGTATTTTCACCAATTTTGGTGATTCTGCCATTTTCCTGTGCAGATCAGGACAGAGCCCCCAACAGGGTAGCACAAGCCAGTGTTACCAGGGCTGGGCCATTCTGCTCTTTGGCTAATACTGCCTATTAGGAGCCAGTTCTTTAATTAACATACACACATTTTGCCCATAATGGAAACAGTTTGTGAAGGCCCTGGGATCTTGAGGAATATGCTGCAGGTTGCCTCAAGATAGTTGTCTTCTCTGAGGTGGCAAGAAACCCATGTCCATAATGCTGACACCTGCCAGTCATCCATATTAAAAAAAAAAAAAAAATTAAAAAGAAGGTTCTGAAATACTAACTTTCTCTTTAAAATGCAGGGAGGTGACACAACCTCATGCTTACGTGGCATTCACAGAAATATCTCTCCTTTTTTCATCAGCTGAAAAACTTTCTTCTGCCAGGCTCTGCAGAGATCCCAAAATGCACCATTGTTATTAAGTGACAAGAACAGGGTCAAGCAGGAGAGAAGCTCTTCATCCTCTAAATTTTAGAAATGCTTTTTTAAAGTCATGGAGCTAACTGTCCCTCCTAGAAAGATTACTAAAGCAAACATGCTGGGTTTTTATTCAGAGCTGGGAGGTAGACTGTGCCATACAGCATCTGTTTCCTGCCCTACGAAAGGCACTCCTTCCGTGCCCTATGGGGCGCAAGGCTTGCCCATGCCCACTTACAACACAGAGCTTCTGTTAGGAACTTCTATTTAGCTGTCTTGGTTTGAAAGGGGCTGTGGGGTAGGATCTCTAGTGTCTGGGGCTGTGTCAGGCTCTGGGGCTGTGTCAGGCTCTAGGGTAGGATCTCTACTCTCTGGGGCCATGTCAGGTTCTGGGGCAGGATCAGGCTCTGGGGTAGGAACTCTACTCTCTGGGGCCGGTGTCTGGGTAGTTATCCAAACCAATCTCAGCTTATCCCTGAGTGCTAAATAGAGTAGGCCTACCAGCACCAGTTGGTTAGTACTCAGAGGGAATCTAAACCCTTCGAAAATTGGTGGGGTGGGCCCAAAGAACTGGTTGAGGGGTTGGGGGAAAACTTCCCCTGGTGTCATTTCCTCACAGAAGGTACCATTTTTAACATAACCCCGAAAACATGTACTCAGTGTGTGATAGCCCTTTATCCATGTACCACATTCTGGAGGAAGTTAAAGACCCTTGAATTCCTCACCTTCTTGACACATAATGCAAACTGGATAACAGCAATGGTAGCCTTAGTCAGAGGACCCATGTTTAGGTAAGGAGCTGCAAAGAGGAAGAATATAGCCACGGCCACATGCCACCCGAACCAGGGTAAACTAGACCACATAGTGCTGCCTAACAAGGTTCCTATATCCAGCACACAAAATTAAGTCATCCAGGAACTGCTATTCCTTTTTCACCTCTCTCTCTTAATGCCCTCAAGCCCCACATTGGGCGCCAAGATCTGTCTTGGTTTGAAAGACAGGTGTCTGCTAAGGAAGGCAGAAGCCTCCCTTGGAGTGGCAGATGTAACCCCTTTCCCTCTGAGTTATTATATTTTTGAAATCAAGGGCTTTTAGGCAAAGATGTGGGAAATAGGAATAAGTTCTTTACTATTATATATATAACCAGTCAAACAAACAGCAATAACTATGGCAGTAACAGCACACACAAACCCAGTCCCAGCCTTCTCGGCTGTCGGGCCCTTTTCCCTCGGGTGCAGTTCCGCTCGCAGCCGGCAGGGGCGCTGGCGGCTCCCGGTGAGCAGGGCAGGTGCGATGGTTCCCCCGCGGCTGCAGGGGGCGCTCCGGAGCGAGCTCGGGGAGCACGCGGCACCAGTGCCCTGGGATCCCGGGAAAAGGATGGAACAAAGGCTTCACAAACCCCTGGGCAGCTGGCCCCAGTGTCCGGCCGGACCCTTGGGAACAGCAGGCTGGAACGGCAGGCTGGAACGGCAGGGAAGAGTGCAAATCCCGGGTGGCAGACATGATGTATCCAAGCGGGGAACCCCCCGGAGATCTGGGCAGGCAGGGCGAGCACGACTACAACGTAGCGAAGGCTCGAAGCAGCAGCAGGGCAGGGCGGCCACGACCTGGCTCCGAGTGGGGCAGGGAAGGCGGCTTTGGGATCCCAGTGTTTTCTCCAGCAGAAAGAAAAGCAGCCATAGGAAAACCAGCTTCCTCTCTCTCTGGACGCCGAGACCCAACTGCCCACATTCCCACGTGAAACAAAAAAGAGCAGCCAGGTCCTTTGTCTTTCCTTAAGCACTCAGCAATCAGCGATTTGTTCCTTTAGCAACATGTATAGGGGGGGAAAATTCCTTTAACAGAAAAAAAAACTAGGACTAAACTAAAACCCCAACATTAACCTTGGTGTTTCTCAGAAGTTTCATACAACAGAGAAACAGCTGCTGCCTAGAGGTAATGACATAACATCTTGCCCTTTGGAAAATACCAGCTAATAAGAATGTATGTACTCATTGAAAAATGTTAAGAGAACATTCTTGTTATTAAGAAAAAAAGATATAAAATATACAATGATTACATTTAAATCCTTATATTATGCTTGTGGTGGTGCCTTAACTTGTATTTGGGGACAAGATCTCATCTGTCGTATCAAGTCAAAGCCACTGGAGGCTGAGCTGACTCTGGAAGAAGACATCATAGAATCATAGAATGGCCTGGGTTGGAATGCACCTTAAACATCATCTAGTTCCAATAATCATGTGAATTTGAACTTTAAACAAGACAAGTATCTCTCCAGAGGAACAGAGGGATTCTACCCAGTACTTGCCTTTTGCTCTGGCACCACTGAGCCTCACCAAACTCCTCACAGCACTGGGAATGGGGAGTTACACAAAAAAAAAGCAGCAACAAATTGCTATTAGTGACAACAAACACAGTCCTTTATTTCCAAAATTCTGTGCTTGTTCTTCACTAGAAGAGCCAAACAACCTTTAAGGCAATGAATCATAGAATCATAGAATGACCTGGGCTGGAAGTGACTGTAAAGCTCATCGTGTTCCAATCCCCCCTGCCATGGGCAGGGACACTTTCCACCAGACCAGGTTGCTCGTAATATCCAATCCAAACCTACTGTTTGTCAGTTTGAAGCCATTCCCCCTTGCCCTGTCACTCCAGGCTCTTGTAAGTAGGCTCTCTCCATTTTCCTGTTGGCTCCCTTCCAGTACTGGAAAGCCACAGTTAGGTCACCCCAAAGCCTTCTCTTCTCCAGGCTGAACAGTCCCAATTCTCCCAGCCATTCCTCATAGGAGAGGTGTTCCAATCCTCTGATCTACCTGGTGGCCTCCTCTGGACTGGTTCCAACAGGTCCATGTCCTTCCTGTGCTGGGGCCCCAGAGCTGGATGCAGCACTGCAGGTGGGGTCTCAGCAGAGTGGAGCAGAGGGGCAGAGTCCCCTCCCTCCCCTGCTGCCCACAGGGCTTTGGATGCAGCTGAGCACATGGCGGGTTTCTGGGCTCCCAATGCACACAGCTGGGGCATGTCCACCCACCAGCACCCCCAAGTCCTTCTTGTAGGGCTGCTCTGGATCTGTTCATTCTGCAGCCTGGATTGGCATGAGGGGTTGCCCTGACCCAGGTGCAGCACCTTCCACTTGGTTTGTTAAACCTCATGAGATTCCCATGGGCCACTTCTTGAGCTCATCCACATCCCTCTGGATGACATCCCATCCTTCATGTGTGCCACATGCACCACTCAAGTTGGTGTTATCAACAAATTTGCTGGGGGTGCACTCGATCTCTTTGTCTGTCATTAACAAAGATATTAAACAGCACTGGTCCCAGTATAGACCCCTGAGGGATGTCACTGGTCACTGATGGCCACTGACTCAGCCATTGACTACAACCCTCTGAATGTGACCATCCAGCCTCTTTTATATCCATCTAACAGTCCACCCATTGAATCCAACTCTCTCCAATTTAGAAAGAAGGATGTTGTGGGGGACTGAGTCAAAGGCCTTACAGAAGTCCAGATAAATGACATTCAGCTTTTGTCCTAGCTTGGGTCTTCTTAGGTTTGTGTCTGAAATCTCCCCAAAAGGAGAGTAATGTAAGAGCGATGTACAGAGTTTCCTTGACTTTCTGGGAAGCATTTATAAGTATTAGACAGTGCATGTGAAGCAGTACCACTTTCCTTTGGTGTAACTACAGTATAAGGTCCTGAAGCCTCATACAGTTACTTCCACCCAGGAAGAACGCTGCATTGTAGCTAAATGAGGCCAATAGAAGCCCTAATTATATGCTAAGGAGTGGAGAAAGGATGAAAAAGATCTGTTATTAAAGCAGTTATTAACATAGAATAGGAATGTTTCAACTCAAGATGAAGCATGAAATCAGAAAGAAGATACTTGGTGGCATGGAGAACTGAATGCTGCATGATGGGTAGCCCCCAAATCACACACCAGTGGTCCCTGATTGAGAAAAGAGGAAGGTTCTTTTCCAGAGCAGATGTGTTGGATAAGGTTTCTTACGGAGTATGCCACAACCTGGGCTTGGGCACCTGACTTGGGCAAACTGACTGCCCAGTGACAGCAAATGAGCATAGGTCTCACCGCATACTATTTACATCTGCAAGGTTTTTTTATGGTGTTTTCTTGTGCTTGCTTTGATGTGACACAATGAAGGACTGTATTTGTGGATGATCCAGCCAGCTTTTGCTGGGATTTTACCTGTCAGAGCATTCACATTCCTCTCTGCTCACCTTCTGGAGAGGAGAAATTACAATCATATCAGAAGAGTTGGGGTGAAGGGACTTTTACTCTTGTACTCATACTTTAGCTCAACTGGCAGCTTTCGGAGGAGAGGGAGATGGAATTGATGTGTGAAAATCAACTACGGACATAAAAAGATAATTTGCCAAACTGCCTGCTGATTCAGTCTCATTAACCTCACATTTCTGTCAATGTTTCGTGAAGAAGCTGGCATATCCCAGCTGGATAAGAGGTGCCAGCCACCAGGGATGGAGGCAGTCCAACAAGTGGGGCTGGCCTGGGCACCCATGGTGTGTGATGGCCATGCAGACTGGCCCCACCATCTCCCCATGCCCCAGAGTCCCTAGTGCACAGGGTCCTCACCAAACACAAGTGACACCATCACCGTTGCTGTGTTGCAACTGTGCAGCCATCAGGATCCATGCCATTCACTGCATAAAAATTGAAATTGCAGCTTTGGTTCAAGTTTAGATGGAAAAGGAGCTCTTCCTTTCTTCAGCTCAGCTAATTGTAAAAGACTGTGTCTTTGCTCTGTGAAAAATGGGAATTTGCCTATGTTTTTTAATCTGTGAGATGGCTAATTATTCCACTGAAAAATTTTGTGTGTGGGAGTAACTCCTGTTGTTGCAAAGCGTGGTTCAGGAAAGGGAAGTTGCTGTCAGTATTATAACGAACAACTCTGACTGTTTATTTCCACTTGATTTTGCACTAGGACTTGTTATTAGCTTAGCCTGTGGTAAAACAACTTATTTTTTCCCTTCCTTTTTTTCATCAACATTTATTCTAGCCTGGAGATTTCCTGAACAGATGTATTACACAATAAATCTCAATTTTCTGGAAAGCTCTGCAAACATGCAGTAGATCTCATTCAATGGCAAAATTAATTTACCACAAAGAGCAGACAATCTGATCTGAGCTGAAGACCCCTCTGCCCCTTCCCAGACCCAGTAGTTCTGTGGGATGTGCAGGCAGACATGTGGCAGGATTTCCTGCCTCTGACTCTTGCATGGTGCCTCAGTGGGTCTGCTGCAAATTCCCAGGAAAACTATGGAAGATCCTCAAAATCTGCCTTGGAAGAACCCTCTGGGTGGATAAGGAAGGTAACAGGAAGAAACTGTGAAAGCTCGGAGATGAGTTCATCTCAGCTCAGTCAGGCCACAAGTCCAAAGTAGGTGGAAAAGTTTACTGTATTTAGTGATTAAGTACTTTTACCTTCAGGTGTTGAAAGTTTATTCAGCATTCAACAATCACAAAAAATACAGGGGGAAAAAATCACTTATTTTCCCCAAACTACAGTCCAACTGTTCATTTCTGGGTAAACAAACCAAATAAAACTGTCCTTTTCAACTGGTATTCACCCTTCATTTATCAAAAGACAACCTTCTTGTGGACTGTCTGTTGGATAGCCTACAGCATCAAGTACAAAGCGGTGGTTTTAAATTCCTTCTGGTCTTGATAACTCCCCTGCAGCATAACTGGGGTAACAACCCTTCCTCCCACAAAGGGGCTTAGGGCAGGTTTGGTGGCCTGCGGTCATCAGAACAACTGATTCTGTGGCATGGTCTTGGCAAAAGGTTTAGATAGTTTCTGTATCACACTGCAGTCCAGGAAAAAATTAAATTTCAAGATCAGAGTCAAGCTCAGAAATATTGCACAGGTCACAGGTAACATGTTAGTTGCCAGTGGAGCCAAATACACCTTGAGGGTGTTTCATTTCCATGCTAGTGGATGCCAGGGGCAGTGGTCCCAGCATGTGGTGCTGTGTCCACAGAACCTCTGCAGAACTCCCATCATGGGTCTGACTGCCCCGCCCTCTCTGCCACCCTGCCACAGATACAGCATGTGGAAATCACACTTCCACATTGCCATGCAGACCTCTCCTGAAGTCTTGTCGGCACACTTCAATGAATGATGCTAGCAAGAGACTTTCACCTGTCAATCTTGTATTCAATATTACTGCAGGCAGATCTGAATATTTTGTCATGTCTGATGACATTTCCAAGTTCAAGTCTTCACTCAGACCCTAACTGATGCTGAGTAATTTTCTTCCTGAATTACACAGACTACCAAATCATACGTAAAGGAAACCATTGGGAAAAAACCCCCTATTTTTGATTGCATTGTCTCTAATAAATAGAGACTGTGAAAAGGTACTATGTTCAGTATCAATTATTCATATTTCCAACAAGTAACTGACAGATCCTCAAGTTATGACTTCCATCCATACTGGCTATAAAATACGGTTTTCACTGATTGTAATGTCTATTACTGGCTGTCAATTTAAATATATATCATGTACCATGCAATAGAAGCTGACAATAGTAAGAAACAACACTTGACAGACACTTGGGAAATACATAAGCAAGAGAAGACTGAAAATTGTTGCAGATCTTTATCTGTGGCTTCTTGCTTTTAAACACTGACCTCCAAGATATGCAGAAAGATTTATCTGCACTTGAAAATTTCCAATACCTCCTGTTGTGTTTCCTTTTCATACCCAGGATAAATTAAATGTCTCTAGATTTTAGATCACATTATCATATTTTAAAGAAGCAGCACTCAAGTCACTCTTGCTTCCCAGCATGAGAAACTCCCCTTAGCAGAAATCCTTGGCTGTCATTTTCCAGCCCTTGTACTCAGGGTAGACTCAAGCTAATGACTTGAAATGAGGAAGTTTTCAGATGAAGCCCAGGGTAGATTTATAATTTTGTTGGTTTAGCCCATAGAGCCACTGAAATTGGCCTCTCATAGCAATGTATCATTCATAAAGGAAGGAGGATTTTGGGGTTTTTTTTCAGAAGCCAGGAAGTCAAAGAAACTGTATCAACTCTTTGGTAGGCAGGCAGATATGGACAACTTAGGCAAAGTAACTATACTGTCTCAAAAATTTACAATCTAGAGATTGCAGAGCTGACCATTTGATGCCCTAGCAGTTCCCAAAGCATCTAAGCAGATGCTCAGAGCTGTGTCCATTCCTTTCGGGCTCCATCTACACTGTCACCAGACTCTGCAGGAGAGCAAGGATAGGCAGAACCGCTGCCAGAGGTCGGCCTGCACTCCCCTTTCTTACTTTTGGGCATTGAAGAAGCAAATGGTAGACTTAATTGCCTTTTTAAATTGCAAAGGTTGAAAATACCTGCTCATCAAATTGATATAAAATGAGTAAGCATATTTCTGAAGATTTTTTTATTCTGTAGATCCCACTTTGTTTAGCCCAACTTCATCATGCTCACAAGTCTTATGTGAGAATCATGCTGAACAAGGGTGAAGGAAAAACAGACATGTGGCCCTCCCCAGGCCAGAATTATTGTTCAGTTGCAGACAGAACCAATCACAGTTGTCCTATTTTCTTTATGAAAACTCTCATCAAGTATGATGAGATATCTCTCACCATAACTCTTGTCTGAACTATCAAGATCAAAAAGACTCTATTTTACTACCCATGGATGGAGAAGCGCTTTAAAACTTCAGTGAATCTTGAGTTTCAACTAGCGAGATGCTTTTTTTTCCTCATTTCCCACAAAGCTAAGATCTAAGCTCTCAATCAGCCCCTTTTATTATCCTTATTCATGTCAGAAGGATCACCATCCAAGCTTACCACTGAGTAGATCAGGTTTCAAAAGGAACTGTCTTCAACAGCTTTCAAAAGGAACTGTCTTCAGCAGCTAGAGAAAGAACAAACATAGGTTGGGCTCCTGATCTTTTTTTAAATGAATATGACAGGTGTGGAAGGGATAGGAACATCATGATGCTACTCTTCTGGCTTCAAAGATAAGCATCAATAAGCCTGCATGTGTATGTTCTGACTCTTCCCAGGCTTCCAGATGAATAGGTCAATCTTACCTTTTTGCAGGATTCCAATCCCTGGGACACTCAGCATTCTCTCTCTGCACCACATCACCAGTCTCACTTTGTCTCCAAATTCACTCACAGAAGCTAACCAGAAATTAGGCTGAACAATGAACACCAGCAACCAAAGGGAAATATGGATTTTAACTTCAGATTTTTCAGTGGAAGTAAGTATTGATTCTTGCCAACTTGTCTCACTGCCATGTCCCCCATTCATTTTGCCATCCTATGGCTGCCACACACCAACCTCAGCAGAACCACGGAGCAGCCACTGGTGCCTTGGGGAGGACTCATGGCTGGGGAGAGGGAGACCACTCTAGTAGGGAAGGCTTCCTCAACTGCCCTAGTTTGATTGTATCACATAGTGAGAGCTGGTGGAAATTTTGTTTTACTCTCACAGTCTCCCAGATATGTCAGTGTCCTGGGGTGACTGCATGATACCATATTCCCTATCATCTGCCCTATGCCAAACACGAATCCCGTGCCTTTCTGTACCTTTATGAGAGAGAGGGGAGAGTCGGTGGAATTCCTTCGGCGCTGTGTGCAAAATACAGATAAACTCGCTGGCTTCTCCTGCCTGGCTGCTCCACTTCTGCAGCAGGGAAGAGTTATATTCCTTTGCTTTTTTAGTTAGCTTCTCGTACATAAGCTGAGGAAAAAATGGGTTTTCCTGGGACTTTGGCTTCTTCTTCTTCTCTTCTGGACTGTTCAGCAACACCAGAACATCATCTAGGAGACCCTACACCTTCATCTGGAGGGCCCCATGCTGAAACCCAGCTCCGGAGAGGAGAAAGCCATACCCACAAAGGACTCTGAAATCTACCCAGGTTCTCTCCACAGCGAGAGGTTTTATTATTTAGCATTATTTTTTTTTCCTGTGCCTGTGTGCACTTTACTTGTTAAATAAATAGGTTTTTTTTCATTTTCCTCTGAGGAACATTCTTTCCGAACCTGATGGGGGAGGGATGGCTGTAACCTGCCTTCTATCAGAGGATGTTCATTTTGGACATTCCTCTGAATTTGTCTCAAACCGGGACCATTTATACCACTACAGCCTCTTGTAGGTGAAGGGGAATATACTGCAATAGCATAGCTGTGGCAGGTATCTTACACAAAGGTCCAGAGTCTGTTGTAAAGAAGCCTGTTATGGTTTATCTCCAGGTTCATTATGTGGACACACCTATCAGCTGATTTCCCAATCCTGAATCAGAGGCCTGATCCCCCACCCTCTACCTCAGGGAAAGAGCATTACCAAACAAGGAATAATGCAGCACATACGTATTTATTTTCATTCCTAAATCTCAAGAATTTAGCTGATAAGGTCTCAGCTAAGGCTTTGTAGTGGAGACTGCTCTGCCACAGCAGTTCTTTGATGAATGCCTGCAAGAACTATGCCTTGTTTTTTAAACATAGAAATAATGATGACAATAATTGACAAGGGCAGCCTGAGGTAATTCCATAGATTCTCATTATGTGAGGTAGGAGGTGTAGAAGCAACCTATTAACTGTCAATAAATGGCAGGTACTATGGCATCCCTTTGTGTCCTGGCAAGTACTCAAGTACCCAAGCCCATCATGGTAACAAAGCAGCTCACTGCTATGATAGTTGGCCTCAACTACGGCCAGTCACAAATATTCAGTTTTATTGCACATGTATGTGCTGTATATCCTGCTGTACAATCTATAATCTATAATCTATCTGTATAATCTGTAGCTATTGATTTATTGTTCAAGTTACAGGGTATAATGAGTCTTATTACATGGGTTTGCTGGATTCCCAGCATGCATTACCATTTTCTTTAGGCACAGCCCAGTCATCAGCAGCTCACCATCTGTGTAAGACCAGGGGACATTAAATATCTAAAAATTAAGCCAGGAAGAGTATTGTACCTCAACAAAAGGATAAAAACATTTTTCCAGTTGAGCCATTGTTCATAATGGTCCAGATGTAAAGGAGAGGGCTATAGGTACCGAAATCACATGGCAGCCTCATGGAATATCTGGGCTTTGCAGTTGCACAGATGCCCATAACACACCCTCCCCTCCTCTTAAAGATGCTCTACAATGAAGGGAAAGATGAGCATCCAAAAAAGAGGAGACATGCTGTCAACTCCAGAGCTGGCAATACACAGGGAAACAGCTAAACCAGAAAGCAGATGTGGGCTGACATTTTTTTCCATTTCCCTTTCTTCTTTCTAAACTTACTGAGCACATTTGGATTCCTGGAAAGAGAGGAAGCATCACAGAGTTTCATCACAATCCAAACTTGAGCTGAGGGTGATCTTGGGATGGCTGCCAAACAGCTGTCCTCCCTCCCCTGCAGAGGAGGCAATGTTTAACACCAGAGTATAGATTATTTGATGAGCCAAGCCTCCACATAGTGGTGATGCAAGGGGCAGGGGTCTGCTTGGAAGATATTCTACTTTCCAAGGTAGATCAACAAAAATAAAAGAAGAAAGAAAAGAAACTAAAGAAAAAGCTCTTTGGCAAGCAGCAGTAAGGATGCAGCCCTGAAGGATCTGGAGGGAGCATGTAAATAAGGGCAATGAGATGAGCCACTGGTAAATATGTTGTAATACAACAAAGATGGGACAACCTGAATAAACTGGGGAAAGGTAGTACCTAGATTAGTTCCTGTAATGGACAAGTTCTTGTCAATATAATGTGAGATCTATTGAGAGAAATCTGGAGATTGCTTACTGGCCATGAAAAAATGTTTTTGCCCACGCTCCTGAAAATGAACGTGACATTGATATATTGCAAAGCTTATGAGCTAATGTGGCCAGTTTGGCAGTAATGCCAGAAAGGAGGACTGCCTTGAAATCTCCCACAAGGCACGTTTCCTGTGGGTGAGCAGAGGGATCAGGTGAAGTTGCAGGCTGGGGAAAGATCGGCATTACACAGTTTCCAATGTAGCCTCCCTCCTGCAGGTTTCAGCTGTCTAAAATCAGCTGCCTTTGCTGGCAGCAGGCCAACTCACCTCCATGAAGGAACCAGCTCCATATGCTAGTCTGACAAAAATTGGCCACTATCTTCAGAAATACCTAAGTCTTTGGCTTTCCTTTTGTTTCTGGTGGCTTTAGTCCCATCTTAGTTGTCATTGTGGTAGCAATGGCATCCAAAGCCTGCCCTTTTCTACTCTTCACTAAGGATGTGAATACTAATGGTACATAGCATAACAAAAATAATGTTTCCCATTTCCAGAGCTGTGTGCATATTGACTGTCTAATCTTCACAGCAGACCAGACAGATAAACACTTCTGCTCTAGTTATTGCCTCCAGAACCTTAACTGACATCGTCCCGAAGCTGGAGCTCCCCAGATCCTTCTCTGGGCTGTTCTCCTGGCTGCATGGCAGCTCTTCAACACATTCCCAGCTCATTGCTCCCTTCATACAGTGACAGTGAGCTGTCCTATGAAGCTCATACAGAACAAAAAAAGTCCTGGCCATTTTGTTTTTCTGCATTTCTCTTTCCCTTTTTGAAGTCATGGACCATCACATCTCTTTTTTTCAGTCCTCTGCTTGCTGTACACCATTGTCACAACAGAGTGGGAACAGGATTTACAATGGGTGCACCACAAGTCAGGCTTGGACAGGGGCTCTGCTTTTTGGATCTCATACGTTGCTGCAATATAAAAACTATGACTACTATTCTGGGTGTAATCATAGGAGCTGCTTGATATGAAGTCCTGGTCATTTTTTTCTCAAGATTTTTTGTCCAAACATTGATGTCTTAGTAAAGCACAAGAAATAAATTCAACTTCCCTTAATTCTTTTGTGCAATTTCTGCCTCAGGGTGTTAGACAATATTACTGTGTGCTGTTAAATACCTGTTGTGTTTTATTCCATGGTGACTAAAATAATTATTTTTATAGTTACTAAAGCATTTGGAGAATTCCCAGGTGTCAGAGACTGAAATGTTATAATTTATGGCTTAAACATCTTCATGAAGGACTTCTGCCTATTATAGCAAAACTGTATAAAAGAACTGCAGAGAAGACTACCATGCCCTAAGACTCCAGACTGCACTTTGATGGAGATAAGATAAGGTGACTCAGGTCTGGGCTGGGGGAAGAATACATTCACAGAGGGATCAAGCTTAGCACCTTCAGGGTGGAGACCGAAGCCCAGGGGCTATCAGCTGCCAGGCTCGAACAGACCCTCACACCAATGGGTGGGGGGAGGAGAGGTTTTGGGTCTGTGGTAAAAAGCCTCTGGTCAAAGGCAATGAACGCCCATCCTCTGCTGTGCAGACCAGCTCAGCTGTAGGGCCCTTGACCCCAGGAAAAGCTGCACCCATGTGAAGGACAGCAGAGGGGGTGTCGTGGCCCATGAAAGGCCCCCCCCCTTTGTAGGGGTCCCCAGAACCAGCACCAGAGCACTGCAACACAATGCAACAGATCCACAGTGTTGCAAGGGACAGTGTCAAACTTGTCCTCCCCAGGGGAGGCACCTGGTCATTCCCACCTGGCCCAAACGTAAATTAATCCACGAGATTCTACACTTTTCGGCGGCTGGGGACCCTCACTACTAAGAAGACCAGATGGAGGGAAGCCACGAGACGTCGTCGGGACCCTCAGAAGGGTGATATGTTTCTACCTAACCCCTGTCACTCTCCCCGTTTCCCCACCCACGCACACTTCTTTTTCTATTTATTTCTTTTCTTTTTCTTTCTCTTTGCCTCTTTTACTATTAAATAAAATATATCAAGTTTTTTGGCACCAACATCTAAACTCGTTTGGTTTTAATCATGTTTTTTGGGTATATTTAGTACCTCTCTGGGTTTGATCTGTTTTATTCACAGAGGCTTAGTTTCCTTTGGTTTTCTGTGTTAAACTGGTTTGTAACATCAGGATGAAAGTGAATACAGAAATGCCAAATGTTTACTGTTCTAATAGACAGCCATCAGTGCTTTACAAACTCTCCCCTTACATCCAAAAAAATAGCACTGTGATTTCACAAATGGTCTTGAGAACATTTGCTATAAATTGAAAGACTCTATTTCTGCTATATCAAGAACACTGTTAATATTGACCAAGGTGCTTTATGGAGCAAACTAATATTTTCATTTTGGTACTACTGAAAATCAGTCTACTGTACTACACTGGTAAAACTGCATCTTTCAAAGCTACCAACAGTAAAAAAGCAAATTGTTACATTTTTCATTAATTAAAAATGGCTTATAATAACATTAATGATCCTTTCATCGTCATACGTAGTTTAGGCAATGACAGCCTACCACATTAACTTCCCCTGGCATTGCCTCGGCCTTCTAACTCCTCCAACTGATCATTACCTAATTTGTAAAGTCTCCCAAATGGGTCATTAGATCTTTAACAGGCATGTCCTCCTATTTGGTATATACCCTAGAAACAGTAGACTGTCAGAGAGAGAACTGGTTTTGAAGTAGCTCTTCCTGGGGGGGAAAAAGTTAAAGAAATGCCAGATTAAATCAAGTTTGTGAAATGCATCGTGGCTTGAAATATCCCTCATGCATGACTAAATAAGACGTCACACAGATTTTTTTCCCCCCACAAACAGGACTGGCATCAAAGCATGTGCCAGCATATGCCCTTGTATGCACCTGCAACTCCTGCTGCTCCCAATCTCTAACAGAAATCCTGTAACCAGGCAGACATCCTATGTGCTAAACTAGGAACCAAGGAGAAAGGCTCATGGGACCAGGCCCTATACTCCTCACATGGAGACCTTCGCTCTCTGCTTCCCCAGTGCAGTCTAGAAATTATGAACCAAAGTCAGGGCAACCTGAGACCACAAGAAAACCAGCAGCATTTGGTCCAAGTCCACAAACTGCCCAGGGTAATGCTACATTCACCAGCCAGATTTGTGCTAATATCCACTGCCAAGTGAGAGAAGCAAAGGATCCTCTGGCCTTTCTCAGCTATAGGTTACATTTTCAGGTTTGTTTTATTATTTTTTTTTGTTATTTTACAGTACAATGTCTGGCATGAGACTGAAAAAAGTCAGTGTGACTAAGTGAAGACTCTTTGTACTAATGCATTCATCTGCAAGCTATTCATATGAAACAGAATAAATGACCACTGGCCGGCAATTTCTGCACTGCAGAACTTTGAATATGGAGATGTTCTTTGCACACAAAGAATCATGGCACCACAGAGTGGTTTGGGTTGTAAAGGACCTTAGAAATCATACTGTTCCATCCCACTGCCATGGGCAGAGACGCCTTCCACTATCCTAGGTTGCTCAAAGCCCTGTCAAACCTGGCATTGGACAATTCCAGAGATGGGGCATCCACAGCTTCTATGGGCAACCTGTGCCAGTGTCTAACCATCCTCACAGGGAGGAATTTCTTCCTAGTATCTAATCTAACTCTATCCTCTGAAACCATTCCCCCTTTTCTCCTACATGCTCTTGTAAATACAAGTGCCACTCCAGTCTTCTTGCAGCCCCCTTCAGGTATTGGAACACTGATTTTTTTCAACTAAACTCAAATTATAGAACTTTACTATTGGCAAATGCTTCCATTTGTTTCACAGCAACTGTTTTGTTCTATTCTTTGTTTTATAAATCACTCAGACTCCATCCTGCTCTCTGTTTCTCTCAGTTCTACTTCTTTTCAATGCAATCATCACCTCTTTTAGGCTTCTCCATACTAGTTTTGCTGGGTTTGCTGAAAGACCAATACTTTTATGTTTTACATTCTTAGCAAGAAAAAGAAATGTGCTGTCCTTTGAGATTAAAATTACTGTCTGGCATGCCCCAGTATATGTGGATTTGCAGAATATTAACTATACAAAAATGAACATTCCCAGCACTGTTTTAATAGCAAACAAATAGCTCTCGAGTACTACTAAATTCTCAACTTCCCATTTCCACAATTTTCCCTGGAATAAGTCATGTAAACCTTGTAGGTACTTTGGTCACTATGTCCTTTATGCAACATCATCAGAGGAAACATGTAATCGCAAAGCTGAAAAACAGAAAACTCTGTGATCAAAGACTTTTAGTAATTTTCCAGAAATTCCTTTTTATGCAAGAAATTTGTTTCCTAACTTGTTCTAGAGGAGGATTTACAATCTATAGGACAGTTTTCTTCCTCTGTATTTTTCAGAAGACTGGATTCATCAAATACAAACTGCTCTTTGATTTGTGTGTCTCCATGTTCAGCACAAAGAAATGAAATATGAGAATGGGAAAGTGACAATACTCATTATCTATAGGTAACTTTTTGGCACCAAAATATTATCCAGATCAACTAGAAAGTGCTGAGGTACTACCATAGAATGATGCAGTAGGAACTGGGTTCTCTGCAGGAAAAGCTATGTTTATTCTGTTCTTCATGTAGGTCACCATGTTGGCAGACACATCAATACCCCAGCACGTGGTTTTGAGTAGGGACTGCCAAAACACCGCACACAGAGGATTGCTCTTCATGGGAGGATTTCAACTGGGATCTCTTGAGAGGTCAGGGTAACAGCTGAAATGTCACAGGATGTACCCAGAGCAGAACTAATTGTAAGGATAAGCCAGTTCAGGACTTGTCACCTCTGAACAGCAAAATAGAAATGAGAATGTAACTCTCCTTTCTCAGAGAAGACTCCAAGGAAACAGCAGCAACCAAACATCTGAGATGCAGCTCAGTTTTCCTCTGACCGGGTCACAAGCACCTTGGTAGCTTCTGGACTCGGCATGGCCAATGGCCACTGGCCACAACACAGATCTTCTGAACTTACACTGGCAGGGACTGATGCCATTTGCACTTCAAAGTGGAATTTCAAGGGGTAAGTTTAGTCAGCCTGGAAAGGACAAATACAACTGCAAAATCTGAGCAAGAACAGTCAGTAAGGTCTTGTTCCAAGAATGTCTCTGAATAAATTTTAAGATCAGTTAAATGTTGCTTCAGTTCTTCCCTGAATCAGTACTGAATACCAAAACCACCAGACTTAGGGGATGATGAGAGTTTGATTTTACTGGGATACAGTATCTCCTTTTTGCAAGCTGCTTTTTTATTTGTTACGACATGGATACACTTGAAAAGAACAGACAGGCTACACTGGAAAATATTTAAATACATTCTGATCTCTGTGAATCAACAGTAACCTGCAGCTAATGCCACAGCTGTAGCACTCTCAAACTCCTCAGACACCCAACTCAAACTAAGAGCATTCAGTACTTTTAAATCCTTGAAGAGACCCACTCCTTGCAGTTTGCATATAAACCCGAGAAAAATAATAGTCTTAATGCTGAAAGATTATGCTTTAGGTAATGGAATACTCTATTCTGAAGTCAAATAGCTGCTGCAGAATTACAGTTAGCTTCGTAAGTACATGGAACATTTTAAATCATAAAGATCTGGACTGCATATAGTAGAGAATAAGTAAGGTTGAACAACATGCATGACAAATACAAAAAGTATTACTTGGTGACCTAAAGTTTTAAAATGCCCAAGACAATATTCAAAAGTAATCAGATGCTCACAGTCTCTACCCTCATCTCTTTGCTAAGGCTGAACATCCTCATTACTGATACATAATATGATTTTAAAACCCTGGTTTTATGCAATTGAACTGAAGTAAAATCTATGATGTTTTAATATTTCTTTTGCATTTCTTCTCCCACTTGTGAGTTTTGTTGATTCAGTATTTTTATACTAAAATCAAAGTATCATTTGCTGATATAAAAGGCATTTTAGCATATTTCCAATGTGTAGAGTATTAAAGTCCAGGTAAAAGTTAATCAGCTATAAATTAGAGTATTTCACATACAAAAATTTTCCTTATGTTAACATTCTAGTTCATAAACTAGTCACTAACTGCTTAAAAATAGGCACTTAAAAAGTCTGCACTTGGCCAAAAATAATACCCATCATTTTTTAGTTGCTAAATAACTCTAATAGCACTTCTCCTTGTAACATGATTATCAGACCAATATGCACAGTGATCATTGGGTATTACCAGCTGTAAGTAGAAACAGAAAACAGTTTCAATCTTCCTTGTTCTTGCTTATTGCCCCCATTTCAAGGAAAGGCAGAGCAGTTACCTCAGGACAACAGTTGCCGTTTTCCCCCAGAATAAGCCCCAGCAGCTGCCTCTTGTTCTTTTGAAACAGCTTGTTGAACCATTTGCACCACTTACACATTCCTACATGGGAAGAGCCCCACTTCCATGTGCTGCAGCTGAAGCTAAGAACTGGTGTTAAGCGCTACTCATCAGACACTAACTTATAGGAACTGTTTCTTTGGTCACATGTTGTTTAATCATGAAACATGATGGCCCAGAGTGGACAGTATTTTTATTCATCCTGAGCCATGGCAACCTTTGCAAGTTATTTCAATACCTGGCCACATATGTTAATGCAAAACCCAGTCCTATTTGTCCCTGAGCCAATAACATTGTCAACAGGCAGTCAATATCCATGTGAAGTCATGTTAATTATTTCCCTGAATATCCAGGGATATTGGATATGGAGGGGGGTGGGGGATACTGTATCACAGTCTGTGAGGTTGGAGTATAAGGTGGAGGTAGGTCAGCTCAGTACTCCATTTCATATTCATAACTGTATGGTGGTGGAGGCACTGCAATGGGAGAAAAAAGAAGACATAGTTAAAAACCTGTTTTTCAGATGCAGCCTTTAAGTATTTTCTTGCTGACATCCATCCATGCAGACTTGCATGCAACTGATATAAAACCTCCTGGCAATGCATTCTTTTTTTTTCAGGCTGCCATTATACAGTCAATTTATATCAATGTGAGTCATTGTTTATTGCCCTTTCCTTCACTCCTTAGCTGTTTGCCCACCAACAGGCTCTGCTAGTAACAGTGTTTGAGTATCTGTAATGGCAGATGATACCAGGCAAATGTGGCAGAGCTAAACTTTGTCAGGGTGTAGCGGTTTTGGTTCAAAATATTCATTACTTACTTATTTTCCTTCTGTGAGATAAGAATTAGGAGAAAGCAAAGCAGGCACAAACCTTAAACAGTTGCAGTACAACGAAAGAGTTTTATTACTAATAGAATTAAAGAGAAATAACAAGAAATTAAAGTGAATTCCTCCCCCCCCCCCCCCCTTCCAGCACTTCTCTCCTTTTACCCAACTTGCACAAAGGATAACAGAACATGGGATGTTAGTCAGTGTTCCAGTTCTTGAAAAGTCTCTCTCGTATGCTTAAGGAAAAAAGGGTTTTCTTCAGTTGCACGTGGTTCCCAAACTGCCACTAACAGCAGACCCACCCAGAAACAATCAATCTGCTGTGGTGTTAAGCATCTCTTCCTTGAAAAATCTCACAGTTCCTTCACACTGCAAAACATGGGCCATCACATGGGGTTATTAATCTTTTTAAGGATGAGTTATTTTGGGCCTGCACACAAAGGCTTTCTTTGCCACAAGTCTCTAAAAGCCTCTCACTGCTTCTATATAGCCTGGCATAGGCACTCTTCACAATCTTCACAGGCCACATGTGAATTCTTCATCCCCCCATGTACTTCAAATGGATTAAAGAGACAAACAGTTTGTGATATTACAGTTTCTTACCACGCCACGCAAGAAGGTTTTTAAGCCACGCGCAAGAATCGCGGCACCGCCCTCTTTTCTCCCGTCGCCATTTTCAGCTTCGTCTCACATGACTCACTTTCTCTGACTCTGAAGCTGCCATGTTGAAGAGTGTCCTTGTTCAGGCTTTATGGTAGAAAAAGCTTCGCTCCCTTTGTGCTGCTGGCTGCATGGTGTCCTCTTCAGTTCAGCACGAAGTGTGCTGGCTGCAGAAAGGAGGCTCTGCCGGCTCCCGTTGACTCCGCCGGCTCTACATGGAGAGGAGAAGGACCCGCCTGTCCTCAGAAGCCACGCTGGATGGGTTTAGCTGTGAGCAGTCCATGGCTGGTTTTAGCTGCCTGCGGCTCTGGGACAGTCCCCCCCAAGCAACCCAGGGTCCGTGCCGCGGCGTTGGGAAAGGGGGTGTCTTGGTTTCAAAAGACAGGTGTCTGCTAAGGAAGGCAGAAGCCCCCCTTGAAGTGGCAGATATAACCCCTTTCCCTCTGAGTTATTGTATTTTGAAATCAAGGGCCTTTAGGCAAAGATGTGGGAAATAGGGATAACAGTACTTTACTATATATATATATATATATGTATATAACCAGTCAAACAAAACAACAACAACTATGGCAGTAACAGCCCACACAAACCCAGTCCCAGCCTTCTCGGCTGTCGGGCCCTTTCCCCTCGGGTGCAGTTCCGCTCGCAGCCGGCAGGGGCGCTGGCGGCTCCCGGTGAGCAGGGCAGGTGCGATGGTTCCCCCGCGGCTGCAGGGGGCGCTCCGGAGCGAGCTCGGGGAGGACGCGGCACCAGTGCCCTGGGATCCCGGGAAGGGATGGAACAAAGGCTTCACAAACCCCTGGGCAGCCGATCCCGGACCCTTGGGAACAGCAGGCTGGAACGGCAGGCTGGAACGGCAGGCTGGAGCGGCAGGGAGAAGCGGCAGGCACAAACACAAATCCCGGGTGGCAGACAAGATGTATCCAAAAGGGGAACCCCCCTGGAGGTCCACGCAGGCAGGGAGAGCACGGCTACAGCGCAGCGAAAGCTCGAAGCAGCAGCGGGGCAGGGCAGCCACAGCCCGGCCTCCAGCAGGGCAGGGAAAACAACTTTGGGATCCCGGCATTGTTTCCAGCAGAAAAAGAAAAAAGCGGCCAAGATGAGGAAACCGCAGCTCCTTTCTCTGCAGCTTCTCTCTCCGGACGCTCAGAGCGAACTGACCCCACACCCAGGTGTAGACAAAGGAGTAGCCAGGCCCGCCCCACCCCCCTTTTTGTCTTTCTTAAGTACAGCTATTTGTCCCCTAGCAACATGCCTATGGGAGAAAATTCCTTTAACAGGAAAAAAACTAAAACTAAACTAAAACCCCAACAGGGGGGAAGGGGCAGTGGCCCCGGCCCGGCCCGGCGGTGCCTGGAGGCTCGGAGCCCCCCCACCTTCCAGCAGGCGAGCTTGGACAAAAGGGAATTCCCGCCTTCCCGTGCGGTTTAAATATGTAAATTGTGAGAAGCGTCATTAGTCTAAAAGACTGTCCATTAACTCAGGTTCAACGCACTACACAGGGAAAAAAGGCTGGGTGTTTATCAGATCCATTCCCTTCCAGCAGCAGCAGGGATTTATGTCATGTCAAAATTATGGCAGTCAGGGTTCTTCATCTCCACAGACACCTCAAACACCTTCTGGATCTCCAGGTGTGTGATGTGCCACGCCATGGCAAACACATCAGCATCATGCCTCCCAGGGCAAATGCCAGATTTCTTAACATAGCTTGGGCTGAGGAAGAACAAAGCTTTCACCTTGTTCATACCAATGGAGACATCTGAGGAGAGCCCAGCATTTGTAAACTGGGTTAGGCATTTAGGATACAAGAAAAATATTCAGAAGTAGCTGAAAACTTTTTCTCAACTACTTTTAATAACTTTAAAGAAAAAGGATTCATTCAGTGACTAAAGAGACAGTAAGTGATGCAGAATGATAGCATGGTGGGAACTAAAGGCTCTGTATCAACATCCAATTAGAGTAGTCTCTACAAATTTTAAGGTCCAGAGTCTGCTCATGTCTCCATTTATGTCACTGGAGATCCTTTCGTGTCCCATCCGTAGATGTCTCAGGCAGACTGGCAGTGAAATAGCACTAGCATAGAGTGGAAACAGAAACCTAGGATGTTTGTGATGGGGGAGAGAGACTCAAATCCCAGAGTGCCATGAAAAGTTTGCCATGCTCTCTTGAACACTGGGCTATTACAGCTGGGGTGGGGTCAGTAGCTCTGACCGAGGAAGCTGTGACTGGTCCGGAGAGATGGTCCCAAAAGGAATCACCTTCTCGAGGCCCGGTGTCTTCCCTCAGCTGCTAACTAGGAGGGCCTGTGCAGAAGCTGTCAGCTCTTTAGTGATTGTCAGCTCATGATTTCAGCTTAGCTCTGCAGGGCAGCCTCCAGGCCAGACCAGGGAGAGAGATGAGAGGCTCGTGTAGCTGGTTCCACACAAAGTAGCTTTATTGTTGGTTCGTACTCCGGCGAAGGGGAGGCTAGGGATAACAACGTAGGAGGCAAGAGAACATAAGTAACACAATAATAATTTCAATGAATGCCCACAAAGCTCCCTTAATCAAAGATGCAATTCATCCTGTTATTCCCATCATTCAAAAAGGTCAACGTAGATAAATTTCATCTTTGGACAGGGATGGGGCTTCTGAGAGGGAGTATAAGCAAGATTTGCTAGCTTTGTGTTGAGAGGGGAGGTTTTGGGGTTTAAGGAGGTTTGACAAGGGTTGAGGGAAATGGGGGTATTTTGGGGTAAAAGGGGCGGTAACATATAAACTAAGGATCAGTTTTTCAGGCTGTGTCTGGCCTACGGCTTGACTTTTGCCGTAGCTTCTTGTTCAGCTTTCTGTTTCGTCTGCTGCTGTGTGGTGGGACAATCTTTTCTCTGGTTGGTGGGCATTTGGCGACATTTTCGTCTCCATGCAGAGCTGGTCTGGTTTTTGTATTTGACTCAGGAGAGTTCTCGTTGGTGTTTGTGGAAGCAGTGTTTATAGGGCCTAAGTATGGTTTTATATTTTTTCCTGGGAACCACTTCGGGCCAGATGGTAGCTGGACACAGGCATAGCCTCTCCCCCAGGTAATCAATTGGAAAGGCCCAGACACCTGGTGTGATTCTGGGTCCTTCACCAGCACTGGTGGCTTCTCTGTGAGCTTAGCCTGGGTTGAATTTGAGAAGTGGTGGAGTACTGGGGGGTCAGGCTCTGATGAGGTACCATTTAGAAAGTTAATGACGTAGAGAGCCTTACAGAGTCTTTCAACAGGAGACAAAATTTCGGTTTCTCTCCGTTGCTGATTGAGGACTCTTTTGTGGGTTTAGTGGGTCCTTTCTACGATGGATTGTCCTGTGGGATTGCCAGGTATGCCTGTCTTGTGTTCCATCCCCCACTGGTTGAAGAAATCTTCTAACCTGTGAGAGGTGTAGGCAGGCCATTATCTGTTTTGATTTCTTCAGGGACTCCCAGGGTGGCAAAGGCAAGGAGAAAATGCTTGATGACATGGACTGCATTTTCCCCTGCGTGGGCTGATGCAAACGCTGCCCCAGAAAATGTGTCGACTGACACGTGCACGTATTTGGATCTCCCAAAGGATGGGAAGTGGGTTACATCGGTTTGCCACAATTGGCAGCTGTTCAGACCATGGGGGTTGACTCTGGTACCCATAGATGGTATTTGGTAGTTCTGGCAGTTCAGGCACATTGCAATGATAGCTTTTCCTTGATCTTTTGAGAGCCTGAACATCTGACGAGGGCAGGAATGTTTTGGTGAAAAAATGCATGTGACAACTTCGTCTGGGCAAAGATGTCAGGGACGTTTGCAGTCTCTGCTGGCATGGCCAGCGCATCTGCTCTCCTGTTCCCTTTGGCAATGGGACCAGGGAGGTCTGTGTGTGACCTCACATGCATAATGTAGTAAGGCTGTTTTCTGTGGGAGATTAAATGAATTAATGTAGAAACCAATTGGTATAATTTTTGGTTGGAGACCTCTTTTAGAAAAGCATGTTCAGCCCTCATAGCTATGCCAGCGACATAAGCTGAATCTGTGACCAAATTAAAAAGTTCATCTTTAAACTTCTCAAAGGCTCTGACAACACCTGCTAACTCGGCAATCTGTGGAGATCCCTCTACTATTTGGATATCAGACTCCCATTTTTGAGTATTGGGTTGCCTCCAAGTCATGACAGACCGATAGGATGAGCCAGAGCCATCTGTAAAGACGGTCAGAGCTTTGAGAGGTTTTCTACTTTGGATTAATTTTGGAATCAATTTAAAAGCTGCATCACGGTAGAAAAATCTATGTTTTGGCATGTGAATGGAAATTTGGCCTGTGTAGCTATCTAGGGCAAACTGGAGGCTCTCATTGGTCTGGAGCAACTGCTTTAGATCTCCAGTGGTCAAGGGCAAGTATATGCATGTGAACTCACACCCTGCGAGAGAGCGGAGACAAGTTCTGGCCTTTTTTATTAAATGTGCCATTACTTCTTGGAAGGTGGTTAATCTCTTTGTAGGTTGATTGCTTGTGAAGACCCATTCAAGTATCAGCAAAGGGTCTCTGAGTTGAGGGTCCCATTGGAAGATCAGTCCATGTAAATGGGAAGCCTTACCCAAAACTGCAAACTGGAGAGGCAGGCTGGGTTCAACGCTATGGGCTTGGCGTGAAGACAGGGCTTCTTGGACTTTGGTGATGGTATCTCGGGCTTCAGATGTGAGGGCATGTGGAGAGTCCAAGTCTCCGCTGCCGTGGAGGAGGTTGAAGAGGGGAGTGAGGTCTTCTGTTGTGACTCCCAGTAGGGGGCATATCCAATTTATGGATCTGCACAGGCTGTGTAAGTCCCTTAGGGTTTTGGGATCCTCTTTGATGGGGAGTTGCTGGGGTATGATGGTTCTCTCACGGATCTGGAGGCCGAGGTAAGTCCATGGGCTGGAGTGCTCCACTTTGTCCTCACGGATCTCGAACTCTGCTTTTTCTATGGCTTCAATTGTCTTTTTAAGAGTTCTGTCCAAATAAGTTTGTTCTGATGCACAGATTAGGATGTCATCCATATAGTGGTGGATGATTGCTTCTGGGAGTAGGCTTCTGATAGGGGACAGAATGTGGGCGACGTACCACTGGCAGATGGTTGGGCTGTTCTTCATGCGTTGTGGGAGGATGAGCCAATGGTATCTTCTGAGTGGGGCTTGTTCGTTAAGAGAGGGGATGGAGAAGGCAAACTGTGGTGCATCCTGGGGATGGAGCGGGATGTTAAAGAAACAGTCTTTTATGTCGATGATGGCAAGCATCCAGTCTCGGGGCAGCATCAATGGGGATGGCAGGCCGGGCTGGAGGGGGCCCATGTCTTCAATGACCTCATTGATCTTCCGTAGGTCATGGAGTAGTCTCCATTTGTCTTTGCCAGCCTTTTTCAGCACAAAGACAGGGGAATTCCAAGGGCTTGTGGTTTCAGTGATATGACCTTTGGCAAGTTGCTCTTCCACTAGGGCTTCCAGCGCGCTGAGTCTTTCAAGGGGCCACTGCCTCACCCATTTTGGGTTGTCAGTCTTCCAGGTGAGTGGGGAGGTAGATGGCAGCGTGTGTTTCTCAGTGGCCCCAGTCAGAAATCCTGGCTGGGAATGGTGAGGGTGGCACTCAACTGGGAGAGAAGGTCTCTGCCCCATAGGGTGATGGGGGCCCTTACCACAAATGGTCGGGTGGTCGCTATCTTGCCCTCGGGTCCTTCAATGACAACATTTCGTTTGCTTCTCATGGATACTGCAACTCCACCAATCCCAGAGATCATACCTGCCACAGGCTCCAGTTCCCAATTCCCTGGACACTCGGAGCGGGTGATGATGGTCACGTCTGCTCCAGTGTCCAGCATCCCTGGACGGTAGATCCTCTCTCCTTTACAGAACAAGCTGCACTCTATAGTCGGTTTGTTTGAGCCTGCAATCTCTATCCACATTGCTGTTGGATTGAGAGGGAGCTGTTCTGGGCAGTTCTGTGGAAGTAAAAAGGCTTGTGCAATTGGTGTTCCCTGTGGGAGAAAGAAAGGTGTGTCCGTGCAGCAAAGCTGGACAAGAATCTCTTGTCCAGGGTGCACTGTTTGTATCTCTGGTAATACAAAGTGTTGTTCTGGACCATGGATGGTATCGCTTAGGATAAGAATGTCCCATGGGCCGTTCTGCGGTCCGTACTTTTCTGTGGGGATACAATAAAAACGCTTGTCAATAAAGTTAAGTGGCAGTGATGTTACCAGTTGGCGTCTGGTTCTGATTGGTAGCACTCTGTGTGTTGGATCCTTCTTATGTGTTCTGGGATCGCCTAGGATGATGGTGCCGGCTGAGGTCCAGTTGTCTGCTCTCAGTGATCCGATGTAGGAGGGTAGTATGGCCTTTGATTTGTTATCTGAGCACGGGGCCTTGATACCGCACTTCGATGGAAGTTTTTTGAATGCTGCTGGTGCTGTTGCTGTCTCTGGTGCCTTTGGTACGCGGCACAACGGTCCTGGGTGGGTGACCTTTGTGGGCAGTCCTTTACAGAGTGTCCAAGTTCACCACAATAGAAACAGTGGGCATTCTCCTTAGAGACTGCTGCAGCAAATGCACCGGAAACTCCCTCTGTGATGCCCTTTACAACTGCTTGGGTCATTGTGTTTTCTGTGGATGTGTGTCTGGTACAGGTCTCTACCATTTGGTCTATTGTGGATTCTGTGTCCATGGGTAGGGCCGTCAAAATATTCTTACATTGTTCATTAGCATTTGCCATGGCAAGTTTATCTAAAAGTTCCTTTCATCCATCTGGACTCTCTATCTGTTTCTCTAAGCTAGCTTTTAAATGATCAACGAACTTAATGAAACTTTCATTTGCTGACTGCTTGATGTTAGAGAAATATTGTGTAGGAACAGAATCATCTGGAGTAAGGAGCAGCGATGTCTTAGCTGCAATAGCTATGTCTTGTAATGGTACTTCAGATAAGGTTGTAGCTTCATCTGAGGGTTTTTGGAGGTCACCTTCTCCAGCCAGTTGTTCTATTGTCCAATCTGTCTGATTTGCATCTTTGGCATAAGAGTCAGACAGTGTTTTTAAATGTCTCTTCCAATGCCTTTCCCATAACATATATTCGGCAGGGGAAAGGATGCAATTAATAATGTTTTTAATATCATGTGGTACTAATGTATAGGCAGAGAAAGTGGCTTCTAATAAGTTTCTAAAGAAATGTGACCCTCTCCCATGTTCTTTTGCTGCCTTGCAAAGCTCTTTGACTTCTTTGTATGGGATAGGTTCCCATGTTTTTGTAGTTGATGGACCACCCCTCCTCCCTTTCCCTATAATGACTGGGAAGGCTGAGATTTTCTGGGCTAGCTCCTAGTCTCCCTCCCTGTTCGCCTCCCTGTGTGTCTGTGCCCAGTGGTCCTCTGATTCAGAATTAGAGCTGCTGCTACTGTCATCTGAAAATGAGGGCTCGGCTGTTGCAGGGCGGGGCTGTGATACAGGGGGCGTAGCGCGGCATTTTTGAAATGCCAGCTTTGCTTTAGCCAGGGCAGGAGTAGCGGGGGGTCGGGGGTGTTTTGAGGGATGGGAAGGGGGTCTGTTGTGGCAGCATGGGGCTGGAGAGGCTGTACAGCAGCAGGTCGTTTGGGGGGAGGTTGGGTTGCAGGTGATGCCGGTTTCTCAATTTCATGTGGAGTCAGCATGGGCTGTAGGAGGGTGTGGGGCAGCGGTGGGCTTTAGGGCAGGAGCGGAGATGGGGATTTTGCAAGAACCCGTGGTAGGGGGAGGGGGGAGTGTAGGAAGAGAGGGATTAGTATCAGGGATTGCGTAAGATGTAGCTGTGGGGGGAGAGAGCGGGTCTGGCGGTGTTTGCCAGGGTGGGGGGGCTACTGGAGGTGGGGGGAGGGGGGAGGGAAAGTCTGCTCCATGCGTGGCAGCCTGGGGCAGTGGCGTGGATAGCTGCATTCCACCAGCAGCGAGAGGGACAGACGCTGGCGGGGGGTGTGACGCTTGTTCCATGCCCCTCAGTGCGTGCGCAGGGCTGTGTGGGACCAGCCCCGTGTTGTACCATGCCTGCTCTGTGGGTGCAGGGAGGGGCAGCAGTGGCGGAACACATTGCTGGGACGGGGCTGCCATGGGGGGGGGGGGGTAGGGCCGCGGGAAGCAGGGACGCGGCAGGGAGCAGGGACGTGGCGGGGTGCAGAGACGCAGTGGGGTGGGGGGGGTCAGAGGCACGTGAGCCGGTGCAAGAGGGGGAAGTGTGGTGTCGTGTGCGAAGGATTGCGAAATACCAGGGAGATTGGGCTGGGGGGGGCTCAGAGCCGTCCATCCCGGGGAGGGGGGATGGGTCTGGGGGTCTCGTTTGCACTGCCTGGGGGGTGGCAGCAGGACCAAGGGGGCGAGCAGGGGGGTTTGGGTATGGGAGAACTGCTGGGAATACGGGATTGGGGTAGGGAAGTGGGGCAGCCGGCGCCCCAGCCGGGCCAGGGCTGGGGCGGCAGGCGGGCGCCATGCTCTGGCTGGCCACTGCCAGAGGTGGAGAGGGGGAGTGGGAGGGGGGAAGGGCAGAGAACGGGTTTGGCTGGGGTGGGTTAGTCGCACAACACGTTTTAACCGTTAAATGAAACAAAGGAATGAATTTGGAACCAGAGAGGTTTCCAGTTGCTTGAGAGGAATAGTTTCTTCCCCACTTTGTCCCAGAACGGATCAGAAAGGACAGAGTCTTTGGTGGCATCAGGAAAGCTTTGAGATATCCAATTAGTGAAAGATTTGAGATTTTTCTTAGAAAGAACACCTTTAGAGAATTTAAAGTTGGATTTTAAGAAAAAGGTTAGAAGAAAGGGGTATAGGTCTCTCTCAAATTGGGAAAGGCTGGGTTTAGCTTGCCTGTTTCCCATTTAAGTTCCTCCCTCAGCAGAAAAAAGAGAAAAAAACCCAAAAAGGACTTAAAAGTTTTTGCGTGCAAGAAAGAGAGGAGAGCCCGATTTGAAACTTACAAATCCCGTCTTCTGCTGGGGCTGGCTCCTGTTGAAGTCCAAAAAGAGTCTGCTGGGGGGATGGTCCGGCCAGTTCGATCCTCAGGGGTTTCTTCCCCAGGTGAGAGAAGCGAGTGTCTCGAACTGTCCCCCTCCAAAAGGCCATGCTTAAACGTAGGTCCTTTTTTCAGAGGATCAGCACACGAACAGCTGGTTCTGTCTTGGCGTGGTCAAGACGCAGCTCAGGCCAGGAATCCAAGGTCTGGGGTCCAATGGCTGTTCGGGCGCCAGTTATTACAGCTGGTGGTGGGGTCAGTGGCTCTGACCGAGGAAGCTGTGACCGGTCCAGAGAGATGGTCCCAAAAGGAATCACCCTCCTGAGGCCCGGTGTCTTCCCTCAGCTGCTAGCTAGGAGGGCCTGTGCAGAAGCTGTCAGCTCTTTAGTGATTGTCAGCTCATGATTTCAGCTTAGCTCTGCAGGGCAGCCTCCATGTCAGACAGGGAGAGAGATGAGAGGCTCATGTAGCTGGTTCCACACAAAGTAGCTTTATTGTTGGTCCGTACTCTGGTGAAGGGGAGGCTAGGGATAAGGTCTCTCTGCCCGCGCAGGGGCAGAGGGCTAGCTTTATAGGGATACAGGGGGTGGGTGTCAGAGGGTAAAGGCCAATGGGTTACAAAGGATCTGCATAGGGTCTCACAGAGGATTCTGGGTCTGTCTTCTTCTCTCCATAACTGAAGAGTAGCTGCCTTCCCGGGGGGGTCCTGCTGGGAGATTGCTCAATCTCCTTATCTCAGCAGACGTCCCTCCAGGGCAGTGGCTGGGCATACCCTACACTGGGCTGCTGCTGTGCCTGAGGCAGAAGGATGAGCATCCCCACACCTGCTGTTCCTGTCCAAAACAGGTAATGACAGAGGCAGTGTTGGCCACAAGCCATATAGCCAAACCAGGTCAGCCATTACTCCAGAAGTGTTCATGACAGCAAGTGTTGGGGTTTTAGTTTAGTCTTAGGTTTTTTTCTGTTAAAGGAATTTTCTCCCATATGCATGTTGCTAGGGGACAAATAGCTGTACTTAAGAAAGACAAAAAAAAGGGAGTGGGGCAGGCCTGGCTACTCCTTTTGTCTACACCTGGGTGTGGGGTCAGTTCGCTCTGAGCGTCCGGAGAGAGAAGCTGCAGAGAAAGGAGCTGCTGTTTCTTTCTTTTTGGCCGTTCTTCTCTTCCTGCTGGAAACAATGCCGGGACCCCAAAAGCCGCTTTCCCTGCCCTGCTGGAGGCCGAGCTGTGGCTGCCCTGCCCCACTGCTGCTGCTTCGAGTTTTCGCTACGCTGTAGCCCTGCTCGCCCTGCCTGCCTGGGGATCCGTGGGGGTTCTCCCATCTGGATACATCTCGCCTGCCACCCGGGATTTGCATTCGTCCCTGCCGTTCTAGCCTGCCGCTCTAGCCCGCTGTTCCCGCCTGCCGTTCCAGCCTGCTGTTCCTGAGAGTCCGGGATCGGCTGCCCAGGGGTTTGTGAAGCCTTTGCTCCTTCCCTTCCCGGGATCCCAGGGCACGGGTGCCGCGTGTTTCCCGAGCTCGCTCCGGAGCGCCCCCTGCAGCCGCGGGGGAACCATCGCACCTGCCCTGCTCACCGGGAGCCGCCAGCGCCCCTGCCGGCTGCGAGCGGAACTGCACCCGAGGGGAAAGGGCCCGACAGCCGAGAAGGCTGGGACTGGGTTTGTGATTGCTGTTACTGCCAGAGTTATTGTTGTTTTGTTTGACTGGTTATATACATATACATATACATGTACATATACATATACATATACATATACATATACAGTAAAGAACTGTTATTCCTATTTCCCACATCTTTGCCTAAAGGCCCTTGATTTCAAAATATAATAACTTGGAGGGAAAAAGGGGTTATATCTGCCACTTCAAGGGGGGCTTCTGCCTTCCTTAGCAGACACCTGTCTTTCAAAACCCAGACAGCAAGGAACACAGAAAATATTTCCAAGGTTCCCCATCCTCCAAAACCTGCTGCTGCTGCTAAGAGGAAGAAGTAGTCAAACTGATATTTGCACTAGAGACCTTGAGCGTGTAGCATCAAACTGCCTAGAGATTGAGATATAAGGGTGAGTCATTGCAGGAGCAGACTTGGGGAGGAAAAAGTTACAGCCCTGGAGTTTTCATTTTGTTTTTACAGCTTTCAGCAACTATTCATTTTTAAAGTAGCTCTTCAGCAATTCATGGTTGAGAGTAATGCCATTTTCTTTCATACTCATCTCTCTACGCAAAACAATGTTGAAATGATAAGGATGATTATAGATGCTCTCAGTCTAACTGGAACATAAGGGTGTGAGGGAGAAAACAGACATTAAGACTGGTATGATAAAGAAATGCATTAAAAATATTGCATAGCTTGCCTATATGTAATGCACCTGAGGTTTGCCATAACCTTTGCAACAGGAGGGAATATAAAGGCAGGGGATCTCTAAGAGTGGGATGACAAGGCTTCATGCAGTAAACACATTTGCATTTTATTACAATGAACTCCCAAAGTTATCCCAAGGCAATTGATCCTGGATTTGTAATTAACAATGTCACTGAATTGCATAAACACCATTATGCTGCATCCAGGATCTGCTTTTCTCTTCAACAATGTGGCCACTTTCACATGGTAGGTGCGGAATCGAGGCAAATGAGCCTTGCAGACCCCAACTGGCTTGGTGCCACCTCCTTTGGTGCTCCTAGAGTAGTGCAAGTTTGAAGCAGCCGGGATGGGGTCTGTGGCTCAGACCCAGGAAGCCATTACAGCTCCAGAGAGAGCTCCAGAGAGAGAGCAAGGGACAGTCCCCCAGAGGTCTGTGGCGATCCCTTGACCGCCAGGGTGCCTTTGCAGGGGGTGCCTGTCTCAGCAGGCTGTCAGCTCTTTAGTGATTCAGCGGGAGCGATTTCAGCTCTTGTCCTGTGAGGCAAACCCCAGGCCGGACCAGGAGGAGAGAGACGAGAGGCCTGTATTGCAGTTCCGCATGGGGCAGCTTTATTAGCCTGCACCCCGCGAAGGGAGGCTAGGGAAGAGCTCTCTGATCCCACAGGGGCAGAGGGCTAGATCTTATAGGGGTGGGTGTGAGAGGGTAAAAGCCAGTGGGTTACAAAGGATCTGCATAGGTCTCAAAGAGGATCATGGGTCTGTGTCCTCTCTCGCCGTAGCTGAAAGGTGGCTGCCTTTTCCACGGGGATTCTGCTGGGAGGTTGTGCAATCTCCCTGTCTCAGCAGGCCTCCCTCCAGGGCAGAAGCTGGGCATACCCTACACAAGTTGAGAAGTGTGATGCAGTGGGTGGCTCTACACCAAGCTGGCTCATACATAGCCCTATGTACCAGCTTGCACTCACTTCAGACACAACTGCACTGCGCCATAGGCAAAAGGGGTCCCTACTGTCCCCTGGGATGCCCCAGACCCTGTGACAGCTCTGGCTTAGACCCTGTGCCTTCCCTGCTGCTGCCTGCACCTAAATAAACATTACATCAAAACAATTTTATCCCACAGACAAGCTTGCATTGAGCACGTCCAACACTCGGCTAACTTTGACCAAGGCACAAACATGACCTCTGCACCGTGTCCCTGCCTGGGCTGGCTAGATGATCTCCAAGGTCCACTCTGTAGGAACCCAGAGTGCTGAGAATATTTCTCTGTCTGTTTTTAAGGGTTCTTACCCCCCCGAACAATACTGTTTTAGCTTCAAACCTTGGAAAAAATTACCAACAGTCAGACAACAACTAGAAAATACAGTGGTGTGAATTAGGTGATAGACTACTATGTAAGATTGTCACAGGGTGAAAAATTTAGAGGTTTTAGGCTTCTCTTTGTAGTAAATAGATAGGAGTAAAAAATATCAAAATGGAGGATTGTTGTTGTTCTCTAAACCTTCTTCTTCTACTACTCCATATTCTGCAGTAAAAGTGCTTTGGAATGATTGGATAGAAAATTCCGCAGTTCCTAGTCGTGTTACTGAATAATTGGTAAGAAAGTGAAAATAATGTACATTTTTAGTAACTATTGGTTAAAATATCTTTAAAAGGCTATGTAAATCTTGATAATTGGGCTCATTCCTACTTTTCTTCCTTCTATGCTCTTCCTCTGATAAGACTTAATAAACAACTATCTGGAACCATTGAAACTAAAGGAGACATCTCGGTTTATCTTTTAAACTCCTTGCAAGGACTTTCAGCAAATTCTCTCCCATCAGGAGAGACTTAATTTATGGCACGGTAAAGTGTCACACTCAAACCCAAAGCATTCTAAGATTCTATAACCATGGTCCAAATTCATACTCCAAGTTCCAGTTCAGGCATGGTACCAGGTGGACGCAGAGATGCAGCACTGCGTCCTAGCCACCAGTCCCTCCTGGGACACACACTATGGAACACCCTGCAGAGATGCCTGTGTGCTTTTGCAGAAGTTACCTGGGATCCTGCAGCACCTAGCAGTGCTTGTGATCTCTGGCCGAAAACTAGTCAGCTCAGGTTGCATTAGACTCCACATCACCACTCAAAGCCTTTGCACCATGGTCCACAGACCTTAATGTCCAGGTTTTCTCGTCTGTGATATGCCTGGTCCCCATTATATTGGACAATGCAAAGGAGCTGGCTGTACATGAACAAGAACAAATACAGAAACCAGAACACAAAAGAAGAACAACTGATCTATTGCCAGAGAGCCTCTGGCACAGGGAGAAGGTTTGTCCTGCACAATGCAGCACTGCCCTGAGCAAGGACTTGACATGCTCCTGTAGGCACCATGAGCCACCCAGCTATGAAGTGTGTCACCTGGCCAGATCTCCTTAGCCTACTCAGCAGCTGAATAAACCTGCCCAGGCAGAGCTGTGCTGCCAGACACTGTGCACTGAGCTGTCCTGCCTTTCTCAGCAGGACTTGTGCTGTTCCGTCCAGACTGAGAAGAGCCTCCTGCTGCAGTCACATTCCCCATTTACTGTGGAGCCGTAACTACCCAAGGATAACACTCCTGCCATGAGCACAGGCACTCTTGCAGGACTGCCACTTTGCTTCCTTACCTGGGTATGTGTTGATGGTATTGATGTGCATCATTCTGATAACCCCTACTCGAGTCCCATGGCTGCTCTTCATGCACATGCAGATGCAGATGGCAATCCCAGCAATCACTCCCATTATAAATACTATGCCGAAAACAATTCCAGCTATCGCTGTGCCTCTGCAAGGGGAATGGAAACATGCAGTCAGACTCAGAAAAAAAATGTTTACAAAACATAATTCCTTTCTCAAGAGAAGCCCCTATTTGAGAAAAAAACCAACATATTAATTACTGAAAATGCTGCAAATTTTGATCCATTGAGGCATGTGAATAGAAAAAAATTAAAGATCTGAAACCAAAATGAGAAACTCTTTCAAAGTCACCTTTGCAATTGTGCCAGATCACTCTGCTGATTTACCATATATTAAATTCTCCAGTTCCAGGGCCATCTGAATTTATCTACTTTTAAACACTATGAGGAAAAATTCCTTCCCTTTCTCCACATAAGATCTTTTATTTTTTTCTGAAAGGTATTGGTATGATTTTCTTTTGAAAAGAAAGCCTAAGTTATCCCTAGCAATATATTTCAGAAGCATCCATGTGCATGATGTACTTCTGTAGAATATTGTCATTGTTTTATCTAAGTCAAAAAGTCTTTCTGCTGTGCTTCTGAGCCCACAGATTAAGGAGAGCCTCCTCTTCTCAAGGCTAAGCAGCATGAAGCAAAGCAACACCCACCCTTTCACACTGCTGCTGCTGCAGCCAGCACACATATTTGAGGCTTAAACAATTTGTTTTAAAATGGTCCAGAGGAAGAAATTTAACTCAGCCCCGGAAGTAATGAATCAGACTTTCCTTGAAATTTTAATATGGAGAAAGGAAAGAAAGCCTTATTGCACTCTCACATTGGAGAAAACCCTTGAAAAACCTCCAAAAATGTCACTAAGAGACACTGAAGAGCTTCCAATAATACTAAGAGCAAAATCAGCCTGTTGGGGTCTCCCCCTCTGCCATGGAGCCCTGGGAGAGGGGCCCTAGGGGGGAGACACAGGGTTTCTGTGCCCCTGGTCGGCCTCATTCCCGGTTGGTTGGTTTGTGTTCCCCTGTGTGGGAAGGACCCTGGGGTCCTGTGACTGGGGGAGTTCCTGAGCACAGCTCCGGCCATGTGGCTGGAGAAATAAACATCTCTGAAACATCTACCAAGAATCTGTCCATGTATACTTCTTTTCCACGGGACTCCTGGTTTGATATATGTGTGTTACAGTAATCCCCGCTGTAACATCAGCCTTTCTGATGAACCCTGTTTCATGCAGGTTTGCTGTCAGCTACAGGCAGTGAAGCATATGTTCTATGAAAGATGGTATTTATAGCCTACCCTTTAATGAAAGAAGCCCAGTGACTTGCCAGAAATATTCTTACTCTGTGCATCTCTTCATCTTTCAGCAAAGACTTAAAATTGCAACCTTGCTGGCAACCTTTCTACTGGATATTTTAATCAATCCAAATTGATAGTTTGTCAGCATGAAATAAGCCTCACTAGGAATTATTGCAATGTAGAGAATAAAACAGGCACTGCAATACCACAAATACTAAGAGGAGTCTAAACAACATAGTTTAGATTTCCAGTACAAGCATGGGAAAACATAGCAGGCCCAATTTTCAAAACGTTGATAGTCTGCTTGCTTCAAAAAACTCAGCAAAGAGTCAGGATGGGCTCAATACCTGAAAAATGAGACCTTCTATTTAGGACCTAAAATGAATTTAAGAGCTTGTTTTTAGGCCCCAGCTATTCAGGAACTTGGCCATGATTTGCAGTACAATCACTTAATTGTACAGCCTAAGTAAACACAGACCATATGGTTTCATAATAAATACACTGCCAGAGAGCTAAATTGTTTTCTGCTGTTCTGTAGCAAAGAATGAAGAGTATGCAGGGAGAGCAAATCTGTTAATATTTTGCAGAATGTATGAAGATCTAATTAACAAAACCCTAACTCATGACAGCAGGCACCTGGCCATAAAACCAATACTTCAAAACACTGATGAGATCAAGTGCTTTGTATTAACTACCATGAGTAACTGAGAAACACAGCCACAATAATTTGCATCTAACAAAAAGAGTTCTGATGCTCTTGGAAGATGTGACCAACATTATCACTACCTTGAGAGAAACTGTCTTAGGAGACAATAGTTTGATTCAGAAGACACTTTAAAACTATACTCTTTTCATTCCAGAAGGTTCTCTAATAGTATCACAATTTAGAAACTATGGTACCCTTTTTATAAACAAGGGATTCACTACTACTTTTGCTACATTCACTTAGTGAATGAAGCACTGTGAGCACTGCATTAGAGTTGCAGGGCACTCCCTTATGCAGAAATAATCCCTCTCCCAGCTGGATTCCCAGCAGCAGAACCAGTCACTGCTGACCACTGGCCTCCAGTCCTGCACTGCTTTGTTCATGGCTCACTGCTGCCCAGCTCCTGCATCCCTGGTGCACTCTGCCTGACTGATCTGCTCAAATCCCAGAAACCACAACATTTTCTTGTGCTTCCAATCAGCTGCACCCTGAGAAAAACTCAACCTCCATCCTTAAAACTCACAGAAGCATGTAACACACAGCACATGTTACCTTCCCAGTGCTAAATTAAAATTCCTGGATTAATAAAGCCCGTTGTAAACACCATTTAAATAGTTTGCCTCCACTGTTTTCAAAGGTAAAGGCATCCTAGTTGCTCCAGAAGTGCTCAGCCAGATTCCATACTCCATCTGTGCTGAGAAACAGGTTGCACTCTTCATGGGCAAGATGCAGCTGCAGAAAGCCCCTCTGCATCTGCCTCCACCTGAAACTCAAAATGGGCTGAAGTCCACTGTTGGAAAAGGCCTCTCAGCCTGAGCACAACTATACTATTTCAGAGGACTTAGGGAGATGTACTCTTTCAAATGTATATCACAAAATACATTTAACTCCATACCACTCTCTAATGGTGAGTCAAAATGTAAACTCACTCTGACTCAGAAACCTGCCCTTAAAGCCCCTCACAATGACCCCAATGAAACCAGGAGCACATTGCCTCCACATATCAGGCTGCATCTTCTCAGCATCAAATCCTGGCAAGACAATGGTCATGTAGCAGCTTTTCTGGGCACACAGCACAAAAATAAATGTTTGCTCATTTTGTGGAAAGCCTATGACTAGAATGTATGAAGAAGAATAAGCATGTATTTTTTATGAAATTGTAAGGTTTCTCTTTGCCCTGTTACAGAATTTTTGAAAATAAATATCCTATAAGCAGACATGCTCTATTATTAAAGTCTGCTTGCCTTGTCCCTCTTTCTCTCACTGATGTTCTAAATATTAGTATAGAGACACGGAGGGATACAGTGGTTTTAGAGCTGTTCAAGGGAAAGTGCCTAAAGAAAAAAGGGACACTGTAAAGCAAAAGAAGACCTAGAAACTACACAACAGAGTCACAGAGCAACTAGGAAGTTTGAAAAAAAAGGAAGATTTTGAAATTGAACAGTTTTAAGGAAAAACATTATGCAAAATCCTTCACAGAAACAAAGCTGTGGATACAAAATGCTGCTAGCAAGGATTTTCTTGCTATTTTCTAAGTCCGTGAGGGACTTTTCTCTCTCACAGAAGAGGTAGCAGAGTTATGTAAACAATGAAATGCCTGCAACCTTGAGAAGTCTCGTTTATAGTATAGTAGAAAAATATTTTGACAATGGATGTTTTAGGATTCTAGCCAATCACCCCCAAGGGGTGGCTGATCCTTTGTCCAATTAGACTATGGAGAAAAAAGTCTATAAAAGAGTTTGTAAAATAATTAAATCAATCAATCTTGCTGTACAATTCCTGCATGCTGGATCTTCTCTCCTCCTCCTCCCTACGGCTGCGGGACACGGTAATATACCCTAGAGCTTTTTAATACAACGCCAATGAAGAGAAGAGAACTGCCACAGAAAAATAATGCATGGAAAAGTAAAGACTGAGAGAGGGAAAAGTAATTTTAAAGCTGTGGAAATGTCAAGAGACACTGTCAAGATAAAAATCAGATATTTAAAGAAGAAGCTTTCCTCCTGTTTTTAGCAACATCCCACTGGAAAGAATAAAAATCTCATTCCCATTTTAACATTTCTGGCCCAGACTGGTTCATTCATTTTTTAACTATATCACTTGGTGGATTTCTTTTCTGAAAATCTGTCCAGCCTTGACCTAAGCTCAGGTAAATTTTGGTATCCACAGCCTCACATGGCAGAGTTCCCCAGCTTAATTATAAAAGAATCATATAGCCACAGAATGGTTTAGGTTGGAAGGGACCTCAAAGACCACCTAGTTCCAACCTCCCTGCTATTGGCAGGGATGTCTTTTACTAGACCATGTAGCTCCAAGCCCATCCAAGTTGGCCTTGAACACCTCCATGGATGGGACATCTCTGGACAACCTGTTCTATTGCTTTGCCACCCTCTCAGTAAAGAATTTTTCCTAACATCTAATCTAAACTTGCTCTCTGTCAGTTTAAAACCATTATGTATCTGACAAACTGTCTCCTCTGCAACTATTCTTAACTGAATGCCCAATAGTTTTTTCTGAGGCTCCTAGCCCTCAGCTCATCATCCAGAGCCCTCAGCTTTTCACCCACAACCCTCAGCTCATCACCTACCAGCTACCCCTTTCTTCACTGCCCATGATTTTACCGACCTTTAGAATCACGCCCGGCAGCCAACTCTTCCCCTGCAGAAACTCGGTTCCTCTTGGCTGTTCTGCCTACAGGGATTGCTTCATGCCTTGAAGCCCTGGCCACTCCTCACTGCACTTTTTCTCAACCTCTTTTGTTGTTTTCTGAGAGCATGGTATTAGATTTGTTTTTTCTTGACTGTCAAACAGTCAGGTTTTATGGCACTATTTACCATAGTACCAAGTCTCATTTCTGAGAGTAATGTCAGTCCAGAGCCTACCAAGTTCTCTGGGAGCTTGGGTTGTTTTCCCCTGGATGCAAGATACAGTGTTTGTGGGCCCTAGATTTTCTGTCTCAATGCCTGGACTCCTGTCCTCTGCTGCAGGACACAGGCTCAAGCACAGGTGAGCTTGAGCCACCAGTTTTGCTGAAACCCAGCTCACTCTGTAATACTGTATTAATCAAGAAGGGACAGTGCTCTGCACCAGAGATGCATTTATATTGTTATAAAGGTCTTTTCAACTTGTTATTGCTAACGTTAGCAATTTTACAGCAATTTGATCAAGTATGGCAAGTTGTGAGAAGTATGTGAGGATCAATATTCACACTCTGTCTTCACAAGTTTCATTACCATATCACTGCAAGAAAGATGTGCCATTCTCAGACTTTTGTTTGCTCAGCTGATCTCTTACATCTCATCATCTTTCCTAATTTCCAATACCTTATTAATTCTCCAATTAATTTATTGCCAACTCCCTGTATCTATGAATTGCTGGCACTGCATCTCTAGAATAATGTTAATAATAATGTGTGCAATACTTCGGGAAATTACTGCTAGTATTAATAAATGCCTTTTAATTTTTTCCCCCTTTAAGGCATTTGAAAAGAAGCTGATAAGTGATTTTTAAAAACACACTCTCTGAGATAAAATAAAACAAAAAAAATCAATTATCTTTGGTATTCTGATGCAGACATTCTTTTTTGGGGAAAAATACTCTTTGGACTCTTAATCAGACTAAATGTGATTTGGAGGGAGGCAGTGTTGGACTATTTATTTAATTTGGTTGGCAAACCCCTTGGTTACTTGGACCGATAACAGAACTGCAGCAGCATCACATGCCATTTTCTCTGGCCTCCACCAGAGCAGGCAGACTTGTTCTGGGGCATTTGCACCTCCCCACTCCCCTTATTTTCATAAGGATAAAACCACGTAGTGAGTGATCCTCTAAGAGACTGGTTTTGCTGTCCAGATTATTTTGGCTGGGGTACCTTGAGAACCTCATAGCAAAAGATGGTGGAGGAGTGACAGAAGCAGTTGGGGTACCCCATGGCTGAGCAAGCAGCCTTCTCAACAGAGTTTTACAGCCCTGGAAAAACGGGTACACAAGGGTAACGTGGACTGAAAAATCATCCAACTTGGAAATCAGTTAAGTAGTCAAGCTAGCTGCTGCTTACTGTTTTAAATTAAATAATTAGTTTACAGAGTGGCAACAGAAATGGACCAGGCTTGCCTTTGAGGCTTTACTTTGCAAGGCGTATTTATACAAAATTCCATCTAGTACTTCTTTTAAATATGCTTTTTGTCACAGTGAGGAAGGCGATGATTGTCTGCTTCCATAAACAAATCCTGTACGCCTATGTTAAAACTGGGTACAGAGTACACTTGGACAATATTTCCCTTCTTTTGCTCCTACGTGGTTGTATTTAAGGTGTGTTGTTAATATTTAATTCCTTCCAAATAGTTTCCTCTGTGCCATTCCCTCTCTGCCTTGCTACATTTGCTGAACTCAAGCACCAATATACCCAGAGCAGGAGCTGTCCAAGGAAAAGATAGTGGGTAATCATCCTGGTTCCTCAACTTCTTCCCCCAGCTCCACGTGGACAGATCACCACTCTGAGACTGTTCCATAAGCTACATAATCTTACAAAGGGTTAAAGGACATACTGCCCATCAGTACTGCCAGGCCTGAGCAATAGGATACCTTCTACAGCTTGTTAAAAGGCTGCTGAGTCACTGATGCATAACTGTTGCACAGTTGCAAAACTAGAGAAATATCATATAATCTGTAAACCAAAAGGATATGTAATTACAGCTTGTTCTGGTTTGGGCTATCATCAGACAGACTTTGCAGAAAATTTGCCCTTTGAAAAATATGTAGACAGTTTATCTTTACTTCCTTTATGCCAAACAATATGCTTTTCTCCCCAACACACTGCCAGATGTGCTGCTTGCCAGCAGTGCTGCAATGTGCTTCAAGTAAGCAATCCTGGAAAAGCCATGGTATCTCCTACAGTAAAGTGAGTAGAGACTTCCTCTAGCTGGCTCCCAAGCTGCTTTCCCTGCCTGAGATCTTCCTGCACCCCTAGACAGAGGGGTTAGATGGAGGGATGCCATCTCTTCCACCCCTCAGTGGAAGGCCTGACTCAGTGTAGGCCTGGCCCAGAAATAATTTTATGGATAGAGGGAATGATGCATGAAACATAGTTGGGAGGAGCATGCTGCAATACAGCAGCACAATACTTACTATACAGGAGTGTTCTTAACAGATCAGGCTAAGCAAATACATTTTAATCAGCCCATCCTGTCCAGCATTTTCATCCAACATGTGCACACATGCAGATGCTGGCTTTGAAACACAGAGTCTATCTGTCTGGCAGTTCCAAAATTTCAGAACATTGCTGCAATGGGGAAAAACCCAACCCAAAATTTTGAATTAAAACAAGAGATTAAAAGAGGGCAGAAATATACAAGTAATGAAGAAGAAACTTTTTTTTTTTCACCTTTCATGTGAAAGAACACTGTTTAGGGTATTGCAAAATTTCCAATTACCACTTTTCACCCTCATGCTCTCCTCTGTCCGTTTATTGCAGCAGCTCCTGTCACCTTCTCAGGCATCCTGTTCCCTGCAGTCATGACCTCCCCTCACTCTTTAATGTGCTTTACTGCTTCCCTAGAAAGGAAATAGAAGCCATAATGCAATTCCCACTTTCCAACACATTCCTTGCTGTGCTCACAAATTCAAGGCCCAACCTGATATTTCCTTAAATAGAAAAATATGGCTCAGCTATACCTAATACAGCATTTGCTTTAATTTAGGGATTTTTATTTTTTATTATTGCAGTTTGCACTGCTGGCTGGCCCTGCCATATAAAATACTTCCTGAATCAACAGCAACAGGAGAATCTGAAATCACTGCCCAATTTCCACCCCTCTAAGCATCAAAGCACGAGAGAGGTCAGGATGATATAGTGGGCTTCCAAGAAGACTAAAAAGTTATTAAACCCCGGTTACAGATAACTTTTGGCTGTTGGGTTACTGAGTATAGATATCTAGGAGAATCACAGGATCATGGTATTTCTAATAATTCTTAACATGCTCTTTCTGACACTGATTTTACTTCTAGTAGCTTCTACAAACTCCATGAGCTGAGTGCAGGTGAATCCTGCAGCTCCCCTCCTGGGGAATTCTTGCTGGAGGAGCCTAAGCTACTATTGTGACTTCTGAACATCTTACCAGTTAGATCCTGAAATCTCTGACCTATCGACAGCCAAACCTGCATGGTTTTACCCAGGAGTATATCTACATGGTATTTTTACCCAGCCTGAAGCCAAACCTGTAGAGTCACAGTTGCCAGAAAGGTTGATAGTTCAGCACCTTTTGGTATATCTGCTGCCTGCTTTGTGCTGTAACAAATCCCCAGAACAGCCACCCAATGTGATTTTGATGTGCCAGGGAACATTCTGCACAGAGATGACTGATTTTTGGTCAGTGAAACAGCTGTGCAGACACTAAAGGAAAGGGTCAAGAGATGGAGCTTTTAACATTTGCACCAAGGCAGAATGTAAGTGACACACACAATAACTGATTTTTAAAAAAGGAAGAACTGCAATGGCTGTAATCAGTAAGAGCGATTCTTCAGTATTTCCAAGTCAATGGGCTAAACAAGGAAAGTAAACGCTAGATATGGAAACCAACAGAATGCTCTGCCATGCTCCAGGACATCTTCAGAGCCCTCCCTTCATTTCCTTGCTGCGCCAACAAGCAAGCTATCTTATCTTGTTTCACAGCACTCTATCCATTCTAATCAACTTCAGCTGCAAAGTTTTGCATAACAAAGGCCGGTCCTTCCTGTATTTAATTTTCTCCACATAAAACCATTTTCTTTGCAGCCTTTTGTGTGCCATCCAGCCGCTACCACAAGCATTGCAGCATGAGCTGTTGGTGTTGGTGATGCCAAATGATTTTTGCCTTTTCCTTTTATATATTCTCTGTATTCTTTACACATGTATTTGCAGCTCTGTAGCTTATTGTTGCATCTGTGGCTGGTTTTCCCAGTACTTTTCCCTACCTCTTCCCTAGGCAGAAAGACAAAACATATTTCAGAGCTCCAAGCTCCAGGGGCTACAAGGCCCCTATCCTATCTTGGTTTTTTCTGGGAACCAAGGCCAAAAACCAGCTCTTTGAGACACATTTTCATAAACAAAGTTTAGTTTCCATCTGAGGGGGGAGGGTTCAGAGAAGGTTGAATAGGGGGAAATTGCCTGATGACTTACGTCTCTAATTGGTGATTTTTGTCAATTATGCTAATTTGCTGAACTTGTAAAACTGTATTCACCCCATGGGGGGGTGGGCATTTGTGGACATTTTCCATATCTGCCCCTAGAGGCCTCCAATAAAGACCAACCTTATATTACCTCCTAAACTAATATTATCTCGAAAGTGTGTTGTTTTATTTCTAGGTTTGTTAAGGCATCACCGGCAGAGTTGAGAGATAACCATCCTCTGCTACCATATTTCCTTCAGCTGGAACATCTTTGTTTCATTGGTTTCTTAGTTAATGAAAGTGTATTAAATGGTTGGTTGCAGAAAACCTTCCAGCTCTTAACATGACAATCATACCTATTTATTGCAGCTTCTGAAAAATAACAACAAAATAAAAAAAAAAAATAGCTGCAGCACTCTCCATTTCATTTAGGGGGCACAGTGAAAAAGGATAAACTTTTCTCAGTTGTTAAGAGCTGGTCCCCAGACAGGGCATCCTCCAGGCATTTCAGAAATGCTTGTGCTAGCACAACAGAAGCCAGATGGCTTAGAAGGGCAGCACTGGAGAAAACTTCTGCTGCCCATTCAGGGGGCAGCACTAACTCATACCAAACTCAACTGACCATGTATCTCTGGCTAAAATGCACCACTGAGTGAATCAAGATAAAAACATATTATTTCCCTGACAGTTAAATCCTTTCCATAACTGGGTTGTCTTTGAGAAGCAAAATGCCACTAAATATAACTCCAGAAGATGCGGCTCTTCTAGGCTGTGACCTTGGACTTTCTTGGTTTCCCTTAGGGTCTCTGAAAGAAGGCTATGTTTCAAGGCTTCATTCTCAAAATACTCTTAACAGAAGCAAAAGCCCAAACTTGGCATTCAGTCCATGTTTCATTTAAAATTGCATGCTTCTGTGTTTCTGGCTGAAGATCTCTTTCCTGATTTTGGAAAAGTTGAGCCCAACAGAAATACATTTTTCCTTCTTGGTGGTCAGCTCTGAAGACTAAAGTAGCCTAGAAGCTAATCTAGTATCTTATGTAAATTGCTAAGACACATTTTTAATATAGAAAGATTCTGCCTAAATGCAACATAGCCCCTAAATAAACACTTAGTGAATCATTGCAAGGAAGTGCACTGTCAGCTCCCAACAGAGAGAGCACAAGCTGAATGTGAGAGAAATGAACACCACACTGTTCAGAGGGACAAACCACCAAGCAAATGCCACAGACCATATATTACAAAACCAATTGAAGCTCTTTCTTGTGTGAACTGAAATGGAAGAGCATCATAGAGACACTCATCCCTGAAACGCTCCCTGCTCATTCACCCCATTTTTCTTGAATGCATAATTTTCCTTCAAGGGGGATTACAGTTCTTCCTCTGGCATCTTAGGTTATATCCTCATCATCTATTTAGAAGTGGCATGGGACCTAAGATCATCCAGAGCAGGTTCTTTCCAGGAATACATGCTTTTTTTATAAAATGCTTCATTCTGAAATAAGTACTGTCCTCTGAGGGATGAGGAGACACCTGAGTGCAGCAGTGCCAGGAATGCAAACCATTTTTATCCACATCATCACTGGAAAAGTATTGGAGTGAAAGCTCCTCTGGACCTAGGCCCAGAGGAAAGCCAAAGCACAGGGGTTGAATTAAAACCTGTGGATAAGCCGAGGTACATGAAGTCACACCAAAGTGAAATAGAAATATAGATTTTTAACTTTTAGTAGAAATATATAGTAAGTGCTTTAAACATCGAAAAGCTGCAGCAAAGAAATCAGTTTTTACTACAGCAGTGTTACCTTTTCACAGAATTTCTTTAGTTAGAGAAAACATAGATAGAACTATACTGTTCACATTTTTCAGATAGAGTGTTCGCATAAACAATACGAGCTGATAGAAACTATATATGCGAATCTGTGTAATACCTATGTAACACTTGTGTAAGTCTTACGACTGTTAGACCAGGATAGGTTAAGAAAAGAAAAACTAGAATCATGTGTTAATCTTATTGGTCAATTAATAAATATAATCCACACTTTTGTAAGTTTAGATAATAGAAGAAGAAGCTTTTTTCTACTTGCTGTTGGCCTGCTGCTGCTGCTGTTACTGCTTGGCCTTATTATGTAACCCCTTTGAACTCTACCTTCAGAAAACTGTGAGACTATGAAATAAAGAACTTAGCAGGACAGCAGCCTCCTCTGCTCTTTCACTCTCATCAGAAAAGGAAGCTCAAAAGAAAAGCATCCAAGGAGTATAAACAACTTGGAGGTTTTAGCTTGTCTTACACCTTCTGGAAAGATCAGCAATGCTCCTGCTCGTTTTAATGGAATGTTGTGTGGAGACCAGCATGGTGAGGGAGGGAGGGAGGGAGGGAGGGAGGGAGGACAGAGACCCACTTGCTAAAGTAGTGTCAGGGCTGTTTCCAGTTCCCTGGTGGCAACACCTGCACATGGAAAACAGATTTGATTGCAAAGGAGCCAACCCCCATTCAATTCTGCAAAGCTCAACACACATGACATGTGTTAAGCTTTGCAGGAACTGGAATTCATGGTCCTTTCCTAACTCTTAGCATTGGACTCTTTCACTGACATTAATGAGCTATAAATCACTCCTGAAGCAGAAGGTTAGTAACTTTTTTTTTTTAAATTATTGGAGAATGGGGGAAGATAAGACAATTTCACCATTTAATGCAACAAAGGAGAGGCAAAGTGTAACCAAAAATCCTTTTTCACAACAACAAAGTTAAAATAACATTGAATAAGACAAAGTAATAAAATACCTGAAAATTAACAGCTTCCTGCAACCAACACTACCTTATGGAGAAGAAAAAAATGCCTTTTGACCTTTTCAGAAATCTGATTCTCAGAATCTACACTGTTCTTCCAAAATCCAGTAATTAAATGCATTTATTAAATTTCAATTCAAATTAGAAGATTTTACTGCTTTTAGAATCCTGTGTGTTAGATGAATGAAAAAGATTTAGGGTTTTCTTTTTTACATTGAATAATCTGGAGTGGTTCTGGGATGATCTGGGAGAAAAAGTCTGAATTAAGACACTAAAAACCTAACATCATAAATGATTTGATTCCATTTTAAAAAGAAAATCATAAAATATGTGCATTGCTTGAGCAACCATGCAATAGCTTTTTAAAAGTGCAGTCCTAGATAGAAATGCATATTTTGAGTCTAAATAAATCTGAGCTTTGAATTACCCAGCAAAGGGATTTTTCCCTCATATCTTCCAACAAAAATAAAAAGACACTGAGAGTTTAATTTTAGAAATTCTAAAGCAGATTGAAATAAAAAATGTTTTTCATCTTCTCTTTCCATCTCCTTTTTTTAATGTATTTTAATATTTAAATCTTACCTCGTGAAAGCAATAAAAGAGCCTCTTCTGCATTCTTTTCTTTCTGTCAGATTTATAGCACCAATTCCATTTTTCTTTCCCATTCTCTCTTCCCAGGTGCTGTGTCAGAGCTTATGAGTGCCACAAAGACCAACTGAGATTAAGACAGAGGACATTCTAGTTCTAAATCACCATTTGCAAAAACTTACAATGAACTTTAAAGTATTTACGTAAGTCTTTGCTGGATTCAAACCTTATTATGTAGAATAAACAAATTACAGTTTTAGTGGTTTGGAATACCCTCATTAAGCATGCATGAAGTGCCATTTACAAATGGAAAAGGTGTTAAGTGCTTGGGTATATGAATCATTTTATGTTTCTGGAGGACTATGAATCAGAAAACTAAAAAAACCCTGAAAATTAAACTATAGTTACAAAAACATGCTGTAGCTCTTACAGGTTCCATAAAATGGTGAAAGTTGCTTTATCTGAAGGCAGCTACACAGAGGATGCAGAAGTCACTGCAAGGTAAAGACATGTGCACACACATTAAGTAATGTCAACTAGGCTAGGCTTGACCTCCTCCACCTCAGTTGATCATTGGGGGCTGGAGAAGAGCCAGTTACTGATAAGTCAGCAATAACTTCCCTTGCAAGTGCATGACATCCTGGCTCATCTGCCTGCATGGCCCAGATGGAGGATACAGAAACCCCACAGAGCAATGAGGTAACGCAAACAGAGGATCCAGTCCCTTCCTCCCCTTTCCCAGGAGATGGGACACTACTTTCTCCTGTGGAGCTGTGCAGAAGAGACACCCCTGCACCCTGGTCCCTTCCTCACAGTTTTGGTGATAGTTTACCTTGCTTTTTATGCTAATGATATGTAGTAAATAACATGCCCTGATTTATATAGGCACAGAGCACAATGTCTTTTCCCCTCTCATTCATGGAAGGTGAAAAGCACTTTCCCTAAGGGCCTTGCTTGGAAACCTCAGAACAAACTTAAGCATATGCTAGGTTTAAATATCACACTCCCAATGAAATCAACAGACAACTGTGCTTTGCTGAAAAAAAAGCCTAAATTCACTGCCTGTCAGACAATTAAAATGTTACCCTTCCACTCTAGTTTTGCCTAAGTAAACAGCTTTGACGCTTGCTTGACTATTTGAAAAAAAACAAACTCTCTGCTCCCTCCTCTTTAAAGCACAAGGAAGCCTGGCAGAAGGCTCTTCCATGCTGTGATGATCACATTTGACAGTAGTTAAACACAACCGGAAACACCAAAGTGCAACCAACCTTCAGGCGTCCTTTGCCATCCTGCACACTCTACTAAGTCCATGCACTTTACCAGAGCTGGTGTTCCTCATGGTTCTGGGAAAAAACAATAGCATCCACAAGCCAGAAGACCTATCCATGAAAATATCTCTGGTAACAATACCAGATGGAGTGACAATCTGAGCTATTTTGACAGAATCATCTGTAAACACAACATTTTGTGAAGTTTCCCTTGAGATAAACCCTACTGTTACATCACAACCTGTTACTAATCTAAATCTGACACCATTTTGCAACAGCATGAAGGAGGTGACTGAAGGCGGTTACATGGCTTGCCAAATATTCAAAACATCAAAAGCATCCACAACCACTGAACAACATATTAATACAGTTTTCATTAAGATATATGCTCAAGAGGTTCATTTCCCCCCCCCCCCCAAGTATCACAGTCCATTATAGTCACTTCAGACACGTGTAACTGTTGGAAAGAGCAGGCAGGTTGGTCAACAGCACAGTCAAGTAACACAAAGAAATGTTTACCCAGGAAAGCAGACAATCCTTTCCCTTGTACGTATATGCAAAACACACATCCCACTGACTAAACAAGAGTTACACTTTTGAATCAAGAAATATACTTTAATGTACACAGTTAACTAATACACTGAACAGGAATCACAGAATCACAGAATACGTTGAGTTGGAAGGCACCCGTCAGGATCATTGAGTCTAACTCCTGGCCTTACACAGGACACCCCAAGAATCACATGTGATACATACAATGGATGTATGGTCTGCCATACAGCAGCTCCCCAAAACAAACCCAGTCCGCAATCCATCACTTAGAGAAGGGATGAAAAAAGTTATGTGTTGGGGTTTTAGGAGCTCTCCTGTTTTGTTTTGTTTTGTTTTTTCTGTTAAAGGAATTTTCCCCCATACATGTTGCTGGGGGGACAAATAGCTGGGTATCTAAGAAAAACAAAAGAGCTGGCTATTCTTTTGTTTCACCTGGGTGTGTGGGCAGTTGGCCTCCGGCATTTGGACAGAGAGGGAGGCTGCTTTCTTTGGCTGCTTTTCTTTCTGCTGGAGAAGCCCCGGAATCCCAAAGCCCGCCTTCCCAGCCCTGCTGGGAGCCAGGCTGTGGCCGCCCTGCCCCGGCTGTTGCTTCGAGCCTTTGCTATGTTGTAGCTGTGCTCGCCCTGCCTGCCCAGACCTCTGGGGGGTTCTCCGTTTGGATACATCTTGTCTGCCACCCGGGATTTGCGCTCATCCCTGCCGTTCCAGCCTGCCATTCCAGCCTGCCATTCCAGCCTTGTAGCGGGTTGGGTTTGTAACCAGGCAGAAACACCAATTTAGTGTAGTGGTTTGGCCCAAAATACTCATTACTGTTTATCTTCTGTGAGATAAGAATTAGGAGAAATGCGAAGCAGGCACCAAACTTGAAAGAAATATAAAGAAGTTTATTAACAGACCTAAAAGAAGGAAAGAAAAAAAATTGTACCACCTTCAGAGCTCTCCTCCTCCCCCCATCTTCCTCCCTTCTCCCACTGACAATGTAAAAAGACAACCCTTAAGATGTTCAGTCTGTTTACCACTTCCATAATAACCTTGTTCAGTTCATTTAGAAAGAGAAGCCTCTTCTTGCTTGTTCTATGAAAACATTATCACAATGAGACAGCCGCCCACTTCCAAATATTTTTCAGTCCATTTAGGAAGAGGTTTCTCTGTTTGTATGTGAGTCCCTTCCCCCAACTTGCAGCTTTTCCCGCAACTGCTTTCGAGGGTCCACTCTTGAAGTTTTTTGGGGTACAATTTTAAGGTTGAGCCATTCAGAAACAAAAAACAGAGGTCCTTCTCCTTCCCTGGGAGCAAAGGGTCTTCCTCATCTTCATCGTTAGGACTATCTCTGGGAGCATCTCTAGGAACTGAGGTTTTCTCCTTTCCCATTTGGAGCAAAAGTCCTCATCTGGTCCATCTCTAGGAACTGAGGTTTTCTCCTTTCCCGTTTGGAGCAAAAGTCCTCATCTGGTCCATCTCTCCCTGTTCAAACTTCTCATGAAATTACAGCTGCGTCAGCATCTGCCTATCTCAGCGCAGGTGCTTTTGCTTATGAGTTGAACACTCCACCCCCCATATCTTCATGAAATTACAATGGGATACTCTGAAATATCATAGCTTCACAACAGAATTTCAGCTTTAAGCATCTCCTCTCTCTTTTCCCTCAGGTTTTCAGCTCTTCACAGCAATAAAAGGGTTAATCTCACCTCGGCCTTGCAGCTGTGTGGCTTGTCGCTGTTGGTCACCTGACCTCTGCCGGACAGAGGTGCCGCTTTCGCTGAAATCTTTGCCACAGTGGAGGAAGGGGGGGTGGTTTCTGAGCCACTCTGACTGCCCACAGTCCTGCTGGGGGGGTCATCCTGGAGCCATGGCCCGGCCCAGCCTGGCCCGAGCAGGGCCTGGGCCGGGCCCGCTGGACCCCAATCGGGCCCCGCAGCCACCTGTCCCAGCGCCGGAAACGAGAGAGAGCTTGGGGGGGGAGTTTGTCTATTCTTAAGTGTGTATCACAGAGGCGGTCACAACTTTAAGTGGCTTAAAGAACTGTCCATATTCAAACTGGCCAGCTGATAGGTTCTATCAGGTCCCAGAGGAAGCTATAAGCACCCCTTAGCAAGGACATCCCTTCTGGGACTATGCTTGTATTACCGCTGGCCTGGTTCCTACGATATATCACCGTGTCCCGCAGCCATAGGGAGGAGGAGGAGAAGATCCAGCAGGCAGGAACTGTGCAGCAAGATTGATTGATTTAATTATTTTACAAACTCTTTCATTGACTTTTTTCTTCATAGTCTAATTGGACAAAGGACCAGCCACCCCTTGGGGGTGATTCGCCAAAATCCTAAAACATCCATTATCAAAATATTTTCTACTATACCATAAACAAGACTTTCCAAGGTTGCAGGTGGCTTGGTTGTTTACATTCCCTGCTACCTCTTCTGTGAGAGAGAAAAATCTCTCACGGACTTAGAAAATAACAAGAAGATCCTCACTAACAGCATTTTTGTACCTACATGCTTGCTAACCTATGACAAGCCTGCTGTTCCCGAGGGTCCGGCCAGACACTGGATCACCTGCCCAGGGGTTTTTGAAGCTTTTTTGTTCCATCCCTTCCCGGGATCGCAGGCCACCAGTGCCACGTGCTCCCTGAGCTCGCTCCGGAGCGCCCCCTGCAGCCGCGGGGGAACCATCGCACCTGCCCTGCTCACCGGGAGCCGCCAGCGCCCCTGCCGGCTGCGAGCGGAACTGCACCCGAGGGGAAAGGGCCCGACAGCCGAGAAGGCTGGCACTGGGTTTGTGTTTGCTGTTACTGCCATAATTATTGTTGTTTGTTTGACTGGTTATACACACATAGATATATAATAGTAAAGAACTGTTATTCCTATTTCCCACATCTTTGCCTAAAAGCCCCCTTGATTTCAAAATTATAATAACTCGGAGGGAAGGAGGGTTGCATCTGCCATTCCAAGGGAGGCTTCTGCCTTCCTTAGGAGACACCTGTCTTTCAAACCAAGACATTATGTCACAATTCCATATCAAAATGAAGGGTCAATTTAAAATATGTTACTAGAGTTAACACACTTGCAGAAGAAGCTTGCGAAAGAAAAGATTCTCAGTGATCAGAAGAATATGGGTCTGGAAGAGCATTCCAGTAGATGCAGCAGTGGTGAGCTATGAAGAACTGTGAACATTGATCTTGGCACATTTATGGGTTGCCTCTGATAGAGGGAGCCTGGTTGCACTGACCTAGGAGTGCAACGCAAGCAAAAGCTCTGAATTCAGAGCCAAGCTGCAGTAGGTATGAAAAAAAAATTCCCAGACATCAAAAGGATTCATGTGCCTCTCATTCAGCGCTAAGTCAGCAAAGCTCTGGGAAAGCTCTGGGCTCAGAGACTGAGAGAGGGATTAGCAGCCTTCATTCCAAACTTCTCTAAATTTTAAATTTTTTTTTTTTTTTGGAAGCAACTGCATGCATCAGCTATTCCCATAAAAAACACAGGAACACTCTTGTCTTAAGCAAATATTTACTCTAGTAAAGATATTTTTGTCCCATCAGGACCAATGGAGGTGAGATAGTACCCTTAGATAGGTTTCATGGCATAGGAGTGGCATTCTTGGTGATATCAGAAGTGTGTCATAGATCAGCCAGTCTGAACTGCAAACTCAATGAAAATAATTGGACTGTACAGCAAATTTTCTGAGGTACAAAGTAGAACTACGCTTTCCCACTCTGGGGAAGGCAAGTGGTAAATGAAAGAATAGAGTGATGTGAAGCAAAAAGGCAAATGGTACAATAAGGCAAAGAAAGTAAAAAAGGAGAATCTAAGAGCAAGTACATTGAGGAACCAAAGAGGCTAATAAAAGAAAGAATTAATTGGTCCTCTCTGTGCTGCTGAGAATTACTCCTTGTACTGTTCAAACTTCAAAGGCTAGTCACATTCAAAGGCCAAGCTGAATGCAAATGTCCTGACTCAACAAAACACTTCATCACTAAGAGTTGAACATATGTTTAAATGCTTTGTGGCACGGGGACTCCAGCACTGTCTTGGGGTGGTTTTCTATTCCCATGATCGTCTGTTCTATGCCCAGAAATGGTTGCTGTAGCTTTAAGGTGGGTCTGGGGAAGGGGGAAGTCCTGGGGCTCTTGCGCGGGCTTTTTCAAAGCCTCACTCCCCAGGCGTCTGTGGTGCAGTGGGGAGGGTGGTTACTTTGTTGCTTAGCTAGCTTGGGTTTTTGTTAGCTTTAGCAAGAAGGTTTTGTTTTTTCCGTTTCCCTGGCCTTGGAGACTGTGGCAGCAATCCTTCAGCTGCCTTTTGTTGTTTGGTTGGGTTTTTTTTCCTGAACTGTTCAGTTTGGTTTTGTCCGAGGCCAGAGGGAACTATTGACGGGAGACAAATCGGCCGGGACCGGTGGGGAGCCACGGGGCTGCTCCATCTCGGCCCCAGACCTTGGAAAAGCCAACCCAGCGAAAGAAAGGACACTAAATCCACCAGATTCATCTGCTGTGAAGAGACAACCAGCATCAGAGATCCACCAGGTTCCCATCTGCTTTAGCCCGAGCTGCCGCATGAACTTTTTGGTTTTTTTCCTTCCCTGCAACAAAAGCCGGTGCCATTTTGTTCCTCTTCACCACATGGTCGGCCATTGTTTTTACTTTCCCTGGCATTTTGGGGGGTTTTTTGTTTCGGTGTGGGTGGGGGGAGCGTAAGGTTCTGACAGTTCAATATCTAGCATTTATTCATTCTTTTTCCTGTGCCATGTGGGCACTTTGTCAATAAACAGTTGGGTTTTTTTCACTTTCATCCACTAATATTTATTTCTTATTGGCAGGAAATTCTTATTGCTGAAACCCTTTTCTTTAGAGAAAACACTCATTCTAGAGTGGTTTTCTCCAAAACTTGTCTCTATATTGAGGCAAGCACTTAAGGGGAGCAAGGAAAGCAGGAAAATAAGTGGCAGTATGTTGGACTTGGCAGAAGCAGCAGAACACCCTGAGTCTGATATGTGACATGAGCTGAAACGGAGCCGGGGAGAGAGGTAAGAATTAACAGGGTTTTAGGAACCAACAGTCTAGATGACACAATGGCTGAGAAGGTCTAATCCTGATGTCAAGCTAATGAGGCACACTGATGTCTCTAGAGCAGATCAGAGTTTTATGAGCAGTGGTGCCCTATGTCTGGACTGTGCCTCGCTTTTCAAGCAATAACCTCACTATTTCTCATCCTTTATGTGAATAGTGAACATTCCAAACAGACTGGAAGTTTGGGACAGGCATGGTTTAGGAATGGGACAGCAATGTGGGGGTGATAGGAGTCGGTTCTGGATGCCTGACACAAGAGCATCCAGAAGTGTGAGAAACGCACCAGAATGCCATCACATGAAACCACTATATTCTGGCCACATGATGAAGACACATCCAGGCACAGACTGAAGAAAACCTAATGGAGAATAGGAACACCAGTTTAGTAATGTGTCAGCTGTATTAATTAGCAAATAAGCCACTCTCATTTATGAAGAATTTTAATCAATGCACATTGCATTTATGAAGAATTTTAATCAAAGCAAAGTACCACCAGAAACACTAAAAAAAATTTAAGACTTCAAAAAAATGGAGGAAAGCAAAACATTAGTGTGTATAATGAAGAAACTACAAAAACCAGAAAACTATGAAGGTGTTTCATCATACAGTTCGATTTTTAAACTTTTTGGACAATTGGATCCAATGGACAGCTTACACTCTGGCTTTTTTGCAGTTTTGCTATTACATACTTCAACTACATATGTCTGTCTGAACAAAAAAAACATGATTTATCAATCTGGGAAAGGCATTTTTACCTGACTGTTTCCAGTAGTACCCTCTTGTCTACAGCAATGAACAGAAGGTAAAGTCCATACAAAACCCACAGATAAAGAGAATACAATGACTGGTGTATAAGAATTAATGGAGTAATTTAATGGATGTGTTTCCTGCCACAAAAATGCACTTCTGCATTTCTTACAACCTGCCAGCTTGCGAATAATGAAGTGTGTGATCTTCTAGCTATTTAATTATTGCAATGTTTCTATAGTTGCGTTTTGCTTAGGAGTTATTTAATAATCCTATTTTCCACATTCTATTTCTACCCTCTTTTATGACATAGATAAGAAAGAAATAACAAAGAGATTTACAGCTTCTCCTTTTCTGCTCAGAGAACTCATGTGGATAAAGTAACATACATGCCGTCAGGTTTTATAAGCTGTTAATTTCAAGCAACAGGATATCACTTGATTTTCATCTCCTTCATCTTCTGCACTCACCAAAACCAACAAAGCTATTAGAATAGGACTGCATCAAGGACAAACCACCACCATTTTTAAGAAGCATTTTGCATTTTTTAAAAGGAATATAAGAAAGTAAAATGAAAAGTAGTCTGTATTTCTGAGTTAGTTATTTTGGAACTACTGGACAGTACATGCCACATAATACAGTCACCACAGTAAGACATAAACACAGCAGCTACCAAAAAAGTGGCAAAAAGTATCCATGGAATAATTTCAGTCACACTGTGCTTTTGCTTTCCATTATCAGCAACTTATCTTGAAAGGTGTTTCATTTATTTCAAAATGTTTTTACAACCCCCTCATTTCTCTAATGTGTTTGGGCATTACAAACAGACCCTCTCAACACGAGGAAATCAGATAATGCTCAGATAAACATCTATTTAGAAACTGAAGGTTGTGCTAGACCCATTACCAGATTAGTGCGGTATGAAGATCCTGTTGTAAACATCAGCTTTTGGGATGCAGAGAAACAGATAAATTAAATCCTTCCATTTCAAAAGAGCAGTTTAACGAAGTTCTTTTTCCTATTTTTCTCCCTTCAAAAACAGGGTTCAGGAGATTTCAGAGGTAGAGGTTTTCATTAATAATGAGCAGCTTAGTGGGAAGCTCATAGATTTAAAGCAGAGTGTTCCTATGTTCCTCTTTAATTGTCAAAGGGAACAGCCATGTTTTAATTTTGTCTTTTCCTCATTTACTAATGGCACAGAGAGCTGTTTCATTTAGCATGTTTACATTACAGAATCAAACTCTAGCAAGTTTCAAAATCAAAATCGAGCACTGACAGCTCAGAATTCTGGCAAGCAGTTAGGTCTGAATTTAAATTCATATCCAGCACAGAACTCATGATCACATAACCTGCTTTTCCTAGCCTTGTAGCTGTGCTGGATTTCCACAGAGGCACACCAAAGCTACATTTTGGATTGCCTTTGACTGGCATTTTGCACTGTGCTTCTGCTCAGCCTCAGTGAACATGCTGTCTAAGGGTGACAGAAAGCAGGAGGCAGAGAAGATTTCTAAAGAGCCTCACATCTTTTAAATTAATCAACACCACGCATGTGTGACAATATTCACAATACAGAAAACAGCTTCTCCTTTTTTTCCAGCGGACAAAAAAATATTTCAGATCCCCAGCTGGCTTGAGAGAACGTAGGTCTATGAAAGTCAACAATTATTAACCCAGATATTTGCCAGCCAAGGACATTTCTTACAGAGTTTCAAAATAATTTCTTCTCAGTAGCATTCAAATGACCCTTACTGTACTTTGTTCATGTAAAACTGTGGTAAGTCAGAGAAGAAATAGTTTCTCCAACTCTTCCAGCAGTGTACCAAGGAGGTAACCACACTGCAGCCCAGCACAGACTGAAGCAAGGAAAAGCGTGAGGAGCAGTGGAGATGGGCTGTGATGGACTGACCATACTCACATTCCCCACTCCCCGTGCTGCTCAGAGTGGGGAGGAAGAAGAGCTGGGGATGGAGGAGTGAAGTTGAGCCTGGGATAAAGCCTGAGGGGAGGAGAGGGGGGAAGGGGAAAGTTTTAGTCTTTGTTTCTCAGCCTCTGACTCTATATTTAGTTGGCAATAAATTGAATAAATTTTCCCCTGGTTGAGCCTGTTTTGCCTATGATGGTGATGCCTGGACATGGCTACCTAAAAACAGAGGCTAGACAAGAATAAGAGAATAAAAGTAGGTATTTATTCGAAGGGCCTTCAAAGGTAGACCCTGGGCAGTCAAAAGGCTGCACCCAAGATGGACACTGGGTCATGGGTTCTTCATACTTTTATAAGTTTGGTCCATTTGCATATCTGGGTTAATTCTCAAATTATAGCCTTAGTTAATGATGTAATTACCCCAAGTTTGCCCCCCTCTTCAGAGGCTTTTAGTTTACACATTTGGGGCCTGTCCTTGGAGAGCAAACCTAGAGAGGCTTTGTTATATCTAACCAGCATGAGAGAACTGTAGCTAACAGGCCACACGAAACTTCAGATTTACACACTAGGCAGTACAGGATTTGAACAATATAAAAGTTAAAACCTAAGGCATCAATGGCAGCTGGTAAGTGATTTCCTGTCCTTGTCTCAACCCACAGGCTTTGCCATCTTATTTTCTTTCCCTATCATATTCAGGAGGGGGAATGAGAAAGCAGCTGGGAAGGCATCTGGCAGCCATTCAAGATCAAACCATCACAAGCAGATAAATAATCTAGAGCCCTAAATCCGACATTCTTCAGTGATTCAGCCTGTCACAGGGAGATGTTCCAAGATATCCAAGTAACCAGCACTTATGTCAGGAGGAGTCAGGTTTCCAGCTGATGAGAAGGGAGAATCTGTCTTAAAACCCCCCAGGACTGGGTCCTAGCTGCCTTCTCCATCTCCTCCTCAAAGATTCCCATCCACACTTCAGAGAGCACTCAAGTTTGCTGCTTACTTACTCAACTGTCCCAAATAACATGCCAATGTTTTAAGAAAACACAAAATTGGAGCAAGTTTACCTTGATTACTGCGATTTTAAGATGGGCAACATAGTTTTTCATTGAATGCCTGGCATATTTTGTTTTTGCTTTGATGATGCTAATGTGACTTCCAAATCAGGGCAGTAGAAAGTTCTGCCTCTTACAAAAATTTTCTGCTTGGTGAGAGCAAATACAAAGGAATTCACCATGGAGGTATCATAACTGGCATAGACAAGCAAAGAATACATTATATTTTAAAATGTAACACACAGCTGCTCAGAAGTTAAGCTCACCTATTCTGGTCTCAAGCTGACTGACTTAAAAATCAGTGGTAGAACAGCTTCTGTGAACCAAACTGAAGGAACAAGCCATTCATTAAAATGTCATACTGAAACACTGGAGGTAAGTGACAATAGTTTCAATAGAAAGCAAAAGCAGAATTGAGGGGCAAATGCAGTAACATTTACAAAGTTTTGATAGTAGCTGCTTAACCGTCATTTCAAGAAAAAAAAAATTAAAATCCATGACAAATGAGAAAAGAGGAAATAAAGACAACCCCAACACAACAAAAGGAAAGCATTATTATTATTATTATTATTATTATTATATATAATATTATTCTCCATCTATAAGGCAAAACTCAGCAAACACATGTATCACCTAAATTTATGAACATAAAGTCAGATACTTCTGCCCAACATGCTAACCTTCCACCTAAGGAAACCTTAGGTGTTTTCTCTAGTATGTGTGCAGCATCCAATTATATGGAGCTGTAAAGGAAACAGTGCTAGAAGGGCAAACCTGAGAAATGCAGCTAAGAAAATCATAGTCTAAAAGTTACAGTGATGACAGAAAGAAGATTTACTGCTGTCCTGCAGCTAAATAGGGAGAGGTAGATGATATTTAGTCCTTTTCTACCCTATCAGTCTCCACTCCAATCCTGAGTAAGATTGACTGAAGCAGTCAAATAAAATGGAAATGTTACACTGGAAGGGAAAGCATGGCTGGACAAACGAGAGGTGACAGACTGGATTGTGCCTGAAGTGCTTGTTAACTCTTCACTGTTTGAAGAGACAAATTGATTCTTTATATATTCAACTCCTATGTAGCAGGTTTGCGTTGCCAAGTTAAGCACTAGAAATCACATTTTTTAAATTGTTGAAGTTGATGCTGGTGTCCCTCACTGCGTTTTACAGATCTTGCCTAGGACAGTGAATTAGCTTTATAAAATAAAATAGAAAATACTACAAGGCAAGTAAACAACAATAACCCTGTTTTATGAAAGAAGAGGCACAACAGGTTGAACTGCAGCTGTTTGTGAAAACCCAGGATTTCGGGTCCTTGCACATATTAGCTGATTCCCACAAGCATCTGTTCCCTTACTGCAAAATAAAGCTTTACAATTTCCAAGTGTTTTGCTGCGTTGCTGTGAAGATACTGAAAAGCAGGGCTAGAAGCTTCCTCAGCAGTCAGAGCACTAAGATCTGCACTGACATGCAGAGTCTGATGGCAGGCTGTAGGATCTTTTCCTTTCCCCATGCATAGTATTCAAAGGGTCTAACACATCAAGAATGTGCTCCAGAAGAGCTGAAGAACCATCCAGTGATGCGATCTGACTCCAGGCTTGAATTTCCTTCATTTGCAAGGAGTTCTCACCTGAAGAGGCTGGCAGTCATGAATAAACATAAATACCGAAGTTTCTGGTTACCAGCAAATTTCCATGATTCTTTAGCTTGGATCTGGGTTAAATACGAAACCAAACTGAAGAAGTTATGGGTCAGGGCACAGATGTATAAGCAGGGCTTGCAATAAATGGAAAAGTGCAGCCACAGAACTTACTACAGGTCATTTCAATCTCATCCAGGCCTCTCTGTTCAATAACAGAGTTCAGGTTTATTGGGTGCTTCTCCTGCCTCAGGTACTGTGGCAAACAGGACAATACTGAAACACTAACTCTTGATGTGCTCAGTACAAAAGCATCCATGGCAACAGATAAGCTACTGTCGGTGCTGGAAGTAATAAACTTCAGGCATTTCCCCCTCTTTTGTACAGTAACCCTTAGATTTTGACTGGAGGATGAATGGAACTAAACCAAAGAAGCAGGCTGTAAGTTTGCTTGTTGCATAAAAGGAGGAGGAAAGACCTCATTTTAAAGCTTTCCTGAGGTCCAAATAAATACAGAATACTCTTTTTTCAAGGCACTAAGTCATGGGGCAAGAAGCTGTGTGGAATGGAGTCACTTCCCAGCAGAAAAGGCACAGGTCTTCTCACCCATCTGTTAACAAGCAGGGAAAAAACCTGGTAGCACATTCCTTTCCTCATTGTGTTTTGTAGTTTGGTGTGGCCATGTCTTTGAAATGACATAAGATGTCTGCAAATAAGAAGGGTGGGAGATGGCACTCCCTTTGCTCTGGTATAAACATGCACAATGAAAAGCAGTGTGGGGTGGGGGGAAGAAGTAAATTGCTATTCATGATAGAAATGGTAGGGAAAAAAGAGACTGTAATGCTTCCATGAAATTCTCATGGCAGATTGTAGAAGAGCCTCTTAAGCACAGCACGAGACCATCCTGTGCTGGGATCCCATCATGCCTTATGGGCTATGCATGGCTCTAAGACCCTGCCAATCTCTGTGATGCTCCCTCTTTCACACAACTAGTGCTGTAGCAAATCGTGAGTCATTTGACAAGAAACACGCGTTTCTCAGAGCATTTTTCCATGCTTAGACTTTATAAACCAGGAGTGAAATGGGGGCACAAATGCAATACAAGAAAACAGTGCTCCCCTGGGAATCTTAATGGCACTGCCATGCACTTTTGAACCAGGGAGAAAAGTCAAGAATAAAATGTAATAAATGTAATGTAATAAAATATATGTGAGCTTTTGTAGAACAAGTGTGATCAAAATCATCCCCATCAATGTGTTCCCCCCCTTCAACATTTCAGTTCTTTTAATCTTTGTGTCAACTTCCCCATGTTCCAAATAAAGCAGGAATTACCAAGGCATTTTCTTTCACTTCAGGAACCAGGCAAGCTCTTGGCTCAGGACTTGGTGATTGAAAACAGCTATTTTGCCTCACCATCAAGTCTGCATGAACACAAAGTTCTTTGGAAGCCACAATGGCATTGGCAACATAATTCCTTCAATGTGGTGTAAATCCAACCTTTTCTGAAAAGCATTGCCTGTCAGGCAAAACTATTAATGCATTATACATATCTTGGAGCTGGACACAAGATTGCTGACATTGTATTACTTTTTATTTCCTTCATGGTGGAAGCTCTGCCTTCCTGGCAAACAGAAAAAAAATTGTACATCTCTCATAAAGAAGGACTGTTGGAGAGGATGAAAGTTTGGTAAGAAAGTTTCACAGGTATGTAGGCTTGGCAGAAAGATCTCTGAATGTAGAAACTGAGGATGAGATAGAAATGAAAGCAAGTTTTGATATAGAGTAAAAGATGTTTTGCTGAAACACTGATCACTGAATAACTGTAAAGGCAAAGGTTGGAGATGAGTTGGAAGGAGATTTTTATGATTAGGGCAAAGGTATGTGACCACAAACAAAGACATGTTTTTCACCAAGTAAGTAAGTCTCAAGAAGAGCATAAGTAAATAGAAAACGTTTTTACCAAAAAGAGCTATCGCAGGCGAACAAGAAATGTCGATGTAGCAAGAAGAGAGGTCTGAGAATTTTTCACTGTAAGCTTAAATTGTAACTTACTCTTGTGATTGGATAATAATGACTATAATATGGTAATGGTAGTAGCTATGATAGGCTATAGGCAAATGTAAAGGTATTGTGTATAGTGTTTATTGGTTGTTATGTATTAAGATGCTCTGCAAAGAAAAGTATATAATGCTTAGTAACTTGAACAGAAAGGAGCTTCAGGTATGCCTACAAGCTGTAGCTGACAGCTGTAGGGCTGGCTCTGCATACCCACTCCCTGAAATGCTGTAACTTCGCCTATGCAATAAACAGCTTTCAAGAGAGCCGCCTGAAGTCCAGACATCCCTCGTGAAACTTTCTCCTATGAAGGACCTCTCAACTATGCTTTTATTTGGCATTTCTGAGCACTTACTCAAAGTCTGGCATAAGTACAAGAGTTGTTCCTGTTCTTCTTTTTCAAAAAGTTACAAATTTTTTGGCATAGTTCATAAACTACCTTCAAAGTGACACAAAGAGAGAACATCCCTCACACCAAGCACAACCACAGAACAACAGCATGGGTTATAAAGAAGGTACATACCAGTCATTCCTGAGGTAATTCTAACTGTAACAAAATAAAAAGCAAAGCAACTCTGAGATAAGTGCATTAAGCTTCCTCTGAAATCTGTACGCCTAAATTTTGCTAATATTCTTCACACTTTTATAAGGCAAGACAGTGTCACATTTGAGCTTTGTTTTGCCAGCTTTTTGAACCCAAGCCTCTCATTAATCACCTTGAAAACAAATACTTGTTCCTAGGAAGAAATATGTGCATGTGTACGGTGTTGCATACATGTGGTAAGGGCAGTGTATCTTGGACAGAACAGAGCTACAGATGTCCAGGAAAAACAACTTAAACCCAAGCCAGGCTAACTGTCTTTGGGTCAATGACATAATGTTTGCCCATGAGTTCTGCAAATTATGGAAATTTTTGTCTTACTGTATGCAGTTCTTACTTCTGGGCACAGATGACCAGAGTCTGACCATGGGGCATTCACAACGGAAATCCTCCTGGTGATGTGAAGTCCTTGGCTATCAGGTCTGCACTAAGATGGCCTATCCCTGTCCCTCATTTACATAAGCATGACAGAAGAATGACCAAAGATGGGTTTGACAGATCACACAATCAAAGAATAGTTTAGGTTGGAAGGGACCTAGATGCAACTGGATTAGGTTGCTCAGAGCTGTGTCCAATCTGGCCTTAAATGTTTCCAGGGATAAGTCCTCTACAACCTCCATAGGCAACTTGTTCCAGTGTTTCACGACCCTCATTGTAAAAAAGCTCTCTTATATCTTCTCTGAATACACTCTTCTACTTTAAAACCATGAAAATAATTTTTATGCGCTAGCAGTGGGTCAAATGTAAAAAATGTCAGCTTTTGAGAAAGCTAAAGACATGCTTCTACGTTGTCCCACTGGCCACTTGGGAATATGCTTATTCACTGATCAAAGTTATTTTTAGGGGCTTTCCAATAAGTTGTTTTTTGAGGAAGGTAGTATGATTTAAGCTTTTGGCTTTGTACTAGATAATAGTACAGTGAGCATGATAAATATGCAGAATACAGTTGTGGAGCAGAAGTCAAGCTGGCAACACCTGCTGGCATGAACCTACCTAGCATTTAATCCTCTGACCCAGGTGTATCATATTCTCCTCCCACTGTTCATCACATCCCAGTCCATATTTCTTTTGAATGGAGCACAATGGCAGTACAAGGAGTACAATGACAACATCTGTACCAGCAAATTATGCAAAATATCACATAACAATTTCTTAGAAGTTGAAAAAAATAGAGCTAAGACATCTTTAAGGTAGCATCTCATTACTGACAATATGTCCACTGACTGAAGGAAGTATTTGTTTTTCCCATCTCACCACTGTGATTTTTTAAGCAGAGTAATTGTCAGAGTAATGCTGTGAAAGCATCTATTCTGGTGTAGGGATAGCCTGCAATAAAAGTCACTGCTGACTGAGGCATGGCCACCTCTGCCACACCTCTGGGAACAGTCTCATGAAGAAAATCTCTGCAGCTGGTCCAGAAAGTTATTCAAGGTTTTCAATACAGGGAGCACAGCCACTGTCAAGCCAGTAGCCCCAGCCATGTCAGCCAAGCTGGAACAGCACCTGGTCTGTGGGGGGCAAACTTCTGCAAGGAAAACAGGTAAGATGGACCCCTGTACAAGACCAGCTAAGAAGCTTCAGTGCAGCGGTTGAAAATACCTTGCACATTTATGTTTTCTTCTCACTTTGTCAGGACCTAAACAACATTCCTGGGGCTGCAAGGAGGAAGAAAGACAGTGGAGAAGATGGAGTCCAGGGCAGTCTGCAGGAAAACACAAAAATAATTGCCAGAAGAGGAGAAACGAGCTTCTTACATGTAAAAGTTATTTTCCATTCTATTCAGAAGTAAATTCAGTCTTGTATCAGAAAGAATTTTAAATACATGTCAGTCTCTGCTACCATTTTGGCAAAAGTGACTTCTCCTTCTGAGCAGCCTTTTGGGATTATTTTTGTCCTGATGGTTTCTGGATTTCACCAGGTTGATCTGCCAAGGGCTGCTGCTGAGTTCCCCATCCCTCTGATCCTCAAAGGACCTCCACAAATCCTGCTTCTCCTCTCAGGAGCAGGAGCAAGAGGGTGGCCTGGACAGTCAGCCCTGGGAGAAGCTGATTTCTAAATGCATCAACCATGCCACTGCTAAGAACGGGCAGCAACAAAGCATATTCCATTGCCTCTCTCATGTAGCCATTTAAAGTCTCCAGAGAAAGAAAAAAACCTTTCCTTCCTACCATGTTTAGTAGGACACTTCTTACTGATGACCCAGGCTGAAATAAAACACCAAGACCTATGTCAGAGCATGCAGAAGTATAGACAGGTACCAACCACATACTGTTCTTCCAGGGATAAAGTGACACAAAACCCAGAAAATCAAGACCAGAATTTTAAATTTTAAAAATTATGCCAGGATTAGTAAACCTGGTAGAACCATGGGATTTTTACCATTCTAATTCATAAACCAGTAATTTTCATCCCAAGGGCAAAGAAAGGATTTATAATTAGAGTGCATTTAGGATTTATTGGCAGGATTTGTACTGTAAAGGCATGGAAGGACTTGTACACCCAATTTCTGACTTATAAAAGGTTTTGAGGATTTTTGTGCGGTAAATCCAATTAAAGTAAGTTTAATGTCATGATTTAAAATCAAGAAACCCTGCCTCCCACATTTTGAACCATGTCAACTCCTCATGAGTGCAATAGTGAGGGTGCCCTGCCATTGAGTGAGGTTGTCTGGAAAAGACTCAGCTACCTGTCATGGAGACAGTGAAGACAAGGAGCACAGCTTCCAGCCAGATGGTTGGTGGAGAAGAAGAAACACTGATGGCACAGAGATCTTCAACCTTTTTTCAGTTTCAACAGCACCTCCCAACGCTTTGACTTTGATGGAGCACCTTCTCCATCTCTCTCTGCCTGGGTCAGGGCACCCAAAACATGGAGGGAGGCAGCACAGTTTTACTGTGCCTGTGTTGGACACAGTTTTCACTAGCTGTGGCAGTGCCTTGGGGACAGCCTGGTGAGGGGAACTGTGAGAGAGACAGCCCTGAGAGCCCCCAAGGGATAGAGAGGCTCCAGGTGCCCCAGCAGGGAGCCTCTGCAGCCCCCGGAGAGCCCATGCTGGGGCAGGTATCTACATTGCAGCTGTGCAGGAGCCCATGCTGGAGCAGGATATGCCCTGAAGGAAGTGAAGCCTATGGGCAGGACCCATTCTGGAGCAGGTTTGTCTGAAAGGACTGCAGCTCATAGAAAGCCTAAACTGAACCCTGGGAAAAGTGTGCAGAGGAAGGTCAGAGAGGAGCTTCTATGGACCAACTGCAATTCCTCCCATCCCCCTGCACTGCTCAGATGAGCTGGGGAAGAAGGAGTGATGTTGAGCCTGGGAAAAAGGGAGATGGCAGAGGTAAGGTGTTTTAGTTTTTGTCTTTGTCACCCTATTCTATTCTAGCACCCTATTCTAACCAGCAATAAATTAATTTTCCCCAGTTCAAGTCTGTTTTGCCCATGATGGTAACTGGTAAGTGATCTCTTTGTTCTCATGTTAACCCAAGAGCTTTTTCATGTTATTTTCTTCCACCTGTCACCTGTTGAAGAGTGGGAGTGAGAGAGCAACTGGGTGGGCATCTGGCAGCTGGTCAAAGTCAACCCACCATGGAAATACAGGAGGTATGGGCACAATTCAGGCTGCTGAAGTTGCAGCACCCAGGCTATCATTTTTCCCTGACTGAAGTTTCACACTGCATAATTCTTCCTTGCCAGTCTGTCAGTATTTTTTCTTGCTAAGCTAAATATGAGTTTATCTTTCAGAGAAAAACAACAACCCCTCTATTTCTGATGTTTGAAAGAACTAAATAAGACAAAAGAAGTCAAAGTACTTAATTATCCACAAGAAATGAGTTGACTACAATAATGTTAAAAGTAACTGGTATCACTTGGATTTTAACTGGAGTCTGTTTTCTGCATTCCAATTTGCCAATCCATTTCTAAGTCTCCAGTTTCAAACAATGAAAATGACCTTTAGAGAAACCGAATTCCAACTTCAGGGTCAACTGTCTGCAGGGTAAAATCAGGGATGGAGTCCATTAGCTGTGCCAGGCCCTGCTAATCTCCATCTGATAAAGATTTGCATAGAAATGCAGTTAGTGAAGCAAGGGACCAAATATCAGAAGAAATGGGTTGTGAGTGGTGATATAGTTCCAACCCTTGCTCACTTAAAATGTCAGGACAACTCACTGCATCTCATGGTGCCTCACTGCAAATGCACCAGGGGGAGAAATTATTTTCTGCCGTTTCCAAAAGGAGCTATAAAGCAGTACCTGGTTCCTAGCAGCTATGGGATTGGGAGCAGCATTAAATGTGGAGGCAATTCCAATTTAATTGCACTCTTAAATTCTGTCAAAGTGCATCCAGTAAACAGGGAATATTCTTTATTAAGACTAACAGTACCATGGTGTTTCAGCTAAGACTATGAACCTACTCAACCAGGAAAAAAGAAAATAAAAAAGACTGTACACACACACTTACAGATCTGAAAGTACGTGATTTCTTCACTGTATTTATAGGCTGAGTTGATAACAGCTTGCCCAAGGCTGCTTGGGACTGACATCACTGCCAGAGTCAAGGATTTACCTGTGACTTTCACTAGGCCTCATCCAGCACTTCAACCTGAATTCTCTCTTTGATACTTTCACAAAATGAACTGAAGGAAGAAATCCCAGTATCAGCTGAGATAATTCTGATGAATCACAAAAACTATAGTCTGGCTGGAACGTGTGTTTCTTTCCCATGCATCAGATATGGTGACAGTGTAGATAATCCTCAACAAACCACTGGCTCAGTGAAACAATTAATTACTGACCTTATAAATATTTAACAGGATTAAAAGTCCTGCTGACAGATGTACAATTGTACAATTCACAGTTGTACAATTAAGTTTTATCTTTCAACAAAGAAACTTCATTTGTACTAAAATATTGGGTGAGTTGTATTTTCTCTTTCAATGGATTGTTTAACAGATTGTTGAATGAATTTTTTAAATATGCAAATCACCTGGGCATTTTATAATATTTCTCCAAGGGCTTCTTCCCAGTAGTTCTTACCAGATCATGCAAATTACAAGATTCAGAAAAGGAAGCATTATAATATTTTAATTGTCAGAGTGTTTATTTCAGCTCCAGTTCTTTTACATTTTCTCTCTCAGATAACTAGAAACACATGACCTCCAGGAATCCCCATATTAGGGGAGTTCATGACAAAATCGTATATTAGGAGAGAAGGAGTGCAGGAAATTAAGTGGTTTATATAGATAAAATTTGCTGACTTGGGGAATTCAAATAGTCCCCAATTACACTCTACTCCTGCACACATAATTTCCATGATAAATTATGAGCTGTAATGGACATAACGCACTTCTTGCACAGCATCCCCAGATTTTGCCCCTCCCCACATTCTTCTTGGAAGCCTCCCAGGGGCCTGGGGGCAGCATCAGGCTGGCCACCACCTCTGGGTCAGGGGCAGCCAAACCTCATTTCCATGAAGCACTCCTGACTTGATGCTCAGCAAATCTACCTTTCCACCCCAAAGCCACAAAAAGGAAAGGAAGTTTTCTCTTTCTTTGCCATGACTGGCTCCTGAGAGTGACTCTTTAACTACCCCACTTAACAACTAGCTGCCCAAAATCTGAACTTCTGGGCCAGGAAAGGGGAAATAAGAAAGAAAAAAGAAGGGGAAAAAATAGGCAGTTTTTTTCTTAATTAGTTACATATTTACCTGGTGAAAAGGGCAATGAATGTGTAACTGCATTGCAGAGTAATATTAAACACAACATTACTTTTTCCCCCATTTTCTTTAAGCTCAAACAGCTTCCTTCAGACACTTCTGTGACAAGCAAACCCTGAAGGGGCATATTTGGATACACTGCCTTCAGCTCCCCTGCATTTCACTCCAATCAGAATCTAAAACGAGCAGTTCTAACCCTGCAGCATGGTGTGAGTTCTGCTACCTCATGCATTATTTCAGCACGAAATATTCATAAATTGGACACTAGGGGAAATCTTATTCTTTAAAGAGTGTAATAGATTTTTTTAAAATGTATGAGTGCAACATGTAAGAATCTGCAATTTGTTTGACATCCTGGATTTAACAGCCCAGTTCCCACTCCTCATCCACACAGAAGGAGCTGAAATTTCACCTCTTCACCAATTTCTTTCTAAAAACTGAACTTAGACAAAGCAAGTATTTTTCTCTCTTTTGCTTTCCTTACCATTAACTCGCAACACCACATCTTTATATTTTTGTTGCAGGAAAGAAAAAATTACAGCATTTGTATCATAATTATCTTCCACCTGGCAGTAGTGTGTATTCTGACATTAAAATGGTGGTCACAGTTTACAGTGACACACTGTCACAAAATTGGTCCTCAGAAAGCCAGAAGGGACTGACAGTGACATCACAGTAGTTCCATCACACAAAGCTATCGGTGGAGAAAGCCACTGACAGGAAGATTTCCTTGTTCTACTAGATGTGTTACTCCTGTTTTAGCTGGAAGCCAGAAGATGGGACTTCTGGTAAACTGGTCCCCTGTGGGCACTGGGGCTCTCAGCACGTACAGAAGTCTTACAGTTTGGAGGACTTGGGGCTGAGGAGCACAAATATCTGCAAATAAACCTTTTGCTTTGACATGTTACTTTGCTAATGAATTCTGCAAGAAGTTACAAAATTGACCTATTCTCTGAAGCACTGATGAAGCTTCATCATTTTTTACCTACAGATTCAGAAATATTTACCAGCAGAGAACTAATTGGCTCTCTGGAGAACAAACCTAATTTTACTTTCTTTGAAACATCAGGAAAATAAAGCTAGATGTCCCTCACCTCGCAAGCAGTAATACAGCAGTTCTTACTCTCTAGCATTTCTGAAGTAATTTGATTACAGAATAACTAATGACTTTTAGTTTTCATGAAAGATGGAACAATTTTATATGGGTTTTTTGTATTTCCTATTTGACAAAACAACGGTTAACTGACCTGCCTCCTACACAGCCCTAAAACATGTCCTATCTCTGCCACTTGCTAGCATATGTCTTAATTTATATTTCCTTCAAGCATGAGCTATAAATAGACTTCTACAGAGGTACTGCATGTGCAGAGATCCTTATAAACACCAGCCTCTGCAAGCTTTCAGAGGGAGTGGGCAATTCTTAATTGTCTGGGTTTAAACAGAACACAAAAAAAGATTCAGTTCAATGGCAGAACTCTAATAATTAGCTATAATTTGGATCATCTGAGGAATTAAATTCCTGCTTTGGAAAAAACAGGACAGATGCAACACAAGTAGGTTAGCAGATGCAAATCCTCCGAAGCAAGACATTTGCAATCCCTTACTAAAGTGATAATAGTGAGAGTACTAAAGTGAACTGTAAAAGGATTACATTTTCACTTCATAAAGTGTAGCTCATCTGGCTTTAATCATTTATCTCAGTACAAGGAATCTTCCAGGAAACCAACCATTTGCTCAAGTTGGTAACTTTTTTCCCACCTGGGGTCATCGCTCCCCTTTAGTCATTCATTCCTACAGAGCATCATCTGCTTCCCTGGAAGATACTTCAATGAAAAGTACTACGCAGGGAACGAAACGCTGTACTTCATCTATCTTGCCGAACATATCCTTATCAGCACCAACACAAAAGGCTCCATTTCACCCCATGCAGCACAGGCCAGTGGTGCAGACACACACAGTACCTTTGTAAATTCAGAGAGCAGTTCCAGCAGGACCTGCAGACCAAGGCAGTTGATATTCATGTCTGAGCAACATTATGTGCTTCCATTATTACCCTGCCTTCCAAATGGATCCCTAAAGCTGACAGCACATCATCTATTTTTGCATTATCCCTGCTACACACCACCTTCTTCATCAAGAAATTTGCTGGTGACACCAAGTTGAGTGTGCGGTTGACATACGGGGATGACAGGTGGACCATCCAGAGGGACCTGGACAAGCTCAGGAAGTGGCCCATGGGAATCTCATGAGGGTTAACAAGACCAAGTGTAAGATACTGCACCTGGGTCAGGGCAACCCCTCATACCAATCCAGGCTGGGGGATGAAGAGATCCAGAGCAGCCCTACAAGAAGGACTTGGGGGTGCTGGTGGGTGAGAGGCTGGACATGCCCCAGCCTTGTGCACTGGAAGTCCAGAAACCCCCCGTGTGCTGGGCTGCATCCAAAGTCCCGTGGGTAGCTATTACAGCTGGTGATGGGGTCAGTGGCTCTGACCCAGGAAGAGGTGACCGGTCTGGGGAGATGGTCCCGAAAGGAATCGCCTTCCCGAGGCCCAGTGTCTTCCCTCAGCTGCTGGCAGGAGGGCCCTTGCAGAAGCTGTCAGCTCTTCAGTGATTATCAGCTCATGATTTCAGCTCAGCTCTGCAGGGCAGCCTCCAGGCCAAGCCAGACCAGAGAGAGAGAAGAGAGGCTCGTGTGGCTGGTTCCGCATGGAAGGTAGCTTTATTGTTGGTCTGTACTCCGGTGAAGGGGAAAGCCAGGGACGAGAACTCTCTCCCACAGGGCCAGAGGGCTTGCTTTTATAGGGATACAGGGGATGGGTGAAAGCCAATGGGTTACAAAGGATCTGCATAGGGTCTCCTAAAGGATTGTGGGTCTGTCTTTTCTTGCCTGACCAAAGAAGTGGTTGCCTTTCCAGGGAGTCCTGCTGGGCGATTGCGAAATCTCTTATCTCAGCAGAGATCCCTCCAAGGCAGGGGCTGGGCATACCCCACAACTCCCCCTTCTGTATTTATTAAAAAGGCATTCCCAGCAGCCTTTCTGCAGCAACGTAGGAGGCAAGAAAACATAAGTAACACAGTAATAATTACAATGAATACCCACAAAGCTCCCTTAATCAAAGATGCAATCCATCCCGTTATTCCCCATCATCCAAAAAGGTCATTGACCCAGTCTAGGCTCTTATTTATTTCTAGGTCATCGAGGTAGCAGTGAGGACAGCATCAACGTAGATACATTTAATCTTTGGGCAGGGATGGGGCTTCTGAGAGGGAATATAAGCAAGATCTGTTAGCTTTGTGGTGAGAGGGGAAGTTTTGGGGTTTAGGGAGGTTTGACAAGGGTTGAGGGAAGGGGATATTTTGGGTAACAAGGGGTGATAACATATAAACTAAGGATCAGTTTTTCAGGCTGTGTCTGGCCTATGGCTTGACTTTTGCCGTAGCTTCTTGTTCAGCTTTCTGTTTCGTCTGCTGCCATGTGGTGGGATGATCTTTTTCCGGGTTGGTGGGCATTTGGTGACGTTTTCATCTCCAGGCAGAGCTGGTCTGGTTTTGGGGAGGTCCTGTATTTGACTCAGGAGAGTTCTCGTTGGTGTTTGTGGAAGCAGTGTTTATAGGGCCTAAGTATGGTTTTATACTTTTTCCTGGGAACCACTTCGGGCCAGATGGTAGCTGGACACAGGCGTAGCCTCTCCCCCAGGTAATCAATTGGAAAGGCCCAGACACCTGGTGTGATTCTGGGTCCTTCACCAGCACTGGTGGCTTCTCTGTGAGCTTAGCCTGGGTTGAATTTGAGAAGTGGTGGAGTACTGGGGGGTCAGGCTCTGATGAGGTACCATTTAGAAAGTTAATGACGTAGAGAGCCTTACAGAGTCTTTCAACAGGAGACAAAATTTCGGTTTCTCTCCGTTGCTGATTGAGGACTCTTTTGTGGGTTTAGTGGGTCCTTTCTACGATGGATTGTCCTGTGGGATTGCCAGGTATGCCTGTCTTGTGTTCCATCCCCCACTGGTTGAAGAAATCTTCTAACCTGTGAGAGGTGTAGGCAGGCCCATTATCTGTTTTGATTTCTTCAGGGACTCCCAGGGTGGCAAAGGCAAGGAGAAAATGCTTGATGACATGGACTGCATTTTCCCCTGTGTGGGCTGATGCAAACGCTGCCCCAGAAAATGTGTCGACTGACACGTGCACGTATTTGGATCTCCCAAAGGATGGGAAGTGGGTTACATCGGTTTGCCACAATTGGCAGCTGTTCAGACCATGGGGGTTGACTCTGGTACCCATAGATGGTATTTGGTAGTTCTGGCAGTTCAGGCACATTGCAATGATAGCTTTTCCTTGATCTTTTGAGAGCCTGAACATCTGACGAGGGCAGGAATGTTTTGGTGAAAAAATGCATGTGACAACTTCATCTGGGCAAAGATGTCAGGGACGTTTGCAGTCTCTGCTGGCATGGCCAGCGCATCTGCTCTCCTGTTCCCTTTGGCAATGGGACCAGGGAGGTCTGTGTGTGACCTCACATGCATAATGTAGTAAGGCTGTTTTCTGTGGGAGATTAAATGAATTAATGTAGAAACCAATTGGTATAATTTTTGGTTGGAGACCTCTTTTAGAAAAGCATGTTCAGCCCTCATAGCTATGCCAGCGACATAAGCTGAATCTGTGACCAAATTAAAAAGTTCATCTTTAAACTTCTCAAAGGCTCTGACAACACCTGCTAACTCGGCAATCTGTGGAGATCCCTCTACTATTTGGATATCAGACTCCCATTTTTGAGTATTGGGTTGCCTCCAAGTCATGACAGACCGATAGGATGAGCCAGAGCCATCTGTAAAGACGGTCAGAGCTTTGAGAGGTTTTCTACTTTGGATTAATTTTGGAATCAATTTAAAAGCTGCATCATGGTAGAAAAATCTATGTTTTGGCATGTGAATGGAAATTTGGCCTGTGTAGCTATCTAGGGCAAACTGGAGGCTCTCATTGGTCTGGAGCAACTGCTTTAGATCTCCAGTGGTCAAGGGCAAGTATATGCATGTGAACTCACACCCTGCGAGAGAGCGGAGACAAGTTCTGGCCTTTTTTATTAAATGTGCCATTACTTCTTGGAAGGTGGTTAATCTCTTTGTAGGTTGATTGCTTGTGAAGACCCATTCAAGTATCAGCAAAGGGTCTCTGAGTTGAGGGTCCCATTGGAAGATCAGTCCATGTAAATGGGAAGCCTTACCCAAAACTGCAAACTGGAGAGGCAGGCTGGGTTCAACGCTATGGGCTTGGCGTGAAGACAGGGCTTCTTGGACTTTGGTGATGGTATCTCGGGCTTCAGATGTGAGGGCATGTGGAGAGTCCAAGTCTCCGCTGCCGTGGAGGAGGTTGAAGAGGGGAGTGAGGTCTTCTGTTGTGACTCCCAGTAGGGGGCATATCCAATTTATGGATCCGCACAGGCTGTGTAAGTCCCTTAGGGTTTTGGGATCCTCTTTGATGGGGAGTTGCTGGGGTATGATGGTTCTCTCACGGATCTGGAGGCCGAGGTAAGTCCATGGGCTGGAGTGCTCCACTTTGTCCTCACGGATCTCGAACTCTGCTTTTTCTATGGCTTCAATTGTCTTTTTAAGAGTTCTGTCCAAATAAGTTTGTTCTGATGCACAGATTAGGATGTCATCCATATAGTGGTGGATGATTGCTTCTGGGAGTAGGCTTCTGATAGGGGACAGAATGTGGGCGACGTACCACTGGCAGATGGTTGGGCTGTTCTTCATGCGTTGTGGGAGGATGAGCCAATGGTATCTTCTGAGTGGGGCTTGTTCGTTAAGAGAGGGGATGGAGAAGGCAAACTGTGGTGCATCCTGGGGATGGAGCGGGATGTTAAAGAAACAGTCTTCTATGTTGATGATGGCAAGCATCCAGTCTCGGGGCAGCATCGATAGTGATGGCAGGCCGGGCTGGAGGGGGCCCATGTCTTCAATGACCTCATTGATCTTCCGTAGGTCATGGAGTAGTCTCCATTTGTCTTTGCCAGCCTTTTTCAGCACAAAGACAGGGGAATTCCAAGGGCTTGTGGTTTCAGTGATATGACCTTTGGCAAGTTGCTCTTCCACTAGGGCTTCCAGCGCGCTGAGTCTTTCAAGGGGCCACTGCCTCACCCATTTTGGGTTGTCAGTCTTCCAGGTGAGTGGGGAGGTAGATGGCAGCGTGTGTTTCTCAGTGGCCCCAGTCAGAAATCCTGGCTGGGAATGGTGAGGGTGGCACTCAACTGGGAGAGAAGGTCTCTGCCCCATAGGGTGATGGGGGCTCTTACCACGAATGGTCGGGTGGTCGCTATCTTGCCCTCAGGTCCTTCAATGACAACATTTCGTTTGCTTCTCATGGATACTGCAACTCCACCAATCCCAGAGATCATACCTGCCACAGGCTCCAGTTCCCAATTCCCTGGCCACTCGGAACGGGTGATGATGGTCACGTCTGCTCCAGTGTCCAGCACCCCTGGGCAGTAGACCCTCTCTCCTTTACAGAACAAGCTGCACTTGAAGGTGGGTGACCTTTGTTTGAGCCTACAATCACTACACACATTGCTGTAGGATTGAGAGGGAGCTGTTCTGGGTGGCTCTGTGGAAGCAAAAAAGCTTGAGCAATCGGTGTTCCCTGTGGGAGAAAGAAAGGTGTGTCCGTGCAGCAAAGCTGGACAAGAATCTCTTGTCCAGGGTGCGCTGTTTGTATCTCTGGTAATACAAAGAGTTGTTCTGGACCATGGAGGGTATCGCTTAGGATAAGAATGTCCCATGAGCCGTTCTGCAGTCCGTACTTTCCTGTGGGAATACGATAAAAACGCTTGTCAATGAAGTTAAATGGCAATGATGTTACCAGTTGGCGTCTGGTTCTGATCGGTAGCACTCCGTGTGTTGGATCCTTCTCATGTGTTCTGGGATTGCCTGGGATGATGGTGCCGGCTGAGGTCCAGTTGTCTGCTCTCAGTGATCCGATGTGGGAGGGTAGTATGGCCTTTGATTTGTTATCTGAGCACGGGGCCTTGATACCGCACTTCGATGGAAGTTTTTTGAATGCTGCTGGTGCTGTTGCTGTCTCTGGTGCCTTTGGTACGCGGCACAACGGTCCTGGGTGGGTGACCTTTGTGGGCAGTCCTTTACAGAGTGTCCAAGTTCACCACAATAGAAACAGTGGGCATTCTCCTTAGAGACTGCTGCAGCAAATGCACCGGAAACTCCCTCTGTGATGCCCTTTACAACTGCTTGGGTCATTGTGTTTTCTGTGGATGTGTGTCTGGTACAGGTCTCTACCATTTGGTCTATTGTGGATTCTGTGTCCATGGGTAGGGCCGTCAAAATATTCTTACATTGTTCATTAGCATTTGCCATGGCAAGTTTATCTAAAAGTTCCTTTCGTCCATCTGGACTCTCTATCTGTTTCTCTAAGCTAGCTTTTAAATGATCAACGAACTTAATGAAACTTTCATTTGCTGACTGCTTGATGTTAGAGAAATATTGTGTAGGAACAGAATCATCTGGAGTAAGGAGCAGCGATGTCTTAGCTGCAATAGCTATGTCTTGTAATGGTACTTCAGATAAGGTTGTAGCTTAGTAGTTTTTGGAGGTCACCTTCTCCAGCCAGTTGTTCTATTGTCCAATCTGTCTGATTTGCATCTTTAGCATAAGTGTCAGACGATGTTTTTAAATGTCTCTTCCAATGCCTTTCCCATAACATATATTTGGCAGGGGAAAGGATGCAATTAATAATGTTTTTAATATCATGTGGTACTAATGTATAGGTAGAGAAAGTGGCTTCTAATAAGTTTCTAAAGAAATGTGACCCTCTCCCATGTTCTTTTGCTGCCTTGCAAAGCTCTTTGACTTCTTTGTATGGGATAGGTTCCCATGTTTTTGTAGTTGATGGACCACCCCTCCTCCCTTTCCCTATAATGACTGGGAAGGCTGAGATTTTCTGGGCTAGCTCCTAGTCTCCCTCCCTGTTCGCCTCCCTGCGTGTCTGTGCCCATCGATCCTCAGATTCAGAGCTGCTGCTACTGTCATCTGAAAAGGAGGGATAAGCTGTGGCAGGGCAGGGCTGTGATACAGGGGGCGTAGCGCGGCATTTTTGAAATGCCAGCTTTGCTTTAGCCAGGGCAGGAGTAGCGGGGGGTCGGGGATGGTTTGAGGGATGGGAAGGGGGTCTGTTGTGGCAGCATGGGGGTGGAGAGGTTGTACAGCAGCAGGTCATTTGGGGGGAGGTTGGGTTGCAGGTGATGCCAGTTTCGTAATCGGCATGGGCTATAGGAGGGTGTGGGGGGGCTGTAGGAGGGTGTGGGGGGGCGGTGGGCTCCAGCGCAGCAGCGGAGGAGATGGGGATTGCGCAAGAACCCATGGTAGGGGGAGTGGGCGTTTAGGGAGAGGGGGAGTATCAGGGATTGTGCAAGATGCAGCTGTGGGGGGAGAGAGCGGGTGTGCCGGCGCCTGCCAGGGTGCCAGGGCCATTTGCAGTGGGGGAAGGGGGGAGGGAGATTGTATTCTATGGACGATAACCTGAGGCGGTGCTGTGGATAGCTGGGTCTCGCCAGTGGCGAGAGGGGCAGATGCTGGCGGGGGGGCGTGACGCTTGTTCCGTACCCCACAGTGTGTGCGCGGGGCTCTGTGGGACTGGTCCTGTGTTGTACCATGCTTGTTCTGTGGGTGCAGGGAGGGGCAGCGGCAGGGGGGCATCTTGCTGGGACAGGGCCGCTGCGCTGGGGTGGGATGCGATGGGGTGGGGGGGGTCAGAGGCACCGCGAGCTGGTACGAGAGGGGGAAGGGTGGTGTCATGCGCGAAGGATTGCGAAATACCAGGGGCACAGGGAGATGGGGCTCAGAGGCATCCATCCCGGGGAATGGGGATGGGTCTGGGATGGATCCCGTGCGCGCTGCCTGGGGGGTGGCAGTGGAACCGAGGGGGCAAGCAGGGGGGTTGTGTATGGGAAAACTGTTGGAAATAGGGGATTGGGGTGGGGAAGTGGGGTGGCTGGCGCCCCAGCTGGGCCAGGGCCGGGGCGGCAGGCGGGGTCTGCGCTCTGGCTCACCATTTCAGGAGGCGGAGAGGGCGAGTGGGGGGGGGGGGAAGGGCAGAGAACAGGTTTGTCTGAGGGGGGTTGTCGCACGACACATTTTAACCATTAAATGAAATAAAGGAATGAATTGAAACAGAGGTTTCCCGTGGCTTGAGAGGAATAGTTTCTTCCCCACTCTGTCCCAGAACGGATCAGAAAGGACAGAGCCTGTTGTAGCAACTATGTAGGAAATTTCCTATGTAGGAAAATTTTGAGGTATCCAATTACTGAAAGACTTGAGATTTTTCTTAGAAAGAACACCTTTAGAGAATTTAAAGTCAGATTTTAAGAGAAGGGTTAGAAGAAAGGGGTATAGGTCTCTCTCAGATTGGGAAAGGCTGGGTTTAGCTTGTCTATGTCCCATCTTAGTTCCTCCCTCAGCAGAAAAAAGAGAAAAAAACCCAAAATTACTTTAAGTTGCGCGCAAGAAAGAGGAGGAGAGCCCCAAGTTTAAACTTACAAATCCCGTTTTCTGGTGAGGCTGGCTCCAAGAAAGGTCTGCTGGGGGGATGGTCTGGCAGTTTGATCCTCAGGGACTTCAGTCCTAGGTGGAAGGCGAGGGTCTCAAACTGTTCCCGTCCAAAAGGCCTGCTAAAACGTAGGTCTATCTTCAGAGGATCAGCACATGAATGGCTGGTTCTGTCTTGGCGTGGTCAAGACACAGCTCAGGCCAGGTCCGGGGTCCAGGGTCCAAGGCTGTTCAGGTGCCAGTTATTACAGCTGGTGATGGGGTCAGTGGCTCTGACCCAGGAAGAGGTGACTGGTCCAGGGAGATGGTCCCGAAAGGAATCACCTTCCCGAGGCCCAGTGTCTTCCCTCAGCTGCTGGCAGGAGGGCCCTTGCAGAAGCTGTCAGCTCTTCAGTGATTATCAGCTCATGATTCCAGCTCAGCTCTGCAGGGCAGCCTCCAGGCCAAACCAGACCAGAGAGAGAGACGAGAGGCTCGTGTGGCTGGTTCCGCGTGGAAGGTAGCTTTATTGTTGGTCCCTTCCGGCGAATGGGGAAAGCCAGGGATGAGAACTCTCTCTGACTCCCACAGGGCCAGAGGGCTTGCTTTTATAGGGATACAGGGGATGGGTGAAAGCCAATGGGTTACAAAGGATCTGCATAGGGTCTCCTAAAGGATTGTGGGTCTGTCTTTTCTTGCCTGACCAAAGAAGTGGTTGCCTTTCCAGGGAGTCCTGCTGGGCGATTGCAAAATCTCTTATCTCAGCAGAGATCCCTCCAAGGCAGGGGCTGGGCATACCCCACAGGTAGCAGGGGAGGGAGGGGATTCTGCCCCTCTGCCCCACTCTGCTGAGACCCCACTGCAGTGCGGCATCCAGTTCTGGGTTCCCAGCACAGGAAGGACATGGACCTGTTGAAGCCAGTCCAGAGGAAGCCACCAGGTAGATTAGAGGATTGGAACACCTCTCCTATGAGGAATGGCTGGGAGAATTGGGACTGTTCAGCCTGGAGAAGAGAAGGCTTTGGGGTGACCTAATTGTGGCCTTTCAGTACCTGAAGGGAGCCAACAGGAAAGATGGAGAGAGACTACTTACAAGAGCCTGGAGTGACAGGGCAAGGGGGAATGGCTTCAAACTGAGAGAGAGTAGGGTTAGGTTAGATATGAGGAAGAAATTGTTCCCTGTGAGTGTGGTGAGGTACTGGCACAGGTTGCCCAGGGAAGCTGTGGACATCGCATCTCTGGAAGTGTTCAAGGCCAGGCGGTATGGGGCTCTGAGCAACCCAGTCTAGTGAAAAGTGTCCCTGACTGTGGCAGGGGAACTACAAGGTCTTTAATGTCTATTCCAACCCAAACCATTCTATGATTCTATGTAGCCAATTCACTGGAAGCTGCCAGATGTGGGTTATGTATTACAATATTAACTGTTCTGCATCCTGGAATTAATGGATAGACTCCAAACTGTACCACCTTTACATCAAAGTATCTCTCTTGGACCCAAACTCTGTAGTCTTGTGTTAAGTGTATGACTTTGCTTCAGGTTCTAAATGAAGATTACACTGATTTGTATATGCATGGTTTGAGAGCTTAAGACATCCACGGGAGCTACAATAAAATTTATATCCACATGATCAGTTCCAAAATACTGCTGCAAGACCAGCAGTGAAATGATTTGATAGCTCTGGTCCATTTTCCAAACTGAAACAGATCCAGCTCTCAATAGCCATAAGTGGACATTGAGCCACCATAACCAATGCCAACCTTGATGCTGACTGGTCGAGTTAGCAGAAAAACTGAAAAGCAAACGCCATATCTGCTCAGCTGGAGGGAAGGATGGCATTACCACTAGAAAGGTCTAGACAGTCCCCCAATCTCCTCCACCACAGTTCATGAAATACAGCATAAAACTTACCACTGATTCCCTGGTAGTTGAACTGGGACCCAGGTTATAAACCAAGCAGATTTTAAAAGTTCACTACAAATGAAACAGCAAAAAAACCCCTAACAAACAACAACAACAAAAATACCCCTCTACATGGTTCACAGCAAATCCATACAGTCACAGTGCAATCACTTGTACTTACAAAATGAACAGTATTTTGAACAACACTTTGGTCCTCGTAAAACAATTAAAGAAATATTACAATATGCCTCAGCATAAAAGTACTCTGGCTCCCACTAAACACAAAGGCTTTGAGAAACTTGTACCATGTTGGAAAGTTCTTCAGGTTCAGACATCACACTGTTTCACAGTAGATGTTTCTTTCCTATGCTCTGTTCCTTATGAAACTCTGCCCAGCAGATTATCTGAAATCATATTCCCTCCTGACATGCTGACCACACTGGAGTAAAATGCTGCCTTGTCTTCCTCCTCGCTGCCCTTATGAAGTGGGATGTGAGACCTTGGGGATGGGTGGTCACCTCCACATGGGGCATGGATGAGCCAGGCACACAGAGGGGTGACCTTCCTTTCCATGATCTGTTCAAGCTGGATGATGACAGAAGAAAGATCCCTGGAAACCGGCTCTTATATTTCACAGAATCACAGAATGGGTCAGGCTGGAAGAGACCACAGTGGATCACCTGGTCCTACCTCCCTGCTCAAGCAGGGTCATTCCAGAGCACATGGCACAGGATTGCGTCCAGATGGTTCTGGAACATCTCCAGTGAGGGAGACTCCATGCCCTTTCTGGGTGATCTGTTCCAGTGTGTGGTCTCTGCAAGGAAAGAAGCTGTTCAGGTGGAAGTTCCTGTGCATCCATTTCTTCCCCATTGCCTCTTGTCCTATTGCTGGGCACCACCAAGCACAGCTTGGTCCATCCTCTGACCCCTCCCTGCAGACACTGACAGACACTGATGAGGTCCCCTCTCAGTCGTCTCTTCTTGAGGCTGAATAGGCCCAGCTCCCTCAGCCTTTCCTCACAAGAGAGATGCTCCATCCCTTCATCATCTCTGCAACCTCCACAGGACCTGCTCCAGAAGCTCCATGTCTCTCTTGTCCTGAGGAGTCCAAAACTGGACAAAGCACTCCAGATGAGCCTCACCAGGGCTGAGTAGAAGGGTGGGATGGCAACCTCTGCTAGCCCTTTCCTGCCCCTCCTCAAATACAAAACACCCCTGGAGGGGGCAGACACACTTCACCATCACTCCTCATTTCTCCTGTCTGCTGCTGAGCCCTACTGTCACCTGCCACCTTCATGAGCTCCTCCAGACAGAGAGGTCATCATGAACTAATACCATTATGTAAATTAAACCAAGCCAAACACTAGGCAGAGTTCTAAATGGCAAAATGCCGGCACGACTGATTTGCCTGGGAGTAATTAAATACTTTGAAAATTCAAAAAGAAGCAGAACAGTAAATTCACCTCAATCTGGGTGGGAGAGGCTTTAAATCAAGGCAATGTCTTCTTAAAGTTACTAAATCCATGATGTTTTCTGAACAAATCTCTAGGGCTCATTTACTGTATGAAGTTGGGTGTTACAATATCCTGGTTCAAGAAGAGATGGAAGAATGCCACAAGGATTCTACACTGATTTTGCTACAGTGATGGGGCCCCATTGATCATTTCCATCTATTTTATTTCAGAGATTAAAATGGCATGCATGAACCATTGCTCTGCACATGGACCAGAGGCATTGATTACCAGTCCAGTTCCACAGCATCAACAAGATTCCTATTGACTTCAAGAAAGGAAGAGAGATAAAGTCATCATTTTCATGACCATTGGAAATCTGTTCTCAGACTGTACAAACTAAGCCTGAGACATAGATAGAAAAGCAGATTTAAACAATACTTTTTAAAGACAGTCTTGAAAATACCTTTCCAAAAATACAACTAAAAAACCCCATTTCACAGATTAAATATAACTCTTCTATGAAAAAAATACGCAAAGTACCTTAAGATAATGAATATATTGTTAATGAAATATATTCCAAACAGGATAGAACTTATTTTCACTCTCTTCTTGACCTTTATGTGAGAAAATGCCCTGAAATGCAATATATTTTGTATTACATCTGATGGCACTAATTCAAACGAGTTTTCAGCCTATTTTCAACCTGTATTTCAAACTCTATCAGAGATAACAGCGCAATCCAAACCCCTCCTCCCTCCCCAATTTAATTCTCCATTTTGGATGGCTTTCAAAAGTAGAAATGCAGTCACATCTGATGAAGAGTTATAAAGATGTCAGAAGGAAGCATAGAAGGCTCAAGAATCAGAGTAATTGAGCAAGCAGAGAATGCAAGGACTTTTTGAGTTGATTGTGTACATTTTTTTGTTGTTCTGTTTGGCTTTTATAAGGTAAAGAGGCATGATGCCAAGACTAGAAAGTCAGGAATTAAGTGCCCTGAAGTCAGTATACATAAAGACATGCAGTTTTTCAATACAGGGGGTAAAATTTTGGTCATAAGAGAGTGTCCCAGGAGTGACTCCACAGAAAAAGCCTGGGGTGACTCCACAGGAGACCTCCTGCAGAAAGTCTGAGTCATTTGAGGCCTCCTGAAACCTTTCCTCTGGAAGTAAGCCTCGTGCTGAATACCTGAAAATGGGATCTGGCATCCCTGAACACTTTTGAACACAGGGGCTAGAAAGCACTTTATGTTTTTAAATAGATCATGTCTCCTTGTATTGTCATTGAATTCCTGAAACACCACAATAGAAATTACAATTAGTGTGCTGATTTGTTTTAGTATCTTAATACTACAGAAGAACACATCTTGTTTGTGTTCAGGCAAGTTATGCCACAGAAAAAAAAGAAAAAAGCATCCCTGCAGTGCCTTACTAGTTGTCATTTGTCCTGGCCAGAAGGCATTGCCTGTCAAAGGAGAGGGCACACTCAGTTCTCTGGCCCTGGGCTTCTGGTTTGAGCTATCCAACTAATATTTCACCTGGCACCAAGCTGTGATGAATTTCAGTTTAGATCAGTAACAGCTGGCATGAGGCCAGCAACATGTTTTATATGAGCTGGTAAGGAGGCCATCAGAGGCAAGAACAGAGACGGGCTTTTGCACTACTCCATGCGAAAGGCCAAGTTTAAATCTGTATAGAGATGTACATGCCCTTACACATTGAAAACATCTTGTGGGAAGACATATGGGAGTATCACAAACTTAATGCGCAGTGAAATCATGTAATCAAAGGCAGTGCCACAAAGTACACAACAGAGGAACAAATTAAGGTCACAGAAACATCTTAAATCTGTCATCTGAGAACTTCCAAAGTGCATTAATTTAAAAATGTATCTATCTTTCTCACACACACACATTTACAAACAGAGTTTCTGCGTTTACCTCCTGGGTTCTGACTGGAACTGGACAATTTTCCGTACTAGTACTAATCCCCAAAGACCCTCACTGCAAGCAACCCTCATTACTCAATAATTCTTTGCTGCCTCTACTTTTTGACATCTCAGCCAGTTCTTAATGCTTTTAACTTCTTAATGGAAGAGTAGTTACACACAATGGTGTCCTGTGGAAGATCCCTTATCTGTCCCTTCAGAGTGCTTCCCTGGCATGACACTGAGAAAAGGGCTGGGATCCAGCTCACAGGGACAGGACCATCTGAAGAACTACGAAGATGGGGAAATGCCTTGAGGGGAAGCCATATGAGGTCACTGGTTTGTTCAGCCTGAAGAAGAGGAGACTGAGAGGAGATCTCATTGCAGCCTACAACTTCTTTCTTAGGGGAAGTCAAGGGGCAGACACTGATCCCTGCTCTGTGGTGACCAGTGACAGAACCTGAGGGAATGGCATGAAGCTGAGTCAGGGAAAGTTTAGGTTATATTGGGAAAATATCTAACTCCTAGGAATTACAGCCTGACCCACTCAGGGGCTGCAGCCTGACATTTTCTCAGGAAGGCTGCACATATCCATATAGCACCAGAGGCACAGCATCACCTGCTTGGGCAACAGCAGCACTGACGCTGAGCCTGTGTGACAAAGAGAAAGGAGAACTTTTTCCTTCAAACAGTTAAGGTCCTACAGTGGATACATTGCCCTTTCTATCCCAGATTGTTTTTACTTCACCTCCTACGCCTGTTTGGAGCTGGAGTGTGAGAGCAAACGCCAGGTGAGTGGAACTCTTCCAAGGGATGTGCTTGTGAGCAAGGTTTTTGTGTTGCTGCAATCATCACGAGGGCTTTCCAAGTCCACGTCAGGCCAGGCAGGTGGGACAGAGACAAAAAGTAAAATCAGCTGGCTATTTTTGGAGGAAGAACCTACAAAATAGGGGCCAGTTTGAAGTTCTGCCTGAAGCACAAAATCCACAGCTGAAGATTTGAATTCACAGGGGGAGAAACCTTCAATCCCAGTTTTCTGGCACAGGCCCCTGGACAGAAAGTTTTATGATGTTCTTGCAAAGCCAATATGAGGATTTTGCTGACACTAGCTAGGAAAAAGGTACTTCTTGCACATGAGAACAGCCAGAGAAGCACAGGAAATCCTTACAGCAGCAGAGCTCCTGCAGTGTTCTTCTGGATAGGCCATAGACAGCCTGAAAGAATTTGTTCACCAGTTTCAGAGAAAAATCTCATAACTCTTCTTACACTGGGCCATATGTTCAGTCAGTGTATGTCCATTTAAATCAAGTGACTTGAGGACTTTGCCCTCCTAATTGAGTTTGTATCTCAGAACACAAGTTGGAAAAAAAAAAGTGATAAAAATACTGCAGATGGAAAGTATAGAAGATATATAGAAAATATAGAAACTGCTATCCCCATTTAGGAAGGAGCTGATAGTCGTGGCACTTATTAAAACCATTCAACACAAGTCACAGATAACAGTAATAAATCAGCTGACTTGTTTGACATATCCCCACATCCTGTGGTTTTTTGTGAGTACTGCAGGTATTCAGTCTGGAAAAACAAGGGCATCTCATTAAAAGGCCCTATCAGCAACTGCAACATATGTTAAATTACTGACACATAACAAAGTCAAAATGAAAAGCCTCATTGAGAGATAGGTCCTTCAGATTTAAATAAGGGCTGCTGACTAGTAACTGTCTACCAGTGATGGGCAACAGGGTCAGATGCTTGGGGGAAGAGCTCACAGTGCAACCTGTCCTCTCCCTTCATTTATGGAGCACAAATGCCCTGAACAATTCTCCTTAACCCCAGCATACAGTGAGCCATAGAAAGAGAGTACCCAGCAGCAGTTTTCCATCTGCAATACAGTCCTGCTCTCAAAGGGTTCTAACTGTACATGTACCTGACAGATTTCAAATGACATGGAGATGAACTATAGATGTTATTTTTCTCCTAAAAGTATCTGATGATTGTGGACACTGAGAAGAGAGCCCAGGTAGAAGCCCTGGGCTGGCAATCCCAACAACCTCCCTGCAACTTCCCAAGTGGGATCCCCCAGCAAGGCTTCCCAACCCTTCAGAGGGGATTGCAGGGCTCTTTAGGTGCCTATTGAGGCATCTTTCTTAGTAACAACTCACATATACACAGAAGAAAAGAGCCTCCATCCTTTAAACAAGGATCCACAGCTCAGAAACCAAAACCAAGTTGCTTTGTAACTTTCTAAGTTGGGGTGATGCAAACCAGGGCTGTTTTTATGGCAGTGCACAGCCAGCTCATCTGCAGAGGTGACTGTCCCCACTGGATAAGCAATACTGGGCACAGTCTGCTGTGCAAATGCCAGCCTGGAGGTCAGCCTGTAAGCAGCTGTTGTCAGCCGGTGACTGCAGAGAACAGGAGGGAGACCCCAAATCCCAACTTGCTGAGAGATTCAAAATGTTAGATCTGCCTAGGCCCAAACCAGAACAAAATCTTATTTCTGTGGCTAATGTGAAATAACCTTCCTAGGTCATCAAATCCATCCCCTGCTAGCATAGGCAGCCACACCATAGAGGCCATTTCATCCCCACAAACTTCTGAAGAAAGGATGACTGGGAAAGGTGCGTAACAAGCAAGTAAAATTTCTTCTCTTGCTATGGAATTTTAATGCAAATAAATTATGTTAGGAGACAGAAACAATGTAAGCTTACCTAATACAGACAGTAAATACAACAGCTCCCCTCCTAATCTCAGCACGTTGTCTTAATGTAGCATGTTATTTGAGACACAAAGCAGATGTGCCACTATATTTGCAGTGCCCCTGTCATGTAGCAATTCTGAAAGCATTACTGTCAAGCTGACATTTTATTACATTTCTGGATATATGCTAATTTCATCATTACATTTTCCTCATCAACTGTGAAGGTTCAGGAACAAAGATGAATTGTGCTTTACTTCAGACAATTTTAAATGTGGTTGAAACTGGAGAATGAGGGCCATAACTTCTAATTCTACCTACATGCCTCGAAGCCCTCTTCTTTTGCTCTTCACTGGCATTTAGTATCAAATTATCCCTGCAAGGGGCCACTGCAGGAAAGCAGTACAAGGTAAGCAGACTGGTAATCCTGTCATCCATTTTCATAATTTCATTTCATGTAAACAGGCAATTTATTTCCAAGCCAAACACAGGATTACTGCTGTGGACTAAACAAAAAGATTAGTTTTCAGCCATGTAAGTATATTAGCTACCATGTGACACAGCTTCATGAAGGTCTTTGAGGACCTGTCCTGGGTCACATTATGGGGTATAACCAAAGTATGTATTCTACCACCATCCACGTTACCTTCTGATGAATTGTTAAAATGGGTGTTTTCTTATCTTTGCCATGACTCAAGCGTGATAACTCCCTCTATGGAAGCAGCAGCACCACCCACCCTGAGGGGGTCATCTCTGCTAATGGGCTATCAAGGACTCCCCACAATGACTCACATAATTACATCATCTGTCTTGGTTTGAAAGACAGGTGTCTGCCAAGGAAGGCAGGAGTCTCCCTTGGAATGGAAGAAAAAAAATTGCAACCCCCTTCCCTCCGAATTATTACAATTTTGAAATTAAGGGACTTTCAGGCAAAGATATGAGGAAAATAGGAATAACAATTCTTTACTATATATATATATGTGTATAACAAGGTAAACAAACAACAATAACTATGGCAGTAACAGCAAACAATCACAAACCCAGTCCCAGCCTTCTCGGCTGTCGGGCCCTTTCCCCTCGGGTGCAGTTCCGCTCGCAGCCGGCAGGGGCGCTGGCGGCTCCCGGTGAGCAGGGCAGGTGCGATGGTTCCCCCGCGGCTGCAGGGGGCGCTCCGGAGCGAGCTCGGGAAACACGCGGCACCCGTGCCCTGGGATCCCGGGGGAGGGATGGAACAAAGGCTTCACAAACCCCTGGGCAGCTGATCCCGGTGTCCGGCCGGACTCTTGGGAACAGCAGGCTGGAACAGCAGGGACGAGCACAAATCCCGGGTGGTAGATGAGATGTATCAAAACTCCAGAGCTGTGGTGGGAACCCCCCGGAGGTCTGGGCAGGCAGGGTGTGCAGGGCTACAAAGTAGCGAAGGCTCGAAGCAACAGCGGGGGCAGGGCGGCCGCAGCCCGGCTCCCAGCTGGGCAGGGAAAGGCGGGCTTGGGAATTCCAGGGTCTCTCCAGCAGAAGGAAGGCAACTGAAGAAGCAGCCTCTCTCTCTGTCCAAACGCTGGGAACTGCCTACCCATAAACCCAGGTGAAAGAGTAGCCAGATGCACCCCACTCCTATGGCCAGATCTTTTGTTTTTCTTAAGCACCCAGTAATTTGTCCCCCTGGCAACACGTATGTGGAAAATTCCTTTGAGAGAAAAAGAAAACAGGAGGATAACTAAAACCCCAACATCATCTCATTGTGAAATTCCCTGCCCTGAAGGAGATGCTGAACATTTCTGCCTGTATATAATCTGGGGCTTGGGACACCACAACATCCACCATCGGACCTCCAGACAAGGACCAGGCCTTCCACGGGACAACTGTTTTTGACAAGACCACATCCATCACTCCAATGGCACTGCAACCAGTGTTTAATTAGACTGCTACCATCACCCTGACCAACAGGGTGTCAGGTTGTATTCCAGCTTTGTTGGCTTAAGCCAGTGTTTCTGTACTATTGCCTTTATTGTAATTTTCCTATTAAATTGTAACTCTGACTTGAAATCTCTTGCAAGGTATTTGTGTGGAGTTAATTCCTCCTGCTTGTTTACCTTCAAACTAGCACAGGACCACACAGCATAGCAAGGCGTTATCACACTGCAGTGAGGGAAAACCCATGGCCTATAGCAGGGATGTTGGCAAACAGAAAGATAGACAAAAATAACTCATCTTAAAAGAATGCAACATTTGCACATGACAGAATAAATCTGTAGGTAGGTTAATAATTACTTAAATTACATTAACACTGTGGAGGCTGGTGGGCCTGTTGACAGAAGGACTATGAAGGTTCCCTGGAGGGAAGAACCCTAAGTGGCACCCCCAGGTTAGGGAGACAGAAAAGGCCTCTCCCAGAATTCCTTAGTTACATTATGCTAATGTACCCCAGTTTTGCTTCCTCGATTGGCCTGTTGGCCTCCCTGCCCCTTGTTACTAACATGTCCCTGATCCAGAAGGTTGTCCCTTCCCCGTTCTCCCATTGGCCCTTGCTCCCTCACCACTGCCTCAGAGTTCCCCTGTTGGTTCCCATACCCTGGTCCCACCTGTGTACCGCCCCTGTGCCCTCAGATTATTGGTCCCTGATGCTCTCTCTCTCTCTGCCCCATATGTAAACCTGGACCCTCCCACGTTCTTGGTCTTCATCCCTGGACCCCTTCACATGTGTGGTTGCAATAAACTTCTCCCGTGGAACCCTACATGAAGACCCTTCCTTGTCTCTTTGCTGTCGACTTGTTGAAGAAGCTATCTGGTGTGTGTGTGTGCGTTTGTGTAAGTGTAGTGGCCTTGCGGCTTCCTACTGGAGATGCTTTTGGAAGGTTGCGGCACCCTACTATCCGTCACCACTGCTGCAACATAACACCAAGGCTTCTCACTCAGCTGAGAGCATTTTTGTGCTGGACATGGCACATGATGACTCTTTACACACAAGTCTTCTCCATCCCAAGACATTTTCATCTGAATGTGATTATCTATGGCATATTCGGTGTCCATATTCAAAATATAATCCTACACAAGTGGAAAGCAAAGATGGTTACAGAAAAGATGTATTTTTTTAATGCAAATTATTGCACTACCAAAATTCTTGTTAGTCTTCCAGGAATATCTGTAAGATTCCAAGAGACATATTTCAACAAGGTCTGGTACAAAATACTCTTGGAGTTGCCTTAGTCCCAAAAATTAAAAGTAATGCATTAAACTTAACGCTAACTGCGTTTTTTCTCTCCCCTTAGTTTATACCTCCAAAGCAGGAGATGAGAGGTCTGAAATTGCAGGGACTTGAAGGATTTGATCCAAACAAAAGAATTAAGAGCTGCTGTCATGCACCACTTAAAACACCATCATACTGTAAGTGCTACTTTTATGTAAGTAGTTTATTTTGTGTCTCTCCACTGCTTGTCTTCCATTGCAGAATTCTCCTCAGTCCGCTACCAGAATATTTCTGCTTCTCTTTCTTCCCAGATCTATTGCAGAGGCATCAGTGCAGCACTCCTCCCTACTCACCCTGACCCTGCCAGTCACATTCTTAGCTGGCCTGGAGCACTCCTGAAAAAAGAAGTCTTACGAGCTCTACAGCACAGAGAACTCCCAACCTGTGGATACTGAAAAGCTAGAAACAGAGAAATTCCCAGCTTTCTGAGTATTCTGTGAAAGTTCTGCTTTCTCACACAGGCTAGCTGAAAACAGTTTCAGGTTTTCGTAAACCAAGACTTTATCTAACACCTGCAGCTTGTTATGCACAGTCTTGTTATGGTACATTGGAAAAATATTTTGAAATGGGTGTTGTAAGGTCTTAAACAATCATCCTGGGAGGTGGATGGTCAAAGGACCAATAGCTTTGGCCATTCTAGCGAACCAAGTTATATAAACGAGTTTGTAATTAATTAAATAAGTCCATTTTCCTTGGACCCAAACTCTATGTCGTTATTCTCGCCGTCCCTGCTACAACAGTGACACCAACCTTAAGTGCTGATGACAGGCACCATTGATGTGGTGCTTCAACAACACAGGTACCAGAACCGGATCATAATGCCAGCTGGCATTATGTGGTGTTAGTGTCGTAAGAAAATGATAAAGCAGAATTTCAGAGAAAAATACATTATAAGACAATAATTCCATATATGCATACACACATATATAGATGTGTATACACACATACATTATGTAAGTGAAGATAACAAGCAGTGGCTGCAATCCCCTGCCCTCTTTTTGACAACCTTCCCGTTCTCTGAAGTTTGCATTGCCTTGCCTGGAGGTGCAAACTGCTCTGAGGTGTACTCTGTTTTCTGAAGAGCAAGGCATCTGCTGGTAAAGCTGGTGCCTCCCCCTCCATGGAGAGACATGCCACTCTCCTGCGGGAGGCTGACTGCCTCCCTCCTGTTTCAAATCATTACTTCTATTCTCCTTTTACTGGAATGAGGAGGAAGCACCAGTGGTGAGCGGAGGAAAGGGACACTGTTTACATCCAGGCTCTCTCTTACCCTGCTATTGGAAGGGAAAACTCAAATGCACAGGCACAACAGGAGTAAGCAGTGTAGAGTACCACAACCAAAACTGCTGATGTGATAGCATAAGCACACACATTAGGGGCTGCACTTCATATGTTTTTCCTAGTTTACAAACAATGGTGCCCTATGGGCTGCTCAGCTACAGGGCAGAAGCACCCTAATTATACCTTCATTAGATCATCTTGACCATGGATTATACGAAGGACTGGAGTAGTTTGCACAATCCCTTTACGTTTCAACAGCAGCACAGCAAGTCCACAAGGCACCTTATTTTTATAAGGTTTAGTGCATCTTAGCCAATGAACAGATATTTCAACAATAGCTGCAGATCCTTAGTACTGCTTGTGCCAAAGTGTACCACAGGCCTCAATAAAGAGAGAGAAGCTGGAATATTCAGCATTAAAAACAGTGCCCCTTGGGGGTTAAAGGAATAACTCCATGTAATGATAGCAGTAAAAATCTCTTATCTGTGTGGATGAGCCAACAGAGCAGATAAAGTGATGACAACAGGCCTGGTCGGTTTGTGGTATTAGTGCCTCTCCACCCCATACTAAATGCTTACATACAGAGTGAGTCCCAGGAGCAATATTGTATTTTACAAAATTAATTCATTACAGGGAAAAACAAAAAAAGGTCTTTATGATAGCAGAAGTGATTCTGAGAGCAAACAGCACAAACATTTTCTTTTTTAAAGAGAGAAATATCATTGAGAAAACTTCATTGGATTTCTAAAGATTGTATTAACTATGGAATTTCTACTGGGCTGTGGTTATAAATCTCTGTATTAGTTTGAAAACAAACCAGTGGGAGGCACCAAGTCAGAATAACAATTTAATAGGGAAATCACACTGGGTTAAACTGACAGAGTCAGGATACAACCTGACACCCTGTTAGTCAGGGTGGCGGTAGCAGTCCAATAAAATGGTGGCTGCAGTCCTCCTGAAGTGATGGATGTGGTTCTGTCGAAACAGTGATCCTGTAGAGGGGTCTGCTCTTCCTCGGAAGGTCCAGTGGTGGCTATGTAGCTCCTGTCCTCTGGGGACGGTTGTCTCTGGTGTTCAGAATCTCAGATTATATCCAGGATGGAATGCTTGGTTCCTCTTTCTGGATGGAGCATCTCACAATGGGATGATAAGTCATGAGGCCAGGCATTGATGGGCTCATTAAGAGAAGATAGTCTGGAGGGAGTTATCTCTGAGTCATGCGGCAGGGCATTGATGGGCCAATTAACAGAAGATAGTCCGAAAGGAAGGAGGCAAGGAAACACTGCCCCACCTGGTTTCAACAGCTCATGAGGATGGTAATAGAATACACTGCAGCCCAGGACAATCTCAAAGGAAATTGTGGCTGCCCTGTGAATTAATAGTTCATTCCCTTTAACTTTTAATAACTCACTTTTATATGCCTCTGGCAGGATATCCTCCTCTTTCTTATGGCTGGGGCATTTGGAAGAGATAACACAGGCCAGATTAATAGCCTGGCAAGGGCTAAAGAAGAGGCACCCTGTGTTTTAATTCTGGTGCTGACAAGTGTTTCCTCTGCAGCCCTCATCAGGAGCAGATATTGCTATGGTTGTAAATCTGATCGCATATTCTTCATTAAAGGATATGAACTGGGACAATAGGCATGGAACAAAAAAACAACTGGTAATTCAAACACTGGGAAAGGTCACATTTTGAATACCCATTCTCACTCCAGCAGATCTTGCAATGAAAACGTGGTCCTAGATTTTTCTCTAAACTACATATACCTCTCTCACAGAGGTTTTTCTAGGCTGAAGCATGGATAGCATGATTCCATGGGTAGTCCAGATGCTGAAGACCAAGGAATAAAAAACTGAACTGCTATTCACCTTTTAGACAGAATAAAAGGGAAACAGTTAATTATCAGTTTTGGCCTTTCCAATGACACATTTATAGCCAGCCCCCTGTATTCAGCACAAGCATACTCCTGTATGTTCTCTGTTCCATGTATGTATGGCTCTGTTCCATGTGCCCATTCAGGAAGACTCTCCTAATCAGAAGTCAAGCCAAATGGAAAAAATAATTACCAAACTTCAACAGACCTCTGGCATAGTATCAAAGTCCCAGAGCCAGAGGCATGAAATGTGAACCACCAAGTAAGTTGTAGTTTTTACATACTGTCCCAAAGTGGTTTAATAATGGAAAATTTTGAACATCACCATTGATGAAGAGGAAAACAATTTTATTTTACGTAGAGTCCCATACAACTGTCATGGAGACACAGAACCATCCTCAACCTATTGTTGCTACACATATTTACTCCAGGATGCCTGAGTATGTCTAGTTTTAATTATTTGGAATCTTCAGTGAATGCCATGCTTCCTGAATTTCTTTTATTCACTATGAACTCCAGAGGCTACCTCACTACATTCCTAACTCTTAAAATGTTAATCATATCCTTCGGTGCACTACTCCTTCATACCCACTCTCAATATTCCCATATCAAATGAATCAGCTTAAGGAACATTCTTCACTTCAGGAACAGCAGTCAGATGCTTTTCTCAAAGGTACTATTGGATATAAAGTACTCCACGTCAAATGCCACACACTACACACACGTTTGTCCTTAGTTTTGCAGGCCAAGATACACACATTATTTTTATGCTAAATGTGTTCTCTGCCTCTTTTCTTCCCATTCCCTCTGTCTGCCTTCCATCCTGGCTGCATTATACATCCTCTAGACTTAAAAAAACCAGCCCAAAACCCACCCAAAAAGCTCACCTCCTCCAACATACATTAAGTTCATGCAGATAACACCTGTTAATTCAGAGGTAACTAAACAGACTGTTACATCCTCAGTGTCACTGGTAAGATTTTTCCCTCTACCCTCTCACAAACCACCATCTCACTACATGTAATGAGATTACAGTTCTCTCAAGTATTTATTAACTTTTTCCTCAAGTTACTTTTGAAGTTCTTGCAATCAGGTGTTTTGTTTCCTTTTGTGCTGTTTTTCTAAATCAAAGCTGCCTTAGAGTAAGACATTTCTGAAGACAAAGTTTATGAAGAAACTTTGCAATGTAATGTACTAGGCTAGCTTTCTTCTTCTGTTAAGCCAATATTCCAGTTTACTCCCCTTAAAGACTTACCCAGGCAAATACTGACCAATCACATGGGCTGAATATTTTATCAACAGATGTTCTTAAATCTGGTGGGCCAAATCCATGTGTAGGTCCTCTCATTGCCACTGAACATTCAGCTGGCCCAGCAGTGTTTTTAAGAACAGGTGGACTATTTGTCTTCTTTGCTCCATTATTTATCTAAAATCTGGAATTATTTCACACCAACTCAGAGCTGCTGGCCATGAAGTATTGTGGAAGAGCAAAAGCAGCACTCAGAACTAACCGTGACAGCATGCTGATGCTGAATCAATTTTTGCCTTTTTCTTTCATATATTCTCTGTATTCTTTACACATATATTTGTAGCTCTATTACTGTATTCCTAGCCTAGCTCCAGTACTTTACCTTACCCTACCCGATAGGCAGAAAGACAAAACACATTCCAAAAGATTTCAGGCTGGGGGTCTGTGGCTCCTATTCTATCTTGGCTCTTCCTGGCAACCAAGGCCGAGACCAGCTCTTCAAGACGTATTTTTATAAACAAAGTTTAGTTCCTATCTAGAGAAGGGAGGATTTGAAAAAGGGATGAACTGAGGGAATCACCTCACCAATTATATATAATTGGTGATTTTTGTCCAATATGCTAATTTGCAAAACCTATAAAAACTGTATACATGTTATGCTGTGTGTGCATCTTCAGCATTTTCCACCTGGCAAATTGTGCACCTAAGGGTCCTTACAAAGGTAACCCCTTTTTATCCCCCTGTGTCTGGCTTGCAATTTTAGGAACAGTGAGAAGGCATCTGACATCCTACTACTGACATCCCTGCCCAAAGAGCTAGCTGTGGCTCAAAAGCTACCTGTGTGCCAAGACAAACACAAGGCACAATGTGGTGGAAAAAACTTAGCTGTAAATTAGCTCACAGAAAATCCACCAGGATAAGCATGAGGGTCGGACAATCTGAAGCCTCTTGAAAGTAAATACAAAAAGCACTGCCAGAAACACTCAAAATTGGGTCCCGCAGAAGAAACTCCTTTTGTCCTGACAACCATCTCTGAGGAGCTCTCGGGCTTGCAGCTGCAAGTAATAACCAGATGTCTCCAACATCTCAGAGTGTCCTGGTTTGAGACGAATTCAGAAGAACATCTGAAATGAACGTCCTCTGATAGAAGGCAGGTTACAACCATCCCTCCCCCACCAGGTTCGGAAAGAATTTTTCCTCAGAGGAAAGTGAAAGGAAAAAAACTATTTATTTAGCAAACACAGTGCATGCAGGCATGGGAAAAGAATAATCCTAAATAATAAAACCTCTCTCTGTAGAGAGAACCTGGTAAGTCCTTTCTGTGGGTGTGGCTTTCTCCTCATCGGAGCTAGTTCAGCTTGGGCCCCTTTGGGCCTTGGTGGAAAGGCCTCCCAATGAGATTCTGATGTTTTGGTGTTCTGAACAGTCCCAAAGAGAAAAAGAAGAAACCAAAGTTCCAGGAAAACTCCTTGCTTTAGCGAATGAACAAAAAGCTAGCTAGAAAGTGGGAGAATGCCACTCTCTTTCCTGCTGCAGAGCTGCAGAGCTGAACTGAGCAGCCAGGCAGGAGAAGCCAGCAAACTTACCTGTTTTGAACACAGCGCTGAAGGAATTCCACTGGTTCTCCCCCCTCCCCCTTAGCTAGCTTTAAAGGCACAGAGAGGCACAGGATTCATATCTGGACATAGAGCAGGCGATAGAGGATACACATCATAGAGTCACCCCAAGACACAGAGAAAGAAGGCAAAATGCTGGCTGGTTAGGTTGGGAGATACTCTTGTGGCAGACCTGGAGCATCTACCACAGAGGAAACATGCTGCAGTCACCTTAGTCCTTAGCCTGGTAGAAAAGTGCAGCAGCACAGGAAAACTACTAAAAGGTCAGTCAGACCCGATTCAATAACTTAGAAACTAGCTTCTGAGAAGAAGGACAGCCTGAGTTTCTTGACTCTAAGGGCTGGGATGATGCTGAAGGCTGGGAAGGGTGTCTCCAAGCTTGTGCTTCTGGTAGGGAGTGGAAAGATGGGCAGGAGAAACAGCCTGAGCACTCAAGCAACCCTGTGCCTTTTCCTACATCTCACAGACACAGCCTTGTTATGTTGCACAGGTCCAAACAAATCTGTAATTTTCCCAAGGAAAAAAAATGTGTAGAAGACCTAACTACTAAGCGCTAGCTATCAAACAAACAAACAGGAGGAAATGCTTATGTCTCAGGAAATGCTGACAGGGTGTAGCTATTGAAAACTCGTAGGAAGGGAAATACAGCTGCAACATTAACACTGTAACAACTTGCTCTGAATGGGTATCATGAAGGAAGAGAGGAGGAGGAATGTATTATTTTGCATTAGAGATGCTCATGAGATTACAGGTGACTCAATCACAGACCTTGAACGCCTACAGATTATACCTGTAGTCCAACCAGAGATGGAGTTACTGAAACATCTCATACAGGCCCTGAAACCCCAATAACTAGAGTGAGCTGATAAATCTGCATCTGTTCTTCATGCATAGAAATTAAAACACACTAATCACAGATGCACACAGCCTGGAAGATGTTTGCTGAAAATATCTTCTAACTTAAAAAAAATCCCTGGTGTCCTAAAAAGATAATGATTCCTTAAAAGAGAAAATTCTAAAACCCTACATGTAATATCTCAATGTTGAAACTTGTTTTAATGAGTGAAAAGAGTTAATTAAACACTTAAAAGCTACAACCTAAGTGTTAATGATTGCAATCTAGTCACACTGACTTTGTTTCAAAACCAGTATATACATTATTGCCTGGTGTTTATAGTCTGTACAACTGCTGGCATACGGACCTAAAAAAAGAAGAGTGAGAGGCATAAAACAAAACAGAGAATTGTTTAAAAGGAACCCACTGCATGCCAAAAGGATTTTCTAAAACTGTAAGAAAGAGTTACACTTGTGAAAAAAACAAACCCAAAACCATCTTAAAAAAGATAAAGAGCAGAAACATTAGAAAGACATGCAGATTTATTAAGAATAGAGAGAGCATAGAAACTAGTGATAAGCAAATGAGGAAGCATAAGCAACCTCTAAAGAAGCAGAGACAAGAGAACACTGAACACTATATAGTGTTTCACACAGTAAAAAGCACCCCTGGAAGCAACCACACAGATCATGTCCATTGTTTGGTGCAGAAAGTAGGATCAAAAATTATGACGCTGAAAGACATAAAAGATATTAAAGAACATTACACAGAATTATCAGGACACAGAGTGTCTTGGATTAAATTTGCTTCTTTTAAAGATTTCAATACACAGTTGTCAACAGAAAAACACAAGCAGAAAGGTCACTAGTGACCATTTCCAAATTCTAATGTAATTTTATCCGATTGTTATTTGGGAGTGAGCAACATGAAACTTCTTGCACATAATTAAAGAAAGACCAATATAGTGCCCAGTAGTGAAATGGGAAGATTATTCTTATGGAGCATAGCTAAAGCCATAAAAAAATCTTTTACAATGCAACTAAATCCAAGGTAGTAGCCTAAGCAAAGAACAGTTTGCAGGCTTAAAGCAGCAGACATGCTTTGAAGGCTTTTACTTACAGATTTAGAGATGGAACAAACTGCTGAGTTCATTTGTCTTCTGTCATCATCACAGATAGCTGCTTCAAAATAGGTACTCCAAGAGAGGTACAGGAAAAAATTGTCCTACCAAGGCTTCTGTCAAACCCTATGCTCAGCCCTGCCAGCCACACTTAAAGAAGGAAGTGAATATATGAGACGAAGTTCAAAAGAAGGCCGAAGAATTGATCCCTGAGCTGGGCAAAATAAAACAAAGCAAATGTTACATGTGAGGCTGACAGAGTTCACCATATTGGCTCAGAGATATGGTTGGGAGCTGTCATGATGACCATTTAAGTCCACGTTCCAAACTTGCAGACAAGAGTTGACAGTAGGAATTTCAACCTTCACTTCCCAGCAAAATTTCCCAGTGATGTTAGTAAATGAACTATAGGACAGTTTACCAGGACAGATGGTCAACTCATTAATGTCTGAAGTTTTCAAAATGAGAGTACATGTTTAAAGAAGACATGCCCTGATCTACTTTCAGGAAAAAAACCCATATCTGTGACTTAATCATGCAAAATGTCAGGTCAAAGAAGTATAACAACTGCTGACTGATCTTCATGTCTATGAATTGGAGTATTTAACCATAAAAAATTAGACAGATCAAATGCCTCCTTCAAGACGTGTTGTGGCAAACAGCTCTTGCAAGAGCCTCCTTCAGTATTCAAACCCACCCAGATATACACAAACCCTTCCAAATGTGTCAGAGCCACTCACACTCAGGTCTAATTCAATACCTGTTTACATCTGTTAAACAAACATACCAAAGACAAGGTGTCAACCTGGTGCTGAATGCATGGTTTGAACATTTCAGCAGTCACTCTAAAGAACCCCCTGGTCAAGGCTTCACAAAGCACAGTTCCAACATTAGGCTAGACAAATGCCAGCTATGTTCATGTGGAAGTGAGAGATTAAATCCACTTGCTCTACGGGAAGCCTCCTTCTTATAATGGGATGTCCTATGCTCTTGTGTTCATCATGCCTAAAGCACATGTGATCTGGAACAACGTATTCAAAATGAGCACCTCCTTTGATGCTTGTAAATGGAAAACCAATTTTGTAATGAAAAAATACAAAAAAAAAAAAAAATCAAAGGAAACATTCACTGGGTAAGCAGGAAAAAAATTCACTTGTCATTCTCCAACAGTAATTGATCTTAAATACATGCTCTGTCATTGTCTTGGGGTGACTTTATGATGTGTGTCCCCTATCTCTGCTCTATGCCCAGAAATTAATTTTGTGCCTTTCTGTGCCTTTAAACTGAGCCTGAGAGGGGGGGAGGATAAAAAACCTAGCAAAACTTTCAAAGCAGTTTACAGTTTGTTTTCAAGGACACAGATACACAGACTCCTCTCTGCATCCTGCAATAGAGAGCAGAGGAAACACACTGCTTGCTTTCCAGCCAGCTTTTGGCCTTTTTTCTCCGGACAGAGACAGAGAGTTGAACTTTTGTTTTCCTGGGACTTAGTTTTTTTTCCCTTTTTCTCTGCTGAACTGTTTCAACATCAGAATACATTGGGAGGACTTTCCACTGAGGCCTTGGCCCTGGAGGTGGACTCACCACCCCATCCCAGCTCCAAGGAGGGGGAGAGAGAGATCTACGGAGAGACTCTGAAATTTTTCCCAGGTTTTCTCTCCACAGTGAGAGGTTTTATTAATTAGCATTATTATCATTTTCCTGTGTGTTTGTTAAATAAATAGTTTTTATCTCTTTCACTTTCCATCGAGGAAAAATTCTTTTTTTTCCCCAAACCTGGTGGGGGAGGGCTGGTTTTAACTTTCCTTCTATCAGAGGATATTTTCCTCCAAATTTGTCCAAACTGGCACAGTCATTTCCAGATGAATGAAGGATTCTGGTGTTCTACCATAATTTTATTTACTTTAGCCCAGGAAGCATTTGATCTGCTTTAAAAACTGTGGATCAGTTCTGTATTAAAATACCATCACTCTGCCTACTCCTTCAAAGTGTGATAAAATATACTGATGGGAACACTGGAATATTCTCCAGGTACCACAGCTGAAACAAAAACTGCATCAGAGGAGTCCTTCTAGAAAAAAGCAACTACTACCTTCCCATTCACTCTTCCCCAAGTACCAGGCAGTCCATATACCATGTCATTTTTATCTTCTCTGGTTTTAGTCAAGAATATAAACCAAAAATACGTCACATCTTTAGCATACACAGACTGCATGCTAAAGGTTAAAGAAATTACTACTGGAATTATGAAAGAGAAAATAAGATGCTCTATCACGAAGAACCGCATTTTATGTTTCATTTAGGTTTGCCCTTGCACATGAATGTAAGATTTGTGAGTTGTGACTTAAGTAAAGGTCAGACTCAGGTCCACTAGCAGGCAAGCTTCTCTTCTGCCTCACTAATGCAAAGACAAACAGCTGCACCGGAACCTATGTTTTTAATCAACAGTTTACTCCTGTATTTTTCTCTACATAAAAAATATTTGTAACCATTTCATCTGCTGTGTTTTTTTAAAGCACTCTGAAACATTTTATTCATACAGCAGTGTTAAAGGGTCAGATTACACTCACCCAGAATCTGTTTAATAAATTCCCCCAACAGCCAAAACACTATTTAACAAAAACAAGCAAGCCAATTGTCTTGGGGTGATTTTATGGTAATACTGTATTTCCCTACCATCTGCTTTATGCCCAGAAATGGGTCCCACAGCTTTAAGCTGGGTCCGAGGAAAACAGGAAGGGGGGAAAAGGCGGGCAAATTCTTCAGTGTGGCTTGTGTTCAAGGACTCACAGTCCCCCATATTGCTTGGCTCTGCTTGCAGCAGGAGAGAGTTTTTTTTCCAGCCAGCTTGTGAGGTGAGGCAAGAGGGTTTTTCCCAGGACTGCATATGGCATACCAAAATCCTCTGGTAACTTCTTCTTCTGGAACTGTTCAGCCTAGCTGTGATCTGAGAACCAGTTCATCGGACCCCGTGGACCAGCAGGGAGGCTGTGGGGACGTCGCATCCCGGCCTCAGACCTCAGGAGGGGCCAAACCAGCTACAAAGGGAACTCTAAATCCACCAGCTTTCTCCGCAACAAGGGGGTTTAATATCTAACATTATTCATTTTTTCCTGTGCCTTGCGGGCATTTTGTTTGTTAAATAAATAGTTTTTTTCACTTTCATCCAAGAAATTCCTTTCGCATCGGTGGGGGAGGGAGTGCCGAAAACCTGTCTTTGGGGGAGACGTTCATTCCAGAGCATTTTTCTCCTACATTTGTCTCAAACTGAGGCATCAATAAAAGTGAAAATGAAAAAAATAAACACTCAAAGCAATATGAATTTCAAATCTAAGTAATTTGAATCACTACTCAATCACTATTGACTCCGTGTGAGAAAGCATTTCAACAAAACCCACAAGATTTCTATTCACAGATGTTTTCAGCTCAAGAGCTTGAAACAAAGTTCTCACTATGTAGAGAAATGGCTGAGTGAACAGGGACATGTACGTGCACAATCCAAGCTATATTAGTGAACTGTCCTTGACTAGGGAAAAAAGAGAGGAGCAATGCTGATGTGGCAAGCAACAGGATGTTGCGGAGGGGGATGCTGACCATAGAAAGATAAAAACTTATGTTAGTTAGGTCGCGTGCATATTAATCTGTAACCAATCGCTTGCTATTAAAGGCCACGTGAACAGTAGCTGTAACCCAATAGTATGGAGCTTGCTTATGCGTGCTTGGGGAATTAGGGTATAACCACAGGTCTGACAATAGAATAAACGGAGTTCCATCATATCTCTATGAGAAGTGTGGTTCATCCCGGCAGATCTCTGGCTATTTCACTATCTCTAAAACTCACCTCCAGAAATTATATTATTGTACACAAACTAAGGGTAGAACCCCCAATTTTAGCAAGCTTTCTGGTATGCTTCAAAAGGACATGCAACATGAGACCTCAAAGGAATACTGAAGATTGTTACCAGCAAGGAAAAAAACAAACCAAACTAAAACAAGAAAACCCAAACCCTGTCTCAGTTTATTGCCAAAACATAGCTTGCCACAGCAAATTAACACTGAGCTCATGAACACAGCACATAATTTTTTTTTAAAGTGCAAATATACTCACGAAAGGACATTCCCCATGTAGGCATAATATGAACAGCAGTAGGGAGTAGTCCCATCACAGCAGTAAGCTTTGCAGTCATTATCACACTGAGCCAAACAATATTCTGCTGAATAAAAATAACACTCATGAGGTCAAACATCAGCAACATCAAAATCTTGTACAGCACAGCTTTGAAGAAAATGCAGTCTAACCATTTCATACAATCAGAGGATCTGTGACCTGACTGTAATCCTAATGGCAGCTAATTCCCACACTCCTTCTGCATTTCAGATGTAGGTGCTTGCCATATGGGTATTTTGTAGCTGGCCATATCATTTCCTTTTTATACTTAATCCTTTAAAATGAAAAAGAGCATTTTGAAATGTCAAGACACCACAGACCAACTTTTTCCATTCCAGCAAGGAGTCCAGAAGGAAACCTGAGTCTGGGCTGCCCGTCTTACTGATCTGGAGGGTGGCAGGAGAGGAGGAGGAAGCTGTCTGGGAACAGGCTACCACCCCCAGTCCCAGCCTGGGGTGCAAATCAGAGCTGCCTGGGGCTCCCTTGCCCCCTGCCATCTGGCAGCTTCTCCCCTGGCTGTGCTCCAGCATCAGGGCCATGGCCAGTGTGGCATGGCAGTGCCTGGCACAGGAGCCAGCAGTGCCCTCTCTGCCCCACTGAGTTCCCAGCCACAATGCCCTGCAGGACAAAGCAAACTGTGAAACAACAGTAAGAGAGCTCTTTATTAAGAAGCATGGAAGAGCATTTATCTTTTTATTCCTGTGAAAAGCTATTTTAATAGCATCAACCTCTTGTGCTGTCATGACATTTAGTGTTTTCAAAATCAGGTTCCCCCAAGAAGATAACACTGTACTGCCACTGCACTGTAAAAACATTCTCAGGGATCACCTTCCCCACTGTCAAGGCTGCAGCTGCAGCCCAGATGAATTCAAACAGACTCCATGTTCCATACACCATCACCCTTGGTGACGTATTTGGCCACATACTGCAGTGGCAGAGACTTGAAGATTGCAAACCATGCTTCTGCATTCCCAATGCACTGTAGCTTCCGCTTCCCAGGCTGCAACTCACCTGGGAGGTTCTCACTCTCCCATTGCCATTATTGCCTTTCATCTGTACTGACCCTTTTGGTTGGTGTGCAAGGATCCAGGCAACCCCACCTCATCTCAGCTTCTGCCATGCTGCCATTCCTGCCCCAAGTGGGTGAAAGTTCCCACCCTGCACCGAAACTCCTTTGCTCACTGACTCATGCTTCTGACTCATCTCACAGCCTGATTGGTTCACAGGATTTTAGCAGGTCAGCTCTCTGAACCTGCTCACACTTGGTTTCTGCTTGAAAATAAGCACCAAGCGAGGGCCAGAGAGGGCTGTGCAATGCAGCACGTGGGTCAGCCTGGGAAACTGTACCCTAACGCTGTGAGATGACCCCTGGATTAAAGAAACACATGAAAAAACTGAAAAACCAAACCATCATTCTGCCAACCAGCCCCACCAACAAGTGAATCAGGGTAGTCAGCAAGACACCCATCTTCACAAGGAGAGCAGCAGCTCATGGGCAGTACAGGCACTGCTGTAGGGAACAGCAGTGCAGGACAACCCCCGCATAGGACACCCCATACCAAGGCTTTGGCAAGGGCTGCCCTCCCCGGACACCCCATGACAAGGCTTTGGCACACCCCCATGCCAGCAGCTACAGGCTTTTGCAATGTCACCTCTTTTTTGGTATTCGTGGCTCCAGCTGTGCCAGGCCAGTACATCGTCTGGCTCTGTCCTGGTGGGAGAGTGCCAAGGTGCCTTCACCCTGCACATCACAGGTTTATCCCACACAGGTGGGTTCACAGAATCACAGAATGGGTCAGGTGGGAAGGGACCACAGTGGGTCATCTGGTCCAACCTCACTGCTCAAGCTGAGTCATCGTAGAGCACATGTGGTACAGGATTGCATCCAGAGGGTTCCTGAGTATCTCTATTGAGGGAAAGTTCACAACCACTCTGGGCTATCTGTTCCAGTGTGTGGACACCCTCACAGTAAAGTTCTTCCTCATAATCAGGTGTAACTCCTTGTGCATCAGTTTCTGCACGTTGTCCCCCGTTCCATTGCTCAATACCACCGAGCCTCTGCTCCATGCTCTTGGCACACCCCCTTCAGATATTTATACACGTTAATGAGGTCCTCTCTCAGTCCTGTCTTCTCAAAATTTACTCTCCCTGCAGCCAGAGAGGGGCTTCCGCACACCACACCCCTCCCGGGAGCGCTCTGCTGGGACACCCCGGGGAACCCTTTCTAACTCCGGATGCAATTCAATCGCCGACGAAGAAAAGCTCCCACATCTGTCCTAAACCGCCGGCCCCGTACACATCCGCTGTCCGCGGCTTTGCGCCCGTCCCCCGCCCCCGCTGACCTGCCAGAAGGAGGAGGAGGAAAGAGAGAAGCAGTACACCCCAGGCGGGGTACCCCTCCCTCCGGCCGCACCGCCTCACTCGCTCCGTCCTGGCTGCACGCGCAGAGCCACCGTCCGCCTCATAGCGGGGGCGGGTCAGTATGGGGAGGGGGGCAGGCGGGATCTGGGCCGAGCCCCCTGCCCCCCGCGACCGTCCCCAAGCCGGGCCGGCAGCTCTCTTTTCCCCGCCTCCCGGTGCATTTACCCTGCTCGGCAGGCGCAGGGAGACCCGGAGTGGTGTGAAAGACGGAACCGGTGTTGTTTGCGCCGCCTTGGCCAGTGCGGTATTCGAGGGGGTTCCTACCGTGGTTAAAGTCGAGATTGTCTGTAAAGTGGGATTGCAATTGTGATCGTTTGTAAACTGAGATCAGAGCCATGGTCTGCAAACGCAGGCGAGCGGCGGTGCGGGGGTGGCTGCCGTGGAGCCACGGCGTGTTTCCAAACCTCAGATGGGTTTGTCCGTGCTGCCCAGCAAAAAGTATTTTCCGTGACCAGGCCAGAACAATGCTCTTAACTGTTCTTCAAGAGTGATTTTTTATAACTATTTAAATGCTGCCGTAACTCAGCCCGTGTGAGAATTTCCACAGATGGGGCCGAGAGGCCAAAATATTTGCCTTGCGGTCGCACAGAAGAGAAGGGTTAGCTCTGACTTTACATGAAGAGCCGTAGGTCTAGGAATGTGCTTTGGAAGGCTGAAATATGCACACAAAAAAATGAGAAACATCCACAGGTGTTTCTGCTCATAAAAGGTCTCCTGCTGTTGGCAGCTCAGAGGGGAAGGCTGACACAGAAACATACAATGAATTTCTTTTTTCAGGATTTCACTATTCTACAATGACAACAACAAAACCCCAAACCACCACACCAAATCACTTGAAAGCCAGTGTTTTTATTTATCAACACACAGCTGACTGGTATTTTTTCAAATGTATGCCAGAACCTGCCTGTCAACAAAGAAAAACAACTTTACATGTTTTTAACTACCCTGCAGTGTGTATCTCTTAGTTTATACAACAGCCCAAATGAAACATACAAAAGGAAATTTCTGTTATATGTAGCTGCTGAGAGTAAAACTTTGCATCTGCTTCCTGTGTCTTACTCCAGTCACAGGCCACAGATGTGTCTGAAAAAAGGCTTGCAAAAATAATACAGTTTTGCCAATAGATAGTATTGGTAGTAAAGGAACAAAAAATAGCAGATAAAGGAGACTATGATCTGTAGACAACTCCCAGAAATTCTGACATTTCCAGGCTTTTGATTTTAATCATGTTTGATCACCATGCCAGCCTGTCTCTAGACAAGCCTTTTGTTGGTATTTATGTTCTTCAGGTTTTGTTGTTGATTTCTTCCCTTGCAGTCCCCTCCCCTTCCCATATGTCTTGGCAAGTCACATTTCAGTATTTCCCAAAAATTTTGAGTAAAATCACCCCAGAGTTGTTGGCCAGCATGCTTGAATTCCATGCTGATTTGCACTTAACAACTTTATGGATCTTCTGTAGTACTTTTTTTTTTTTTTTCTGTCTGCAAGGGATAAGTTGATTGAACCTTTCTAAAACTCCTCAACCCTAATTGTTACTTCCCGAGTACTGCCCCTTGGACAAAGCACTGAAAGGTGCAGCTGACAAAGCGAAATACATCTTCATGTTAATGTTTAAAACAATCCACAAGAAGCTTTCAATCCAAGGTTTTACCTTCTTCCTCCTATGGATTTTCCTTTGAAGAGAGAGGGGTGGAGGTGGGGAAATCACAAAATTTTTCCTCTGGCATTGGGTTATCAGCCTTTAACCAACTTGCACAGGTAAGCAGAGCCTGTTACAGGTTGTCACAGGCTGCTCTTATCCCCTGCCCACATAAGGACACCCAGAAGAGGAAGTGTAGTCGTGGGCCTGCCTGTCATTCCAGCTCTACTGTCTGCTCTGAAAATGAAGAAATCTGCTGGAAGAACATGTGCTTGTCTCCTACTCTTCCCAGCATCATGGAACACTTTTGTAGAAAGCTGAGAAGGAGAACAATGTCAGGGCAGTGTCATCTGGTTCTGCTGGGCTGAGGTCCTTCTGGGACCAAAAACCATTTAGTTTTCTCAGAAGGATGTTTTGAAGGAAGACTAATTCATAGCAAAGAACTTCAAGAGATTGGAGCTAAGGTTCTAGCCACAATGATACACCTTATAAAACTCCATAACAGCACCACATCATGCCCAAATAATCTCTTATCAGAAATGGTTTGAAAGATGGTTTTCAAAAGCATGCAGGATTGGTAACATCCTGTTGAGTATACAAGCTCTCAAGTGCTAATCTTCAGGCACAGTTCAAGAAGAAAATCCTGCTCCCAGTGCACTAGTATTTTGAAACTCACTATAATCAGGCATCTCTGTCTCCAGAAGCTTAATTAGCAGTTTAGAAACAGTAATTATCATACACAGACCACTAGAGAAAACTTAATAGAGGAAAGGGCACATACTTAAGCATTTAAACCTCTTTACCTCTAAATTACCTCTAGAGAAATCACTTCAAAGCAATTAACAGGATATCTTATGCACATGCTAAAGACTGTCTCTTGTTGAACTCTAGCTGCTAATTGGCTCAACACGAGGAATGATAAGTCTTCTACGTGTTTTCCAGCGTATATCAAGCCAATCAACTTTTGAGCTTCTCCCAAAGAGCCTTGAGTGCTCTTTGCAGCATCAGGGCAGCTGCTGAGATGGGCAAACCCCTGGTTCTAGAAAAACAGGCAGCCAGACGTTGTCTGTTCAGTTCTGCTTCCATGTTGTCCTGTAATGGCATGGAGGGGTAGTCTCATCTTCTGAGTATTTGCCACCTCTGAGCACCACCTATCTTCTGTCTCTCAGTCAGAAGCAGTGCCTATATGTGCTCTTGTACCCAGCAAAAATATAAACATCACCCTTTTTTTTTCTGTGGGTTCTTTGTATCAGTGTCCAGAACTAGAGAGTACAACATATATACTTCCAGTGGCACATTGTGGCAGTGCAGGTGGCTCCAGCCACTCTGTCTCCTGAAGAGAACTCAGGCAACCAGCTGTGGTGGTCAGCAACCCAAGTGTAGCCTGTAACTTACAGTCATGGTGAGAACCCATGATTCCCTTCTTCGTGTCTTTTGCATGTTTTCTCCTAACTGGTTAATGTTTTCCCCTCCCTGATTTATGTATGATATTATGTATATTCATTTCCCTTCTTTAATATGTATCAATTCTAGAAAGTTCTTTGTTCCTCGATGCCCCATTGGATCCTTCCTAAGTCCCTCCTATGTGTTCTTCCCATTGGTTCCCTTGCTGTCAACCCCGCCTACTTGACTCTATCCCATTGGCTGTGATTCCTTTCCCTGCCTATTCTGTACCCAGTCTAAGATCCCTGGACCCTCCTACCAACTGGCCTTTTGGTCCCTGTTATTTCACCAGAGTAAATCTGCATGGTACGCATATGGAGAGTCCCCTCTCTTTCTTCTTTGCCTTCACCTGCGTGCCTGCTTAACAGTGACAGGAAGATACAGCCCCTTCTGGGTGAGGAGCTCTACCCCTTTTTCATTGCTTCATGGGCACTGAGTGCCACCTTCCAGAGGGGTTTCAGCATTGACCTCCAGGCATCCTTGTGTCAGCACGCAAGGGGTAAAACCCCCTTTCTGCCAGCTCCGAGTGGCTGTTATCCCCTCAGCACATATAACTTCATTGCATATCATTCAGTATCTTCTCTTTTCCTACACTATGACAGAAAAAACAGGATTAGCTGACAGAGGGCGTACTCCAACTACTGCTGAAATTAATGAAAGGCTTCCCAGTGGCAATACTCTTAGCTGGACTGGGTTTTTAACTTCTGATTCCCTTCTGTCTCCCTTTACTTATTCTACCACTAGTCAAAAGTGACTCTATCTTTTCTCCTCTGTTAAACTGAAAATTTTTTGCACTTCTAATCAGTAACATTTCCACTTCAAGATACTCTTTCTGCTAAATCTTTTTCTGAGGATGGCCTGAATACTAATGCAATATTTAAATGGATTCTTAATATCAAACTCTATCCTCCTTTGACAGAGTACCATGTCTTTTCCTGACTACTGCATTAGTATGAGGTCTATTTTAGTATTGGCATAGTTACACATACGCTGTTATTGACTATAATAAGAAAAATATACAGTATTTTTAAATACATTTTTTCTTTCTCTCGTTCAAAAATATTCTCTATGATTACACTGCCATTTATCTCCACATAAGCTACTTTATTATGTCATTCGGGTTTTCTGATCTCTGACAGTATCTTTGGCACTGGGGAATTTATCACTGAACTCCTAGAAGGCTACAAGACAGTCTTGTTCCTCTCTGCACAGACTGCAGGTCTCTGTCACATGAGGAATGTACTCAACACTCCTGCCTGTTGCTGAGTAAAGCTGGCAAAAAGCTTCATATAGGAATGCCATTAATCCTAGGCAGCAAAGAACATCAGTTATGGACCCCTCACTTATATCTACCATTCAAGGTAGATGAAATGTCTACAGTGTAGCAGTTACATTCTACAAAATTATTCTAAATCTACGGGTAGAAAAGCATTATTTTTGTAGACTTGCATGAAAGCTTTATCTACAAAATCTTTACCTACATTTTGTCTCCAGAAAAGATCAAAGCAGCAGAGAAGGTGGAAGGGATTTTAAAAATTATTTGCAAGACAGAAGTTTCCCTGTTCTATCATCTGCATGCATTTGTTTACAGGAAGGGAAATAAATAGTGGAACATCTTTGGCATTTTTTTTTTAAGAACAAGGAGAGTTTCAGAAATGTTGTATCCTTTCTGGTAGAGAACCAGGGAGTGATTTATAAACCTATGCTAACTGTAGGCATCTGCTGACTTGATAAACAGTATTTAAAAATACCGTTCTGTGTATTTTTACAAACACAAAACTTGGGACTTGTGTGCTTTATTGGTTTCATTAATGAATCATTTGTTTAATAAACTAATCAGTAGTCTTTGGTGAAGCTTAGCAAACAGTAAAAACATCTGGAAAAAATTCTGAAATCTCGGGTTAAGGCATTAGCATTGATGTTTTTTCTCTTCCAAACCCTCTCCCTCCCTCCCAATCAATCAATCAATCAATTTCTTTTTTCATCGTTTGGTATGAGAGTTTGGAATCTGAGTAATTAAATGGTCTTTCTTAAATGTTTATATTGCTTTTGAAGAAGTATGAATCAAAATCAAAATAACTTCATTCGAACAAGACTTTTATTTCCTTTTTCAAACTAAGCATTAGCCATTAAGCAGTCATGACATCAAATTCTTGGTTGAAGTGAGTTAACTGTCAACATACAAGGTACCAGGACAGCTATAGCTAGCTTATAATAGTCTTTTTTTTTTTAATATAATTTAAATTTCAGGGCATTCATTTTGAAAATTTTATTTTGATCATTGTTTTAGGGCACAGTAGGTAATGTTTTTGTGAACATCATTGTTTTTTATTGTGACAGCCAGTGAGGCATGTATGCAAGGGGATGAGCAACAAGCTGGATATTACTAAACTAGAATGTTGCATCAGTGTGCTGGTATCTGTTGTTTTTCACATTCCTGCTACAGAGCATTTTAAATGATCAGCCAAACCTTCAGTTTTGCTGGGAAGAATTGAAACAGTATGGAGAGCTCTGTACCAAAGTATCTTACAACTCTCTACAACTCCCTAAAAGGAGTGTAGCCAAGTGGGGGTCAGGCTCTGCTTCCAGGCAACCAGCAACAGGACAAGAGGAAATAGTCTCGAGTTGCACCAGGGGATGTTCAGGTAGCACATCAGAAGGAATTTTTTTCACAGAGAGGGTTATAAGGCATTGAAACAGGCTGCCTAGGGAGGTGGCAAAGTCACCATACCTGGAGGTGTTCAAGACACGACTGGACATGGCATTCAGTGCTCTGGCCTGGTTGACAAAGTGAAGATTGGTCACAGGTTGCATCTGATGATCTTGGAGGTCTTTTCCAACATCCATGACTCTGATCTCAGAGCCAGGAAAAGTTATGTACCCAAGAAACCAGTAAATCCCCATAGTTTGTCAAAGCCTATTACTAGCAGCCAAGATTTAGTATTATTCTAATACTTGGTTTCATGCCTTCATTAAAATCCAGCAGCCCAGGAGTCAGGGAACCATGAATATGACCTAAAGATCTTTCTCTCACATTGATTCAGGGATCCCACACCAAAGAATTTCATGGACTTTTAAAATTATATAATATATTTGTATAAAATATTTAGAAAATACTAAATTTTAATCTCCTCTTCAAGTTGATTTTTTACAAGTATATATTCCTGTTCTGTGAACTTCATAGGAAGTTGTCATAGGTTAGCAAGCATAGTCCCGGAAGGGACGTCCTTGCTAAGGGGTGCTTACAGTTTCCTCTGGGAACTGATAGAACCTATCAGCTGGCCAGTTTGAATATGGACAATTCTCTAAGCCACTTAAAGTTGTGAACACCTCTGTGATCCACATTTAAGAATAGGCAAACTCCCCCTCCAAGCTCTCTCGTTTCCGGCGCTGGCACAGGTGGCTGCGGGGCCCGTGTGGGGGCCAGCGGGCCCGGCCAGGCCCTGCTTGGGCCAGGCCAGGCCGGGCCACGGCCATCCTGGAGCCATGGACCTGTTCCAGCCGTGGAACCCCCCCCACTGCCTTGCCGTGGGCAGCCGGAGCGGCTCGGCTCTCCCCCTTCTCCACTGCGATAAGAAAAATTCAACATTCCAGCTGCAAAGCTGCAAGGCCGAGGTGAGATTAACCCTTTTACTGCTGTGAAGAGCTGAAAACCTGAGGGAAGAGAGAGAGGAGATGCTTAAAGCTGAAATTCTGTTGTGAAGCTATGATATATCAGAGTATCCTGTTGTAATTTCATGAAGATATGGGGGGTGGAGTGTTCAACTCGTAAGCAAAAGCACCTGCACTGAGATAGGCAGATGCTGACGCAGCTGTAATTTCGTGAGAAGTTTGAACAAGGAGAGATGGACCAGATGAGGACTTTTGCTCCAAACGGGAAAGGAGAAAACCTCAGTACCTAGAGATGCTCCCAGAGATAGTCTTAATGATGAAGATGATGAAGACCCTTTGCTCCCAGGGAAGGAGAAGGGCCTCTGTTTTTGTTTCTGAACGGCTCAACCTTAAAATTGTACCCCAAAAAACTTCAAGAGTGGACCCTCGAAAGCAGTTGCGGGAAAAGCTGCAAGTCGGGGGAAAGGACTCACACGCAGGCAGAGAGACTCCTCTTCCTAAATGGACTGAACAATATTTGGAAGTGGGTGGCTGTCTCGTTGTGATAATGTTTTCATAGCATGAGCAAGAAGAGACTTCTCTTTCTAAATGGACTAAACAAGGTTATTATGGCAGTGGTAAACAGACTGAACATCTTAAGGGTTGTTTTTCACATTGTCAGTGGGAGAAGGGAGGAAGGTGGGGGGAGGAGGAGAGTTCTGTAGGTGGTATAATTTTTTTTTTCCTTCCCTCTTTTAGGTCTGTTAATAAACTTTATATTCTTTCAAGTTTGGTGCCTGCTTTGCATTTCTCCTAATTCTTATCTCACAGCAGATAAACAGTAATGAGTATTTTGGACTAAACCACTACACTAAATTGGTGTTTCCGCCCGGTTTGCAAACCGAACCCGCGACAGAAGTATTAGCCTGTGTCAGATTCGATTCAAACAAAGCAAGACATCTGAAGACATGGTAGAGAGTAACTTTAAAGGACTATTTCTGAGAAGCAGATGAATAGCTTCAGTTAAGCAATGAACTCAGTGAACTTCTAATCCAAACAGAATTCTTTAGTTTAAAGCAGAATCATTCAGAGCACAGTCGTGATGTCTCCACCATTCAATGCTGAGTGGAATTTGAGGCCCATGGAAAGAATATATATGGACCGATTCTTGGTAGATATTTTCAGAGAGGTTTCTTTTCCCAGCCGCATGACTGAGGATGCTGAGGAAAACTGCTGCAATCATGGGACTCGAGGGTCCTTCCCCTTGCAGGGGAACACAAAACAACCAATGGGGAAACGAGGTTGACCAGAGGCTAGGGAAATCCTGTGTCTCCCCCCCAGCGCCCCTCTCCCAGGACCACATGGCAGGGGGGAAGGGACCCCAACAGAATTTTAAAAGCTTATGTTGAGGATGGCTAAAAGAAGGCTTCATTGTACCAGCAGTTGCTGGTGAAGGATGCATTAGGAGAAGGAGAAGGAGTCCAAAGAACTCTGGTATGGTGTACATTTTTCTCTCACAAGGTCTGCTCTAGCTTGTTCCTTCCCAATACATTGTGTAATATCTCAGTTTGGTTTTTGTAATTTAGCACCTATGATAAGAGAGGAATGGTGGGGTAGTAGGAAGGTCTCTGGATTTTGGGATTTTTTTCCTCCTTATATAATGAACCTACTGAAATTATTTTTCCAGAGGAATGTACAGTGAAAACAGCCAAATGTCACCTTTTCCTGCAGTATCCTGCACTGAGCGAGTAGCCTCAAGTTCCTGTTTGTTGTAATTACTGATGCTTGGCTGGTATTTGTGACTTTCAGAGAACTTTGTGAAAAACATCACTAAATTTAGTTTTCTTCTTTGCCAAGATCTATATAGGAAAATGTTTTAGAGAAAAAACCACCATACTATAGATTATACATTGCAGTCTGCTGGTAAACTGGACTACAAATTAATACGCAGAATCACATAATCAACTATGTTGGAAAAGACCTTTGAGATCATTGAGTCCGATCTATGACCTAACCCCATCTTGTTAACTAGACCATGGCACTAAGTGCCACATCCAATGAAACTTACTTACATGATTAAAGATGAAATAGCAAGTAACAGAAACCAGCTAAGTCTGGTGGCAAATGAAGAGGAGCACATGGGTGTGAATTGTAGTTTGTAGTATTTAGGAAGGAGGAAATAGTTATTCTATATATAGGAGGGAGAAAATAGTTACTCTATATTTAGGAGGGAGAAAATGGTTATTCTGCTGATCCTTTAGTCCCTGGTCTATAGTTATAAGGGTTAGAATACATAGACATTTGTAGTGCTATGTTCTTAAATATTTGCCTAGGCAAAGATAGCTTTTTGCTGGTTTTGAAAGACCATCTTTTGTATAACAGCCTTTTAATCCTCAACGAAATATATGTGACTCCCAGTCTCAGCATTGCATGACTGGAGAGGAACCACTGCATCAGAGAAAGTTTAATTTTTCCTTTTGAAGCCTAGGGGCTTCAGTCCAGTATGCTGCTCATGGAAACAGTGGTGGAAATGATGCCCAAAAACTAGGCAAGAAAATAAAACTCCAGAGTCTAGTGGCTATAGAGCAGGTATTTGTTCATTCAGCGCTGGGAGTGAGGGGGATCACTCCCCAAGCTCAATCATCCATCCCTTGCACAGACTAGCTTTTATGCATTCTCTATTCAATTGGCATATTAAACTTCATAATCTTCATATTGCAACATATTTACTAATCACATCATTATGTAAGTCATTGTAACACATGCACAGTTCCTGCACATCCACCTCCTGACAAAGTGGTCATCAGCCTCCTGGTCGTTTGATGAAGGCTCTAGCAGTCTTCTTCAGGCTTGAACTTTTTACCTTTGCTTTTTGCATATTCTTTATGAAATTGTTTGCTCGAATAGGCAGTTTTATCTGGTTCTACTTCTTTGTAGTTAGCTTGTTCTACTAAGCTTGCTGATTTCTAAAAAGTGTTTCATTTACAAATCCTGTTACAAAGTAACTACTTCTTTCTGCATAGCTCAAGTAGCTTCTTTTTGCTTAGTTCAAGCATATTTCTTTGCCTAGGCATCAGAATGTAACTAGTCCAACAGATAGTCCAACAGATGTCCTAATGAGCCCTGGTCATTCCCTTCAGTATCCTATTTCCATGTATTTAAACAGGAGAGTGATATTTGATAACATTATTTTTTTTTAACTCCCACAAGAAAGAACACAACCCCTATTAACTGGACTCAGTGCCTTGCCTTTCAAAATTCGTTTCATCTATATGTCTACACCTCAAATTCTTACATAAATTGATATGAGGGACACCTGTGGTAGATGAGAAGTTGGTGAGCTAGAGAAGAGAAAGATAGCGAACTATAATAATCACAATTCCCTCTCATTAGCCATTCAGGTGCTAGGCGGGGCTTCATCTGGCCATCAGAGGTGATTTTAAAAGGGAGCTGAGCAGGTGGTTCCCTTCCTCTCATTAGCCATTCAGGCGCTGGGAGGGGCTTCCTCTGGCTATCGGAGGTGATTTTAAAGAAGGCTCTAGGGAGAGTGGTGACTCGAAGTGGGCAAATAGGGGTATGACATGGCAGTTTGCATGGGCAAGGCAAGTAGGCGCGGTTGCAGCCGTCCTCCTGCTAGTGTGATTTTTATTTGGTGTTGGGGTTTGGTTGGTTTGTTCGTTTTTGGGGTTTTTTTCAGCGATGGTCTCCAAATGACCAAAAGGTACAGCTAGTAGAAGTGTACCAACCCAAACAGAACCCCCCAAGAAGGATGCATCTGTCCAGATCCCTTCCTGGAAGGAGTGTTCAAGACTGTCAGTAGTACCAGGGGATGGTGCAAAAGACACCTGCATGAGGTGTGAACAGGTGAATGATCTCCTCTGTCTGGTGGCCGAGCTTAAGGACGAAATAGAAAGACTAAGGAGTATTAGGGAAAGTGAAAGGAAAATAGACTGGTGGAGTTTCACACTTCCATCCCTGAGAGAAGCCCACCAGGAGTCAGAGGACTCCCATGCCTCCTACCAGCAGGCAGAAGGAGGAGACCTGGTCGATGAAGGGGAATGGAAATGGGTCCGTACTCCAGGAGTTAATAAAAATTCCTCCCGACCCCCATCACCTATCCAGGTGCCACTTCAGAATAGGTATGAGGCTCTGGATCCAGAGGGCCAGCCAGATGACACAGAAGAAAATAATCTGCCCAGAGAGCCTCCCAATTCTACTTTGTTTGTCAGACAGATCACTACCTCTAGCATTAAAAAAGAAAAGAAGGGTATTCATAGTAGGTTACTCCCTTCTGAGGGGAAGAGAGGGCCCCATATGCCGACTGGACCCATCCCACAGGGAGGTCTGCTGCTTCCCTGGATCCCAAGTATGGGAATATCACCAGGAGACTCCCTGGGCTGATTCAGCCCTCTGATTATTACCCATTGTTGATACTCCAGTCTGGCAGTGATTAAATTGAAAAGAAGAGCACCAGGGCAATTAAAAGGGACTTCAGGGCTCTGGGTTGATTGGTTGATGGGGCAGGAGCACAGGTGGTGTTCTGCTCAGTCCCTTCAGTGGCAGGGACAAATGATGAAAGGAACAGGAGAGCCCACATTATCAACAAGTGGCTCGAGGGTTGGTGTCATTGGTAGAATTTTGGGTTCTTTGATCATGGGGCAATTTTCATGGCACCTGGCCTGCTGGAGCCAGACAGGCTCCATCTATCTGTTAAGGGCAAAAGGATTTTAGCACATCAACTGGCGGAACTCATTGAGAGGACTTTAAACCAGGTTTGAAGGGGGAAGAGGATGCAACTGGGCTCTCCAGAAACAAGCCCAAGGGTGGTAAGCCAGAATCAGGGGTGAAATCAGCAGCCCAGTTGAAGTGTGTGTATGCTAATGCATGCAGCAGGGGCAACAAACTAGACGAGCTGGAAGCCATGGTACAGCAAATCACCATCACAGTAACGTGGTGGGATGACTTGCATAACTGGAATGCTGCAATGGATGGCTACAAGCTCTTCAGAAGAGACAAGAGAGGGAGAAGAGGTGGAGGGGTGGCTCTGTATATTAGGGAGTCTCTTGATGCCATGGAAATTAAGATTAATGATGATAAGGTGAGTGCCTATGGGTAAGAATCAGGAGAATCAGGGGGAAGGCCAACAAGGCTGACATCCTGGTGGGATTCTGTTATAGACCACCTAACCAGGATGAAGAGGTGGATGACTTATTCTACAAGCAGATGGAGGATGTTTCAAGATCACCAGCACTTGTTCTTGTAGGTGACTTTAACCTGCCAGATGTCTGCTGGGAACTTAGCACAGCAGAGAAGAGGCAGTCCAGGAGGTTCTTAGTGTGGAGGACAACTTCTTGTCACAGCTGGTAAGCAAGCCTACCAGGGGAGGGACTACACTTGACCTACAGTTTGTAAACAGAGAAGGGCTGGTGGGAGATGTGGTGGTTGGAGGCCATCTAGGGCATAGTGACCATGAAATTACAGAGTTTTCAATATTTGGTGAAACAAGGAGGGCATCAGTAAAACATCCACACTGGATTTCCAGAGGGCAGACTTTGGCCTGTTCAAGAGACTCATTTGGAGAGTACCTTGGGAAGCAGCCCTTAAAAACAAAGGAGTCCAGGAAGGATGAGCATCTTCAAAACAGAAATCTTGAAGGCACAGGAGCAAACTGTCCCTATGTGCCGAAAGATGAGCCAGCGAAGAAAATGATCAGCCTGGATGGGCAAGGAACTTTTGAAGGAACTAAGGAAAAAAAGAGGGTGTATCATCTTTGTAAGGAGGGTCAGGTATCTCAGGAAATGTTTAAGGGAGTTGCTAGGTCATGTGGGAAAAAAAAAACTAAAGAGGCAAAAACCCAGTTAGAACTCAATCTGGCCACTTCTGTGAAGGACAATAAAAATATTTTTAAGAATACATTAATGGCAAAAGGAGGGGCAAGAACAACCTCCATTCTTTATTGGATGCAGGAGGGAATTTAGTAACTGAAGATGAGGAAAAGGCAGAGGTACTTAACACCTTTTTGCCTTAATTTTCAACAGAAAGGTTGTCCTCAGGACGACTGTCCTCCTGTGCTGGTAGATGGTGTCAGGGAGCAGAATAGCCCTCCTATTATCCAGGAGGAAGCAGTCAGAGACCTGCTGAGCCACTTGGATCCTCACAAATCTATGGGACCAGATGGGATCCCTCCTAGGGTAATGAGGGAGCTGGCAGATGAGCTTACAAAGATGCTCTCCATCATTTATCATCAGTCTTGGCTCACTGGTGAGGTCCCAGATGACTGGAAGCTGGCCAGTGTGACACCCATCCACAAGAAGGGCCGGAAGGAGGATCCAGAAAACTACAGGCCTGTCAGCCTGACCTCAGTGCCTGGCAAGATTACAGAACAGATCATGTTGAGTGCCGTCACACGGCACCTACAGGATAGCCAGGGGATCAGACCAGCCAGCATGTGTTTAGGAGGGGTAGGTCATGCTTGATAAACCTGCTCTCCTTTTATGACCAGATGACCCACCTGGTGGATGCGGGGAAGGCTGTGGATGTTGTCTACCTGGACGTCAGCAAAGCCTTTTTACATTTCCACAGCATACTCCTGGAAAAGCTGTCAGCCCATGGCTTGGAGAGGTGTACCTATTACTGCCGTCCTAGGCCCTAGGGTATATTACCATGTCCTGCAGCCATAGGGAGGAGGAGGAGGAGAGAAGGTCCAGCAGGCAGGAATTGTGCAGCAAGATTGATTGATTTAATTATTTTACAAACTCTTTATAGACTTTTTTCTTCATAGTCTAATTGGACAAAGGACCAGCCACCCCTTGGGGGTAATTGGCTAAAATCCTAAAACATCCATTGTCAAAATATTGTTCTACTATACTATCAACAAGACTTCTCAAGGCTGCAGGTGGCTTGGTTGTTTACATAACTCTGCTACCTCTTCTGTGAGAGCGAAAAGTCTCATGGACTGAGAAAATAGCAAGAAAATCCTTGCTAGCAGCATTTTTGTATCTACAATTCCACCTTTTTGTTTGATAAGATAACAACTCTATTATTAATCTGAAATAGAAGTTTACATCAGTTATTAATTCTAAATATGTCCTTAAGGCTTTAACTATCTGACTCCATAACAAAAAATTTAAAATTCAGTCTCTGCTTGTAGAAGGACCATCTGCCTGATGGTTGACATCCTGATCATCATCAGAAGAGTCATTAGGCTGATGATCTACATTCTGGTGGCATTTGGATGGTTGGCGTTCTGGTCATCATTTGGAGGTTGCCTGTTCTGCCTCTGGTGCCGTAGGTCAGGGCGAACACATTTTGAAGGTAGCCACCGTACCCCAGTATCTGTGGAAATGCAAGTATACCCACAACCCCAAACGATAAGCTCATGCAAGCCTTCCCACTGGTTAGTAAGTAAATTCTTTACCCAGACTTTTGCCCGGGGACGTTGTGTCTTGCCTGAAGACTGCAATGAGAGAAAATGATTCAGAATAACAGGATTATTTGAATTTTGTGGTACTGTAAGGTGATTGATTGTATACAAAGCTTTTTCTAGTTGTCTTCAGTAACCAAATTCAAAGGTTCCTGTGAGAATTGTTGAAAAACCATGATAACAGCCCTTAATTCAACTAACTAAGCAGAGCCTGACTCGGATTGGTATGTTAGTCAGCCACCGCAAAGGCAGTGTAGGATACTGTGCGCCCTTACACACAGTGACCCCTGCTAAAAATTTGTCCCAATCCATACCCCCCAAGCTGCCAACACATTCCGCCCCCAGAGGTTAAGGGAAGTGGCAGTAACATAAAACCTAATTGTAGCTGTGTGCCCCTCTGAATCCTTCACCACCACAGGCCGTTTGCTTAAATAGCTCTGTGTGGTTCCTCCTAATCCTGCGATGGCCGATCCCACCGGGGCTAAAGGCCATGAGGGAGGCCATGCAGAGAAGGAGATGACAGTTACATCAGCAGCCGTATCAATCAAACCTCGAAGCTGAATCCGGGGTGGATGGGCGTTCGGCAGGATCAGGGTACATGTCATCTGTGGCCTTTGGTCAGAGATGTCTGCAGTCCAGAAGGCCTGCGGAAGTCCCGTAGATCCACTGCTGTTATCTTCCTGAGTTTGTTGTTCTATCCTGGGGACACAAGACTTAAAAGGCACTAATTTAGCAAGGCAGGTCTTTTCAGGAATGGTTACAGGGGGTTTTTGCGTGGAGACCATAGCACAAATTTGACCTTTAAAGTCAGCATCAATAACTCCTGAGTGCACTAAGATTCCTTGATGGGCAACATCAGGTTTTCCCCCCAGCATCGCACTGGATCCCTGGGCTAGAGGTCCGTATGCATCCAAGGGAACCTTATAAATACCACTAGAGTCTAAGACGACTGCGGCTGTGGTGTGGAAGTCAAAACCGTCTGATCCCTGGGTGCTGTCTCTAGGGTGGCTGGGTAGGCCTGTGCCTGTACCTGTGCCACTCTCTGGGGGAGCGACTGCATCGGAGAGCAATTCCCCCTCTTTGCACTCTGGTGGAAGTTTCCCGACAAAGGCTGACCATCGGCATGAGTCAGGGATCTACAATAGTCCGAGCAATGCCCTGGTCTGCCACACCTCTTGCACTGCGGGATTGGTGTGCTTTCTTTTTGGCTCGGCTTAGGCTGCTTCCGTTTTTTCACCTGTTTTGGTTGCTTTGGTTCACGACCAGAAGATGTGTGAACAGGCTGCAGGAACGCAGCCAAAGCAGACCTTCTCTGGTTCCCAGATCCCACCTTAGCGCAGGCTTCGACCATGTCTGTTACCTCAGGGTCCCGTGCTAAGGCATCTATGATTTTTCTGCACTCTTCATTTGCGTTATCTCTCACTAACTGCCTTAACACCATCTACCTTAACCTGTCATCATCAACCTGCTTCTCGAGAGAAGCAGCAACTTCCTCTACAAAAGAGAGACTCTGATTTCCCTTGAACTATTTCAGTATATCGCTTTCTGGGCGCAGACAACTCTATGGTTTTCAACAGGGCAGCCATGCTGACCTGTTGTGCTTGCTGCAGGATGCTAGAGGACAAAGTACCCTCTAGGCTGGGGTCAGAGAAGGGACCAGTCCCCATAAGAGCATCCGTCCCCACTGTCTGTCTAGGATCAGCAGCAGGGAGCTGCATATTCCCTAATGTAGCCTTGTCATCCAGCTTTCTCCAGGTAGTCTCAAAATCTTTAAATGGTATAGATTGAAATAGAATTTGACCTAAGTGCCTGATATCAAATGGAGCAAGCAAATCTGTATTTATCACCCTTATTATCTGCACAACCTCAGCAGAACCTAGCCCATGTTGTGCCACCTTGGATTGGAGATCCTGGGCAACCTTCCAAGTAATCACCTCATGCTTGTCATGCTCCCCTGAATTTGGGAGAGCCTTATACACTGGGAAAGCTTGGATCTCCTCTTCTGGGGAGTCACTACCATCCTGAACTTCTGGCATAGCCTGTGGATGGAGTGTAACAGCTTCCCGATTACCCCTAGAATCCTCAGATCTATTTGGCATCCCAGGTGTTTCCAATAACCTCCAAAGCTCACATCTTAACTGACTCTAAGAAGCGATTGTAGTGGGTCAGATGCACTGTTACCATGCAGTCCTGAAAGGTCCAGGGGCGAGACCGGAGCAGCCTTTTCCTTCGCCACCCGGCTACGGCAGCTTTACACCCCGGCGCCAGAACCTCATCTGCCTCACTTCCCAATGAGGAATCACCAGGCAAGGGCAACTCTGAGACACTGGGAGCAAACAGAGGTAGGTGGAGAGGGGCAGATTGGCTAGGTTGGCTAGCGGCAGAACAGACAGCACAGACTACAGCTGGCTCCGCTGCAGTTTGAACAGCAGCCTCTTTACAGGATGCTGTCTCGGCCGGTCCCAACCGAACTGGTACTGGAGCTGCTGCAGCCATCTCCGGGGCTGCAGCCGTGCCCAGTGCTGTGCTCGTCTCTTGCACTGTGGCAGTGTTTGGTGCCACTGGCCCCTGCACTGCAGCTGCGCCTGGCACCGCGCTCGTCTCTTCCACCACACCGGCACCCGGCGCCACTGCTGGCCCTTGCTCTGCGGCCACGTTTGGCACTGCCGCCGGCCAGAGCGCGGCCACCACTGCCACCACTTCTGGATTTTCTCATGGCAGTGCTACTTCTGGGTTTGCTGCTGGCTGCGCTGCTTCCTGCTTCGGAGCCGTGTCTCCCGCGGGTGGCACGGGCCTGAGGCATCCCGCACGGCAGGGTGCCTCTGGCATCTGCAGTAGCTGCTTTTGCAAGCTGAGCATTTCCTCCAGCTTCTGTGATATGTTTAGCAGCTCTGTCAGCAAAGGCAGATGCTGTATTAAAAGGTCAGTGGTTCAGTTCTGCGGCGGTGCAGAACAGTCCAGCATCAAGGAGGGCAGAAGACCACACCCAGCCAGTCTCGGTGCAGTCACGCCTGGCACTACGTCGGCCAAGAAGGGACATCTGGGCGGTTTTGACTCTGCTGGCACATACACAAACGGGCTAGGAGCCGCCACGGTCCAATTCACTAAATCGCTAATTCGCGGCCCTGGATAAGTCATGGCCGCCGCCGAGCCAAGCGGCAAGGCATACTGCGTGTCTTCCCGCTGCCCCAACACCCCTGCCACTGCTGGCATGGGGTCCCTGTGACTGTGCAGGGTGAGGCGGCACAGGTTCTGCCTGTGGAGACGAGGGTGTTTTTTTGGATTCACCATCACTTGCCCCTGGAGCCCGGTCAGTGGGATCCCCCTCGGACATTCCTCTGTCACTCATTACCAAAACTGGCGAGCCAGCTCTGCTGCCAAAGTCAAGGTCGGTTAGCATAATAAATAACGAGCGCCAGGTTCAGTATAATTTTAACACTGCTGGGTCCCCAGAAGGGAGCTCGTGCCAGACAGCACAGCCAAGTTCCTGCCATAAGGCAAAGTCCAGGGCAGTGTCTCTGTCCATGGAAATCCCTTGCAAGGCAGCCCAAGTTAATAATTCCCGAAGTGAGTTTTCAGGAATGGAGGTGTGCAATATACTGAAAACACCTTTCCAGACCATTACCAGAGCGTCAGTTTGTGAGCTGCTGTTTGCCATTTCTCAGTCCCGTCGGATCTCCTGGTCCCGGGGGTGGGAAGGGGAACAGCGTACCTCTAGAGAAATTCGGCTTGGCTCGCAGCAGCAGGACACATCGCAGCGTGCAGATCACGTAGGGGTCACCAAATATTACCGCTGCCCTAGGCCCTAGGGTATATCACCATGTCCCGCAGCCGTAGGGAGGAGGAAGAGAGAAGATCCAGCAGGTAGGAATTGTACAGCAAGATTGATTGATTTAATTATTTTACAAACTCTTTTATAGACTTCTTTCTTCATAGTCTAATTGGACAAAGGATCAGCCACCCCTTTGGGGGTGATTGGCTAGAATCCTAAAACATCCATTGTCAAAATATTTTTCTACTATACTACAAACAAGACTTCTCAAGGTTGCAGGCATTTCATTGTTTACATAACTCTGCTACCTCTTCTGTGAGAGAGAAAAGTCTCTCACGGACTTAGAAAATAGCAAGAAAACCCTTGCTAGCAGCATTTTTGTATGTACAGTGTACTCTTTGCTGCGTTAAGAACTGGCTGGATGGCCAGGCCCAGAGAGTGGTGGTGAGTGGTGCTACATCCAGTTGGTGGCCATTCACTAGTGACCTAGAGGTCAGTGCTGGGTCCAGTCCTGTTCAATATCTTCATTGATGATCCTGATGAGGGGATTGAGTCCACCATCACTAAATTTGCAGATGATACCAAGCTGGGAGCATGTGTCAATCTGCTGGAGAGTAGGAGGGCTCTGCAGAAGGATATGGACAGGCTGGATAGATGGGCCTCCAAATCCAACGTTATACAGTTTAACAAGACCAAGTGCTGGGTCGTGCACTTTGGTCACAACAATCCCCTGCAGTGCTACAGGCTGGGGACAGAGTATCTGGACAGCAGCCAGGCAGAAAGAGACAGGGGTACTGAACAGCCAACTGAACATGAGCCAGCAGTGTGCCCATGTGGCCAAGAAGGCCAAAGGCATCCTGGCCTGCATCAGGAATAGTGTGACCAATAGTGGTCACTAATGAAGTGATTCTTCCCCTGTACTCAGCACTGGTTAGGACACACCTTGAGTACTGTGTTCAGTTTTGGGCCCCTCAATTTAGGAAGGCTGTTGAGATGCTCAAATGCATTGTCTTAGGTTACAATGTAAGATGTAACCAAAATGTATTCTATTACCATCTACGTAGGCAGTGTTCTTTATCCTCGCCATGACTCATCCCTGATAACTCCTTCTAGAGTGCTATCTCCACTAATGAGCCATCAAGGTCTTCCAGCATGACTCATAGAATCATCTCACATCATCTCATTGTGAGATGCTCCACCCAGGGGGAGGAGCCAAACATTCCTACCCATATATAATCTGAGGCCTGGAACACCAGAGGAGCGTCTACCACTGGATTCCCAGAAGATAAGAGCTTGACAATCACCACTGGAGAAGCACCAGATCTTTCTACAGGATCATGGCTTTGACAGCACCTCTGTCAAACCACTTGTTGGAGTGATGTCCAAGACCAGGACTGTAGCCACCATTTAATTGGACTGCTACCACCACCCTGACTGACAGGGTGTCAGGTTGTATTCTGACTGTCAATGTTTCTGTACTATTGCATTTATTTTAATTTTCCTAATAAATTGTAGTTCTGACTTGGAATCTTTCACTGGTTGCTTTCAAACTAGTACATGCATCCATAGAAGGGCAAAAAGGCTACTGAAGAGCCTGGAGAACAAGTCCTATGAGAAGCAGCTGAAGAAGCTGGAGTTGTTTAGCCTGGAGACAAGGAAGCTCAGGGGAGACCTTATCACTATCTACAACTACGTGAAAGGAGATTGTAGACAGGTGAGGGTCTCTTCTCTCAGGCAGCCAGTGACAGGACACAGTTTTAAGCTGCACCAGGGGAGATTTGAGCTGGACATTAGGAAGAAGTTCTTCGCAGAAGGAGTGATTGGTCATTGGAATGGGCTGTCTAGGGAGGTGGTGAAGGTATTTAAGAAATGAAGGTATTTAAGAAATGACTGGATGTGCATGGTCTAGTTGGCAAGGTGGTGTTAGGTCGTAGGTTGGACTTGATGATCTCAAAGGACTTTTCCAACCTAGTTGATTATGTGGTTCTGTGAGGATCACTTCAGGGAAATCAACTGGAAAATTGAAGGTACAAAAGGTCATTCTTTATTTCTTCTTCTCCTGAAGATCTCCAATGGTCTCTTAATTTTGGTTGTACACTCAGCTAGTAATGCAACGCTGATTAATAAAAAAGCTAGCAATCAATAAAAATAATCTCAAATATGATTCAGAGACTATGCATAAATTTACATGTCATTAGTTACAGTAAAGTGATTGCCAATGAAAATTCAGGTTCCCAGACAATTGTCACACAATGACTGCTATTTTCTCTATTCAAAACAGAAAATATTTCTACCTCTATAAAAAGCTGACTACTTCATTTTGACCACTCTGTTACATCACTTAGCCACAATCAGCCTTACTAAAACATTAAAAAGTAAGTTGGCACATTTAATATATATGTGCTCACAACCATAATTCACAAAAGAAATACTGTTTTTCCTTCCTAAAGGCAATAGTGTTGGTACATAGTATCTGTGTCTGTATCACAAGCAGTCAAGGAGTGACCCCTTCAGGAAGCAGTAATATTCTAACTTCTGTTTAGCCGGGGGGGGGGGGGGGGGGGGAGGTCCCAGGTGCAGGAGAGCCAGCCGGAGTCACGAACACTGATACAATTTGAGCATCGTGCTTCAGTTTTATTCAGTTTCAGTTTTATTGTTTACCTTCACCAAGTTATACTTTGCAAAGTTCACACCTCTTTCCCACGAGAAAGCCTCTAAGCAGCGGGGGAGCTGACCAGTGTATACCTTTTCCCAAGGCTGTTCAAGGCTGCCGGCTAGCAGGTGCCTTGCAAGCCTGAGGCCCCGTCAGGGGTACTTCTGCAACAGCCCTGGGATGCCCAAGCTCTCCTGGGGTATCCTATGCCCCCATTCCACAAGGAATTCCTCTACATATCCCTCGTTTTCTTTTTGGGCAACCCAGGTCTGGTCGATGATTTTTCTCAGCCCTGCTTTAAGGCAAGAAAAAATACACCCAACTATTATTAAGCCTAATATAACTACAAATAGCAATTGGCAGCCTTCTACTACCAAGGTACGCAGTCATCCGGTGATACCCAGACCCTTAAGCCAATCTCCAATAGGGTCATCTGTCTCCCAAAGGTTGTGCAGGCCCCTCTGGAGGTCAGAGAGGTGCTTTTGAATTGAGACAGAGTGGTCAGAAAGATTCATACAGCACATACCTTGGAACTCTTCACAGCCGTGGCTGTGAGCTAGTAGTAGAAAATCAATGGCTGCCCTATTTTGTAATACTGCATGTCTAACACTAGCAACATCTGCGCTTAGCTTGTCAAGCATCTGCAAAGTTATGTTTAACTCATCCCTCGCCCAGCAAGCAAGTTTATGCAAAATAGCGTGAGCCCTGGCTGCTGAAGCACCAGGTAAAAACATAGATGCTAGCCAAATTAACTGCCTTCACTCGATCTAAATGGGCGGACAGCCGATCGAAGATGTCCGCCAATGCTCTTGTCTCAAGACAGTCAAAAAACAATTCCCCACTCTGTGTCTGGTGCTATACCCAAAAATTTATGCAACTCTCCTTCTTGGTTTTGCCTTTGGAGAGGGTTCCCCGACACCCACCACAAGTCACTAGCAACCACCCAGGGCAGCTGTTACATTCGCCCCAGGGTCTTGCTATTTCTCCTGCTATGGAGAGTGGCGGATCTGGCAAGTCCTCAGCCCCCTCACTCAGCTACGTCTGCAGCCTCTCCCAAGGCTTCTCAGGATGGAGGTCCCAGAGTTCCAGCTGTTATGGTAGTGGCATCACTTTCCTCAGGAGCTGATGCTGACTGCGCCTTCTTGCTTCGGGGTCCTGTATGCATAGCATGGCACCACTTGCTGGGCACCCCTCTGGTCAGTGCTGCGGCGATGACTTGTCCCTGTTGTTGCAGGATGTTCTGCAGAGTTGAAGTAAAGGCAGCTGTTTTAGATGACTGTTCCGCACAGGTAGCATGCACGAACATCTCGTCTACTCCTGCTCCCTGGGGCAGCATAGCAAGAATTGTCTTAGTTTGCCTATTAGCATTTTCAAAGGCAAGAGTCCAGAACATTTGCTCTTGGAGCTCTTCAGAGAGCTCAGTTGCATCTTTTAAGGCTGCTGACAGACTGACCATATGGCTCTGACAGCCCCTGTCGGACTGCTGCATACGGGGGAGACTTCTTCTTTTCAGGTACTGACAACAAGGCTTTGTGGGCAAGAGTCTGTGACAACTGATGAATGACTATGGGCAAGGTCAGCTGTGTCACCGTCGCTCCATAAGCCCCGCTCCCAGTTAGCATGTCAGCTTGGAGTGCATACAGTGGGTCTTGTGTATCACCTTGGTGTTTGCTAGCTTCTTCTTGTGCTAGCCGCTTCCACGTTCGCTCCCAGAGCAGGAACTGTGAAGGGGTTAATAACAATTGCGGGATACTGATGCAATCATTCGGACACAGGACATCTGCTGTAAAGATAAACTGCAGAATGCTTCGTGCAGCTTCAGACTGCAAGCCATGCATGGTGACTGTTTGCTTGGCTTGCTGCAAGAGCTTCCAGTCATGGGGTTCCCACTTTGCAGTGCCCCCTTGTATCTGTACAGGGCAAGCAAGGGCATCCACTGCTTGCCAATCACCCTCAATGATTGCATCATGGATAACTCCATTCCATCTCCTTCGCAATGGGTCAGTCCTCCCCGTTGGGGCTGATGGAAATGACGGCTGCACCTCCCCTTGTGAGAAGGGAGGGGCTGTAGGCACTGTGCCCGATTCTCCCGATGGGAATGTAGGAGCTCTGGGTGCTAACTTGACCGGTGGGGCATGGGATGCCACGGTGCTGATGGTGTAATATCACAAGCCTTGGACTCCAGCGCGTCCTGCCATGTAGATAAGTCAGCAAGCCTTTTGATTACTTCTTGCATCATCTCTCCGTGCTTCTCCCCCTCTTGGGGCTGACCCCCGGCAGCCCTGGCTGGCTCTGGCTCTGCAGGCGACGAGACCGCAGAAGCCGCTTCGCTGCCGGACATTGCTCTGCTGTCCGGCAGAGGGGGGTTGCGCTCTGCCGCTTTCGGCCGGGCATTAGGACCGCTGGTTTCCGCCGCCTCTTTCGGCCAGGCACTAGGACCGCCTATTTCTTCTTCGCCCGCCTGTGCCCCGCCTCCTGAGTTGGGAGGCTCTGCTTCCGCCTTTGCAGCCATTTCTCCCTCAGACGTCGGAGGGGTAACTTCCTTCCCCGCCAAGTCCAGCAACTCCCGCAGCGAGCGGACGGGTGCTGCTGTGCTTTTAATTGGCCTTCTCGTGGCCAGCCCGAAGAACCGTGCAGCCCTGGACTCCGCCCTGGTCTCTGGCCACCGCTCCTTAAGACCCTTGTCTGTTCCCTTCCCGGAGCCACCACACCCAGAGCTGCCACTCTCTAAAGCCTCCATGGAGGCCGTGGCCACTGTCCTCTCTGCTTTCATCTCTGCGAGAGTGCCAGTTACTGCTCTCCAGGTTAAGCTGGGAGCTTTAGCTTCTTTAGCTTCCTTTCTTCCCTCAATCGTGGACAGCCACAATTTGTTTCCAACTTCCCCCCATGCTTCGGTTGAGAACAAAAGCGAAGTGTATTTCACACACCCATGTTCCTGGGCCCACGTAATGAGGGCATTCAGATCTCGGTCTTTCACAATCTCACCTCTCTTAGAGTGAATACTAGCTAGGAGTCGAGTCCTCTCCTCGTAATCCATAGCAGCTTTGCTCGGAGTACGCGCTTAGCCACGTGAAATCGTGGTCTCCGGCAACTCAGCTTTGAGGTTTAGCCCCCGGCTTTACTCGACTTTGGGGCTTATCCTCCGGCCTTCTATTCAAATTTGAGACCGGGCCCCCGGCTTTACTCGGCTTTGGGGCCACCAGCTCTTCCTCTCCTGGCTCCGCTGCACCAATATGATGAAATTCGGAGTCTTACCACATTTAAGCAAACCTGCATGTAGCAAAACTCACTCGGGTCCCTGTCGTTCGGGCACCAGACTTAGCGGGGGGGGGGTCCCGGGTGCAGGAGAGCCAGCCGGAGTCACGACACGAACACTGATACAATTTGAGCATCGTGCTTCAGTTTTATTGTTTACCTTCACCAAGTTATACTTTGCAAAGTTCATGCCCCTTTCCCACGAGAAAGCCTCTAAGCAGCGGGGGAGCTGACCAGTGTATACCTTTTCCCAAGGCTGTTCAAGGCTGCCGGCTAGCAGGTGCCTTGCAAGCCTATCTTCAGCCTGAGGCCCCGTCAGGGGTACTTCTGCAACAGCTCTGGGATGCCCAAGCTCTCCTGGGGTATCCTATGCCCCCATTCCATAAGGAATTCCTCTACACTCCTGCTTGACAAAGACTTTCTTACAGACCATGATGCCTTTTGGGATAATGGAAAAAAAAGAAAAGAAAAGAAAAGAAAATTCCCATTAAAAAAATCAGTGTTGTTGAGGATTATATAAATCCTGCTTTAGCATTCAGATTTTAAAAACCCACTAAATTAATGGATGATATTTGAAAGATGCCGTTTATATTTGGAATTCATGACTAGAGCCTTTGCTGTTGCAAACTGCTGTTGTGTAGAGGGATTCCTTGTGGAACAGGGGCATATGATACCCCAGGACAGTCTGGGCAGTCTGGGCACCCCAGGGCTGCTAGGGAAGAACCCCTGAAGAGGCCTCAGGCTGCAGACAGGCCTGAAAGACACCTGGCAGCAGGCAGCCTTGAGAACCCTTGGCAAAGTTACACACTGGTTGGCTCCCCCGCTGCTTAGAGGCTGTCCTGTGGGACTAGGGTGTGAATCTTTGTAAAGTAGATATAAGTGAGTGTAAGTAAACAATAAGGGAAGCACGATGCTCAAATTGTATCAGTGTTTGTGTCGTGACTTCAGCCAGCTCCCCTGCACTCGGACCGCCCCCCCCCCAAACTGTTGAGCCACTGGAATTTGAGCAGTTAGACCAGTCTGCAGCAAATAGGAATCGGATTCATCATGTTTATGCACAAAGCTTGTAGAAGAGGCAATTTCACAAAAATACAAATGAAAACTCATAAACTAGAAAGGTATAGAATCACAGGATCAAAGCCCAATTATTTTTTGGAAGCCACAATGAGAAACAAAAATAGTATCTGAAACAGAGGAATGAAAGAAGGAAGTGGGAGTTATTTTTAGAAGTGGCAAGGAGTTCCTTCGTAATCTTCCTAGCCTTTGTGTTTCTTGTTTATAAAACCATAAATTAAACTGGACAATAACAGCTATCCACACAGAGTTTAGTTCACTATTGTTTTGCGAGTTACATTGAATACCATCAACAGAAGCTGCAATAGAAGGGAATTTATAGCATCTATGGTTATAGTAAGGTTTAAATTCTACAGGTATAATAAATGAAAAAGTAGTAAATTTAAATGTTAAATATTTTTGCTGTGTCAATGATGGTAAAAGAAAGACTTCTTTTTTATAATACAAAGATTGCTGATAAAATCACACTATAGTAAGAAATATCATAACCAAAATTCACTGAAGAAAAGTCTTAATCACTTGCCACCAGAGAATGTGGGGAAAAAAGCTTTTTAAATTTTCCTTTATTTTTTTTCCCATTATTATACCAGGATGAAAGAAGTATTTATTAATATGCTTCACACATGAATGCATAGATCATGGTAGCATCCGCATCTGAAGGCTGGAACATAGTTGAATGTATCCAAGACTTAGAGGAAGGAGAATCAGCATTGTGGGAACAGTGCCAAACACCTGGCATCCTGACCAAGATTATAACAAGAAAATGTTAACCCTAAGGGCCCTGCTAAATTGTGTGCTTGATTCCACTCATTTCTCAGTGGAACACCACCGTGTGAGTGTTTGTGATTGAAAATGATTGAAAATGAATGAAAATTAAAATGAAACTTGACTAATTGTTGTAAGCCATTTACAGGTATCTGGGATATGATGAAGTGGGCATTTGTCAGTTTGGGCTTACTCTTCTGTACAAAACTAAAATTATAAAACCCTCATTTTTTGTATTTCTATGAATAGTCTCATCGCATCATCTAGTATGGGAATAGTTGTGTCGTAAAGTTTACCATGTGCATAGAAGCATTTCTGGATTGAAACCTAAAAGTTGGAACTTCCACTGGAATGTTTACTTTTACAGACCACTGCTCCTGGACCAATTGATTTATATGGTGGTCTGGGATATTTTATAGAAAATTACACTATTTAAGTTGCATTTTAAGGCATTTTTTAATTGCATGCATAGCACACAAAATTAAATAAAAACTTTTTAGAAATCTCTAGAAATTATTCAGAAGAGATCACTTGTTAGTGTTGATGTTTTCAAAATTGGTAAGACTGAGAACATGCTTAAGCAGGGCTCTTAAACCCATCCTTAATCACAGAATCTGGAATGGTTTGGGTTGGAAGGAATCTTAAAGACCATCTTGTTCCACCCCTCCTGCCATGGGCAGTGTCAGCCTCCACTAGACCAGGTTTCTCCAAGACTTATTCATCCCAGTCTTGAACACTTCCAGGAATGGGGCAGCCTGTGCCTATTGTTGGTTCACTTCAAAGGAAGAAAACGTGTGCAAGTATTTGCTGGATAAGAATTAATTTCATTCATATGGGATTCCATGAAATGGCCCTAAAAGCAAATGGAAAACCTGGGATGTTTTTTATAGTGTAAAGCTTTCACATCCAACTACTATGAGCTGTATGAGTAGTATAGCTATTGTGTATTTATCTTGTCATTAGTCAGGATGGAAATACCATATACTTATATATCATTCTCATTAAGGCAAATTATTTTTGTAGCAGATTTTTATAACTGTCGAAATGCTGATTTAGTTTTCATGGTAGGGGTTTGGGAAGCTTGGAGCAGTCTCAAGAATGGCAGCAACAGGCAGAAGGTAAGTGATGTATCCTAGATGCAATTTTTTTTTATTATTAAGACTTTTATGCCATGATGGATAACATATATTTCTTCATGCAAAACCCAATAACATAATGCGTGGGAGCATTGTATGATTTTAATGCGGAGTCACACTCACCCTTTGTTTGTTTACTTGTTGCGTGCTTGGCATGGAACATGCTGCTTTGAAGAGGGAAGTGCCTACCAGACATTCCGCTTTACAAACACATATGCTGCCCTATTCTTCTGAGACCTCAGCATGGAGCCCTTATTCCCATGGTTAGCCCTTATTCCTTCTGTTAGAAGGGAAACTCATATTGCCAGGCTTCATTGCCCCCTGCTTCTTTTGGGGTAGTTCTTGGAAGAAAGTAGATAGCAATTTTTCCACTCCACACTAATAATTTCTGATTTGTCTTCCTAATGTACTGCTTTTCAGGGAACAAGGTATCAATTCTCCACTGATTCTATGAAAAGGTATGAATCTATTAACTAAATTCCCATAGTTATAATAAGGAATCAAAGTATTTTGTGCCTACAAACATGCCTTTACATTATGAAAAGCATGGATGGTCAAGGATAGAAGAAGATCTGTGTGAAAAGGGAGAAAACCCAGAAGCATGAAGGGCTTTTTAGGTATGAAAGGGAAAATGACATTATATTGTTGATGGAAAGAAATTGTTACCTATGAAGAGGGAGGAGGAGGCACAAGCTGCCTTTGAAGCAGCTGACTCAACGACAGTCAGCCTCATAAGCAAGAGAAACTTCACAACAATCTCATAAAAAACTTAGTGGACAGATGTGTAAGCCCTTTTGTTCATTTATTCTGTGTATAACTATGCTGTTTATTCAGACGGAATTATCAGGTAACAAGCTAATGCATGGCACCAGGCGTCAATGGTGTATTGGAAATGGCCGACATGCAGAACATGTTTTATCCTAAACACCACCATAATAGAATCACAGAATCATAGAATGTCCAGGGTTGAAAAGGACCTTAAAGGCCATCTAGTTCCAACCTGCTGACATGACACCTTCTACTTGCCCAGTTGCCCATCCAACCATGCCTTTAACACAGGGTTGGGGTGTCCATAACTTCTCTGGGCAACCTGTGCCAGTGCCTTACCACCCTCACAGGGAAGAATTTCTTCCTAGTATCTAATTTAAATCTGCTTTCTTTCAGTTTGAAGCCATTCGCCATTGTCCTGTCTCTACAGTTCCTAATGAAGAGTCCCTCTTCTGCTTCCTTTCAGATACTGGAAGGTATTTTGAGGTCTCCATGCAACCTTCTCTTCACCAGGCTGAGCAGCCCCAATTCTCTCAGCCTGTGAGAGGTGCTCTAGTCCTGAATACTGAATTGCAGCGTTGAATTAAGATTTTTTAAATCCTTTTAAGATATTTTAATTGTTTTTCAGCCTTAAATTAGAGTAAATATCTTTTATTTGTGGGTATTGCAAGCGAGCATCGGAAATCACTGTCCTGACTTGCCTTTTCTACAGCTCTTTTCCATGGGAGGCTTGGTGCAAACATCATAGGTGGTGAAATAGTGGGCACACTGTAATTCTGAAAGAGCTTTGCACAGCAAACATAGAGAAGGATTAAATATTGAAATGCACATGAAAGACACTTCCCAATGGACTGTCCTGGTAGAAATAAAATACTAGTCTAGTATTTTGAATCCAAGTAATTCCTCCCTATGAGCCCAGCGAGGATTGTTTGTGTTCAAATCTGAGCACGTGGACAGTAGTGTATGGGCCACCGGTTGAAAACAGTGTTGATACTTCTCCTTTTTCTCATTAATGGCTCAGAGACTAAAAAGGCAGCTACAAAATGGTAAATACATCCCTACAGATTCAAAAATTTTTATTATTATGCATCTCCCCCATAACAACAGATTGTTAGACCACTAAAATACAGATGAGAATTTCATAGCTTCTCAGAAAAGAAGCAGGAATAGGCCAATGGGCCTTAACAATAGCTACAAGTTTTTCAGCACCAGGCATCTCAAAAGTACTTTAACCTTATAATACCTTTCTGAGTTATGCTTTAATATCTCAAGGAAGCATGCAAAAAAAAGGAAGCAGCAAGTATTACATGACTGAGATAATAAGCAAAATCAGTAACATATCTAGAAACAGAACCCAGGGTTTGTAACTTTTAACCTTGTCTTCTCAACGCATACTCTAAAATGGAATTGTTTCCCTATCTCCCGTGCAACATTTGCAGCACAAAGCACTCTAAGGTCCTGATAAGTGTTTTGTTCAAAAATCACTTGTTCTGGTTTTCTTGTCCGTAAGTGGAGTAACACGTGTCTGCATTGGTAGCTGGCCAAATGAGGTAGGAAGAGTAATCATCATCCGCAGCACTGGGGCTAAAGAAATTTCCACTGAAAATTGTCTGCCCTATTATTTTTTTATGTGTTGGGTTGAAAGTTCAGAATCTGTTTCCATTTTTTTCCATCACTAGAATGGTGTATTTCACAGAATTAGAACCATGCAAACATCAGTCCTGCCAGAACACCCCTCCATGTGCTATCAAAGGGGATCTGCTGATGCCCACTGACTCTTTACCAATATAGTGCTTGTCACTGCTGCAGATCAAGAAGTTCTGAATAGTTTTCATTAACGCTCTTTGAGTGGTTGAAAACAAGAAAAGAATGACTATACATTTTTATGATCAAATACCCTGATGGAATAAAAATAGGAGCAAAATAAATGCATTAATTGTCATAAGAAGAGAGATGAAGAATCCAAAATATTACTTGTGTACTTATTGTTCTAAATCCCTTGACATCTGGGAAATTGCAGAAGATTCCAGGCTTTCACCAAAATGCAAGTCAGATTAAAATGTGAAGTCTTACAGTTTACTGGATATAAAACTTCATAATCTAACTTTAAGAGTTAGAGATTAATTGTTATGTATTTGCTATTAATATCCTGAGGTATAGAGCTGCAATCCAGAGAGAAAAGAATGGTATTTTGAATTCATTATATTAAATCATCTTGTCTGGACTCTCTCCTCTTGGTTTTCAGTTCTGAAACTCTGAATAACAAAGACATATAATTCTAGATTAATTATTTTCCACATTTTAGTTCCCCTGTAATTCTTTTAAGGCCAACCTATTAAAAAATACAGTTTCTTACCCCACCACTTCTAAAATCCTTTTGAGAAGCAAAAAAAAACCCCACCAAACAACCAAATCTCTGTTCCAATTTGTATAAAAAAGCAGTCCCTTAACCACTTTATTAACATATTCTTTATCTTGTGTTAATAAGGCAACATTTTCTTGCTTTTATAGATTAGAACCAAATTCTTAAAGCTATAAGGAAACACAGGTTTACTGTATCTGAGATACAGAAGTCCAGCAAGGAGTTCAGATGTCAGTGTCTGTACAACAAGTTTCAGCACAATGTTGAAACACATTAGCTATTTTTCAAGAACAACCAACCAAACTGAAACTCTTGGACCTCTATGCTATCATGGTTACCTGCTTCCAGAACCTGACCTATCTTACTGAAAACTAGCTGCAATATTACTGTAATAAATCTTTGAATGTAGGACATTGTAAATCTTCTCTTCCATTGAGACATGACTTGTCTTCAAAATTGTGTATTCCTTTGCAAATTGGTAAAATAATGATAAAATAAAATGTTCGGTTCATACAGTTTGAATGTAATAATGTTCAAGATGAAAAATAAAATCCATTCAGACATGGTCTGCAATAACACAGCCGATAGAAGATGAACCAGTCTGGCCTACTGTGGGGTATGCACAGCCACTGACCTGGGGGGATATCTGCTGAGATAAGGAGATTGAGCAATCTCCCAGCAGGACTCCCTGGGAAGGCAACCACTTCATGGTCATGGTGAGGAAAGGCAGACCCACAATCCTTTGGGAGACACTATGCAGATCATTCTGTAACCCATTGGTCTGTCCCAGACTCTCTGTAATCCATTAGTCCCCTTGCTGATCCTCTGTATCCCTATAAAAGCAAGATCAATGGGCCCCTGTGGCTCAGAGAGAGCTCATCCCTGGCTCCCCCGTTCGCCGGAGGGAACCCATAATAAAGCTCCCTTCGTGCGGAACCAGCCATATGGGTCTTCTCGTCTCTCTCTCTGGTCTGGCTTGGCCTGGAGGCAGCCCTGCAGAGCTGAGTTGAAATCACGAGCTGATAATCACTAAAGAGCTGATAGCTTCTGCAAGGGCCCCCCTGCCAGCAGCTGAGGGAAGACACTGGGCCTCGGGAAGGCGATTCCTTTCGGGACCATCTCCCTGGACCAGTCATCTCCTCCTGGGTCGCAGCCTCGGACCCCATCACCAGCTGTAATAGCCTACAAAATAAAGTGAAGCAGAATTTGGGAATTTGGAAGACCTTACTATGTAATACTTAAAGGAGAAAAATAAATAAAATATAACCTACCCAAACTCAATGAGTGATGTGCAGACAGAGGAAAAGAACTAATTACTACTATTATTTGTTTCATTCTCAGACAAGAACTTAAATTATCCTCTTGAATGCACAGGAGATTGTTGGAAAAGATAGCAGCCTTCTTCTTTACAATATATTCCTCAGAGTTCCAGGAGACAAATCCTTAGAGCTATGAGGATCTTTCTGTTATACTCCCAGAGCATGGCCAATATTATATTCCTTTAGAGATCCCCCCACCTCAAGGCAGTGGAGGATAGTCTACAGCTCCAGTACTCCAGTCAGAACCTCTGCCTTATTTAGTATTGCTACTGAAGCAAGGACATCATCTATACTGGCTTTATATCCATAATATATACAAGGCACAGCAAAGAATATACACAAAGCACTGACCACAGCTTATCACTTTCAAAACAAAAATCTCAGGATGGCAATACTGGATCTTCTGATCCAAACTGTAAGGAAACATTTCTTTATAGGCAAAAAAGGCTGCTGTGTATTGTACAAATAGTAGTTATGAAAACCAGAGTTTTATGACCCAATGTTTCTATTTAGCTGTAACTATTTTATCAATATTATTTATATGCTTATTTTCAGTGCATTTGGTAAAAAATGGAAAGTATAGTTTAAAAGAAATTACTGGGTGTGCTACTTAGTGCTATGGTTTAGTTGGCAAGGTGGTGATCAGTCAAACATGATGATTTTGGAGTTTTTTCCAACTTAAATGGTTCTATGATTCTATAATTTATGAAACTGTTTATAACATCCTTATTAAACAGTTTGTAACACTTAAGCCTCTAGGAAAGTTTATTAGCCATAACTGACATTGCTCCAGTGAAAACTCTGTGCCCTTGATTCCACCTGCAATGTTCAAGTGCTCAGAGCATTCAGCTGTACCTCAGTAATGTTGATGTCACCATGTTCTGCTATTTGAAGATCCTGTCTGCCACCAAACATCAGCAAGACATTCAGTCTTTCACCCATGAGCAGTTAATGGCTGATGGCCTGTAATTCTCAAATGATAAAAAATCCAAAGGAAGGAATTGCTCTGCTAAATGTTAGCTGAGTCACTGCTCATTACAATACAAGGGGTAAATGTGGAGCTGAATTTTTTGAAGGGTCAAACACAAACTTTGATAGAATTATTAGGCTTGTAGGTCAAACTCTTTTGAAATCTGAATGAAGAAAACCATAAGGCAAGCACAAGCCAATAGTAATGTTTCATGGGAGCTTCACGATTAATAGAGGGCACAGAAAATGCAAATCGAGGGGCATCTGCAGGGTGGAGTGGAATATGAAAGAAGCAATCTTTAATATCAAGGACAGCCAAATACCAATGTTGTGGGAGCATTGAAGGTGATGGCATATCTGGTTGAAGGGGTCCCATGTCTTCAACAACTTTATTGATTTCTCTAAGATCTTGGAGAAGCCTATATTTGTTCTTTCCCGGTTTTTGTATTACAAACACGGGTGTATTCCAGGGGCTGTTAGTTGGTACGATGTTCCCTTTAGCCAATTGTTCATCTACTAATGTTTTGAGTGCCTCTACGTTTTCTTCTTTTAGTGACCACTGGTTAACCAAGACTGGTTCATCTGTTTTCCAAGTTAACTTTTGTGGTTGGCACTCAGCTCCAGTGGCTGCAAGGGAAAATTTTGATGTTTAGGGGTGATATCAATTTTTGTTCCCCATTGAGACATGGCATCCCTTCCCCACAGGGTGAATTTGGTGGACGAAGTGTCGCTATTTGTCCTTCAGGACCTTCAATTTGGATGGTGTTTTTGGATTGCTTCGCAATTTGGGTACCTCCAATCCCTTGTATGATACCCTGAGATTGCAATTCCCATTGTGCATGCCACTTATCAAATGGAATGACAGAGATATCAGCACCTGTGTCTATCATTCCCATGATACTGATTTTATGTGATCCGTGATGGAGCTTACATTCCACTATAGGTTTATCGTTTCCCAAAACTTCAGTCCAACAGATGGCTGGGATATGACCATCTGTGGGCAGGTATTTGAGCAGTGGAATGGCTTGTGCGATGACTTGACCTTTTGACATAAAGTATGGTGGACATTTCCATTGTAACATTAGGTTAGAACCCCCATTCTGATCCACTTTCATGAGTGTGGGTGTAACCTCTATCCCAGAAGGTGTTTCTCGAGTGTCCCCAATAACAAAAAGGTATGTAACGTCTGGCATGTGGTCCACATTTTGGAATGAGATGGGTATCGCAGTCTGTTTGTTGCTGTTGAAATGGTGTGTTTCATCACAGGTTACCTTAAACCTGAGTCCAGAAGTCCAAGTTGCTTTGTCTGCAGCTATATTTTTGTCTGAACGTGGAACTGTTAGGACGTGTTGAGTTGTTAGTTTCCCTGCTGTTGACCTGGAGAGTTTTTATCAGCAGTTATAATTGCTCTGCAATTGCGAGCTACATGTCCCTTTTTCTGACAATGATAGCATATAAGGTTACCTCGAGATTGAGTTTCCCCTGTACCCATCATGTTCTCTACAACCTCCCCCACCATCCCCACTTTTTTCAAAAAAGGAACACCTGTGTTCAGCTGCACCTTCTTTGTACAAACTTTGAGGATGGTTTAAACAGTTGGGGGTGGACGCAAGGGAAGACTCAGGATTACTTGTTTGCAAGCATCATTCGTATTTGCCTGGAGCAGTTCAAGTGGGAACGCTTGTTGGAGGTCAGGATTAGGGACCTGGGAAAGATTGTTTCATGCAAAGAGTTATAAAACTGAATAATATTGTCATTTGGCAATTGTTTGATGTTGGTATAATGAGATTCAGGAGTCTGAGATGGTAGTAACATTAAGGCCTTTTCATCAGCACGTGTTATTTCAGTGAGAACTGGACGAGGAATAAGCTTGCTTTGTTTTTGAGGATTTGCCATATTATTGTCACCAGATAAAAGGTCTAATGTGATATAATTGTTGTCAAAGTCCAGATAATTATCTGGAGTTTGCCACAGAATTTGCAATAAATCAGATAAAATTAATTTCCATTTTTGTTTCCACAACAGAAATTCACCAGGTGTGAGAAGAGTTTGCATTATTGTAATCAAATCATGAGGTATGAGCAAATGTGTTGAAAAAGTAGCACTTAAAAGGCTCTTAAAATAGTTACTGTGCATCCAAAACTCCTTAATTGCCTTGCACAAATCTTTGATATTAGAATAAGGGAAAGGTGTCCAGCCAGGATTAGCTCCTGTGTTGTTACGGGGAATAGTAACAAGTGGAGACACTTCCTGGTAGCTATGCGTTCCCAGATGTAAAGGGGTAGGTAGTCACGTGACTGTGGGAACCTGGAGCGGGAAAATGGGAAGCAGGGCCGGGGAGTGGAGGGGCAGAGTGGAGGGGCAGGGGCAGGGAGTGGAGGGGCGGAGGCAGCAGGAGGAGGGGAGGGGTTGGGGATGGGGTTGTGGGAGGCAGGGGCGGTACTTGCATCATGGGCGGGAACAGAGGGAAGGGTGAAACACAACGCTGTGGGGGTGGGGTTGGGGGCGGGGTTAGGTTTCAACACAGGAGTGGGAGGGGGTGGGGACAAGAAGGGATTTGTGGGATGGGAAGAAAGGGATTGTGGGAGGCGTAGTTTGGAGGTGAAGAAATGTGGCGTCTGCCATTATCAGAGACAAATAAACTCTGAGAAAAGGGATTGGGGGGAGGGGGTTTTACCAGGGCTGTGGGCACATGGCAATGGCTGTCCCTGGGAACAAAGAAATCAGGGGAGAAGGGGTTTTTTCGTGCGCTTAAAACATGAGGGCTAGAAACTGGGGACAAAAGAGTGGGAAAGAGGGGTTGGAAAGGTCCTGGGACCGGCTCCGGATTCCCGTCCAAGGCAGGGTGCTGAGAAGACACGGCTGGGCCAGGAGGTCGATAGCTCTCCTGTGCTAAAAAGCAGTCTGCTCTAGCTGTGTTTTCCAGCACAGGGAAGAGGGGCCAGGGACACAGGTGTTGGGAGAGGGTATAAGGGAATTAACAGGGTGTTTTTGCAGTGGCTTTTCATGTACTGTGTTTTTCTCTGGTGAAATGTAACTTAGTAACAGGAGAGGAAAAAATTTTGAAACTGTTTCATCTCCCGATCGTCTCAGAGAGGAGAGTTTTCTACCCACACTATCCCAAAATTCAGGAGATCTCATATCCTCGGAGGTCAGATTAGGAAAGTACTGGAAAAGCCATCGCACAAAAGATTGAACTGGATTTTAGGGTACTTATGCCCAGTACAAGAAAGGTAGCTTTGAACTTGATAGTATATTTCTCTGTGGTGTGCAGAAACTTCAGATCCCATTATGAAAGCAATACCACAAATCTCAGCCCCAAATTGCGAAAAATAGAAAAAAAAAGAGAAAAAATTTGCACCGAAACCAGCTTAAGACATGACCCCCCCAAACCAGCGGGGAAATTCTCACCAGAATTCTGGATTCACCACAGGAAAGCAGGTCCGGAGAAAAAAATAAGCGAAGTGGGTCTCCTACTTTCCAGCTGTTCCCTTGCCATGTGGTGTGGGGGAGGGGACAGGCTGAAGCTCTGAGCTCGCTGTTACACAGAAGGTAACAGCTGGCTACAAAAGAGCTGGCACAGCAGGACGTACAGGGCTAACTCCAGCAGACACATGGCTGCCGTGACACCCTAAAAGTCTCTCAAGAGCCAAGGTTCAGAGATAGCACGTTGTGCGCCAAATGTGGAAATACAGCATTTAACCGGCTAGGTTCTCAGTTCAGTGCCTCAGAAAACCTTGAGCCGTCTAGAGGGACGGCACAGGCAATCTGGCACTTCAATAGCTCTAAAAGTGGCAAATGGTAGCTGCGAAGCCAATACCTCAAGTAGAAGCAAAGAGGAGAAATATAGCCCGTGGATTATGCCTTAATCCTGCAGTTAGATGATTTCAGTCAGAGACAGAGACACACAGGAGATGTTAGCAGAAGGGAGCAGAGCCAAAGAGGGTGGGCCCACTCTGAGCTCTCTCTTTTATTCAGGAGAAGGGAAAGGGGAGAGCTAGGGGCAGACCCAGGGTAACTGGCCAATCAGACACTGCTCCAGAGTTTGAGTTGCTTTCAGTTTTGCCCACACTTTGGAACAAAGGGGTTTCAGAGCACCTGGCTGTTTGACCAGAGCTGACCCAGGGAGGGGCAGCTCTCTCTGAGCAGGCAGCAACAGAGACCACTTGATTTTTTGGTCATAGTTGAGACTGAGCTTCTCTTAACTAAAAAGAAACATGACTCATATACTCTCCTGCAGAGATTAAGTATTCTGAACTCAATTAATGTTCTTTCATAATGCCTTAAACTTCAAAACCAAATCAAAACCCACAATTAAAAGAAATTACTCTTTTGAGTATATTATAGTTCATCCAGAATATGTGCCAATGTACTGAATCTTTTTCATCTTAGCATCCCAATTGCATCTGAAGTCCTAGAGACCAACACTCTTCCTCAGTGGCAGCTGTGTGGTAAGGGTGGTATCTCCTATGTGGAAGGGTAGAAGTCCTAAACTTCTTTTCTTTCTTTGTCACTTGCCCAAGGAAAGGTAATCTGCTTTGGCCCTATATTAGAAGGAAGCTGTAACCATCTCCTATTGGTTTAGCATACAAGCTTCTTTAGTAGAATAGTGAAAAATAGGCCTCTACACCCTCCCCACACCTTTCCCTACCAAGCCAGCAGGACTGATACAGATTTCGGCTTGGTTTCATCATCACACAAGATGTACCAGGCTGCTTTCTGGTACAGAAAGTCTGCCTTCTTCACCCTCCTCTTAGGATCTGCTTTGGGTTTTACTGCAGTTAGTTATGAGACTGAGATTTCAAGTGTTATAAGCTTAGATGAAAAGCAAGAATGTATTATAGTGCTGGTTTCAACTCACATGTGTTAATAGAAATTTCCTCTGCCAGGATTTATCTTATCTCGCTTCCGATAGTCATCACATTAGATTCTAACCATGCCCAGTGCCTAAGTTCCTGCTATGGTCAGTTAGATAGAGACAGGCAGCACTCAAGGAGGACTTCATCCCCATGACTGAGGTGCTGGCTGTGAAGACATAAGGTGTTTCTAGAGGATGGATGCCCACATCTATTACTGTATCCCGCAGCCGTAGGGAGGAGGAGAGACATCCAACAGGCAGGAATTGTGCGGCAAGATTGATTTTTAAAATTATTTTACAAACTCTTTTATAGACTTTTTTCCTCATAGTCTAATTAGGCAATGGATCAGCCACCCCTTGGGGTGATTGGCTAGAATCCTAAAACATCCATTGTCAAAATATTTTTCTGCTGTACCATAAACATAGTTCTACAAGGTCACAGGTATTCACACTTTACAGAACTCTGCAAATATCTTTGTGAGAGAGAAAAGTATCTCATGGGCTTAGAAAGAAGCAGGAAAATTTGTTGCTAACAGCATTTTTGTATCCACACATGTCCTTATTTCTTCCTTGGTGTCATGGTTTAGCATAGTTTGGGTTTTTAGTTAGAGGACTCCATCAGCCACAGAAGTGATTATTTGCAAAGAGGTGCTTACAGCTTCCTCTAGACCCAATAGAACCTAGGCTAGTCTGAATATTAGCAACTTTTTAAAGCCACTTAAGAAGCTTGACACGCCTCTGTGATCCACATTTAAGAACGAGCAAAGCCTGGGAAAGCTCTCTTGCTTCCGGCTTTTGGACAGGTAACTTGGGGACCTAGAGCGCGGCCCAGCGGGGCCAGGCCGGGCCCTGCTCAGCTGGGTCAGCCAGGTCAGCTGCAGCACGGCTTGGCTAAGATCTCAGATGCTTCGGCTCGCTGGACACCCAGCACAGCCCCCTCAGTGTGGCCCGGGCCAGCCGGGAGACAGCCATCCTTGAGCCGTGCGGCCCTGTTCCGTCCACAGCCCTGCTCCATGCAAGTGGCCCCACGGCATGGTTTGGCCAGGCCGGCCCTCACCTAATGCAGCCAAAATTCATTTGAGGCTGGCAAAGATCATGTGACCTACAGCGATAAGCGAATTCCAGCTGCACGGCCCGGGTGCAGCTGGAACCGTTTTAGTGTTGTAAGTTTCCTCCAGAACAGATGAAGCCTGCAGACATCAATCCTCTCCCAAGTCAAAAGAAAAGGAAGAGTGAGGACACGTGAAGAAAACACCATAAAGACACCAAAGTCAGTGAAGAAGGAAGAGCTGAAACCCTGAGGGAAGAGAAAGAGGAGATGCTTCAAGCCTAGAAGCTGAAATTCTGTTGTAAAGCTATGGTGATGGACTATGATACATCAGAGAACCCGCTGTAATTTCATGAAAGCATGGGGGGTGGAGTGTTCAGACTGCAACTGTGAGCAAAAGTACCTGTGCTGAAATAAGCAAATGTTGAAGTAGCTGTTATTTGATGAAAAGCTTGAACGGAGATAAATGAAAGTGATGAAGACCTTTGCTCCCAGAGAAGAAAAAGAGCTCTGTTCCTAGAGATTAAGATGCTCCCAGAGATAGGTGAAGAGATCCTTTGCTTCTGAACAGCTCAGCCTTAAAATGGTACCCCATTAGCTCAAGATTGGACCCTCGAAAACAGTTCTGGGGAAAGCTGTAATATGAGGGAAGGGACTTCCACATGTCAGCAGAGAACCAATCTGGGTGGCTGTCTTGCTGTGAAATTGAAGCCATGAGAGAACTGTTTCTTGTGGAGATGTCTCCATAGCATGAGCAAGAGAGACTTCTCTCCCTAAGTGAACTGAAGAAGAGATTATTATAGAGGTGGTAAACTGACTCAAAAAATCTCAAGGGTTGTCTTTTTACGTTGTCAGTGGGAGAAGGGAGAAAGGTAGGGGGAAGAGAAGTGTTCTGAAAGTTTAGTCTGACTTTTTTTTTCTTTCTTTTAGGTCTGTTAATAAACTTCTTTATATTCTTTTATGTTTTGTGCCTGCTTTGCTTTCTTCTAATTCTTATCTCACAGAAGGAAAATAAGTAAGTAATGGATATTTCGAACCAACCACTACACTTGGCTAACAGATCAACACTGAACTCCAAGACAGCGAAACAGATGGATCCCACCCCAAAGAATTAGATCAGTTTCCTAAGCATTAATGCTTTTTAACTGCATAAAGACTCATTAGATGTAGTTTACTTGTCTCCCACACATGACCATTTAGAATCACTCGATTATTTCTAAGGAGATTCAGAGCAAAGATGTTGCCTGGTTTAAACTAAAATTTTCCTATAGAATACTGCATGTGATAGTTCTAGCATTTTTGGAGCTATAAGTTTAGAGGTTCAGAAGGATTCATACCCTGTGGATCTTACCTGCAAAGTCTTATTCAAGTTTAGCCAAAATTTGGGCATTTGCAAACTTCTGTTCATATTGCTCATCAGAGCATCTGGCAGCTGCTAACCTCTGTTCATTCCATCTGCTGTGGATTATGCCCTAGGGTAGTTCCTTCAGCACAACATCTCCAACTGCAGCTTGTAGACTGCACAAGTGTTTGTCCTGTGCTCTCAGCCATCCCCTTTCTGGTCCCAGTAACACTCCCTAATGACCCACAAAGAATGAGGCTAGAGCTGAGGGAGAGAAAACATTGACATGGAAGGAATCTGGGACTAAAACTGAAGAAGGTTTGGGAGAACAGGAGAAAGGAAGAACTTGTTGATGAGGCCAGAAGCAGAGGGTGCAGTATTCACTGAAGAATACTCAGTGTTTGATGGGGAACTAGAATTCCTATGAGTCAGCATTAGCTACTTCTCAGGGGGTCAATAACCAGGAAATGAAGGCCAGCCCTTCCCTTAGTGTCGGCCATGATCATGGAGTAAGTGGTTTATGCCTGGATGTGGTTCAACCTGGCTATCGTGGGTTGACAGTGGCCCAATGTCAGGCACCCACAAAAGCCACTCACTCACTCCCCTCTGCAACTGGACAGAGGAGAGAAAATATAACAATAGGTTCATGGCTGGAGGTAAGGACCAGGAAAGATCACTCATCAAATACTGTCACAGGCAAAACTTAGGGATATGAATTGTTTAGTACTAACAAAATCAGAGCAGGATAATGAGAACTAAAATTAAACCCTTAGAAACATCTTCCCCCCACCCCTCCCTCCTTCCAGCTCTACCTCCTACCCCAGTGGTGCAAGGAGACAGGAAATAGGGGTTATGGTCACTTCATCACCCATGGCTTCACGGGATTGTCCACTAACTTCTCCAGTGTGAGTCCATCTCACAAACAACAGCTCTCTGCGACCTGCTGCAACATAAGTCCATCCCATGGGCAACAGTCCTCCCAAAACTGCTGTGGTGCTGGTCACTCTTCCACGAGGTACGAGTCCTTCAAGGACAGGCTGCTCCAGCCTGGAAGCAGGGCCCCTCTCTCCACGTCTCCCACAGGGTCACAACCTCCTCTTAGGCATCTACCTGCTCTGGTGGGGGCTCCTCCATGGGCTGTGGGTGGATCTCTGCATCCCCGTGGATTTCCATGGGCTGCAGGGGGACAGCTGCTTCACCATGGTCCTCACCAGAGGCTGCAAGTGAATCTCAGTTCTGGTGCCTGGAGCACCTCCTCCCCATCCTTCTCCACTGTCCTCGGTGTCTGCACATTTGTTCTTCTCACATGTTCTCACTCCGCTCTTCTATAGCTGAAATTACAACTGCACCACAACTTTTGTTTTTCCTTAAATATGTTATCACAGAGGCATTATCACCATTTCTAATTGGCCCACCCTTGGCCGGTGGCACGTCCATCTTTGGAGCCACCAGGGATTGGCTCTGCTGGACATGGAAGAAGCTTCTGGCAGCTTCTCACAGAAGCCACGCCTGTAAGCTCCCCTGCTACCAGGCCTGCAAAACCAATACACTGGCTTTTAATTATTACACTATACAGGACTGACAAGGGAGAAAGCACAGAATCCTGTCCCTCCACAATTTCCCTGTATGCATTTCTATTTAAATAACAGGACTTAACCACACATAGGTTACAATGTAGTCCCACAGTCCTTTCATATAGATTGTATCCAAAAAGTAGGGAGTACTTGGAAAGTCAGGCTAGAGGCAATAAACTAGAATTCCAAACCGTTGGAGGTTTCTTACTTTTGCCAACCCAGTTATGCAGGTATCATAAGCATTATCTCCACAAGAATGTTGGAAGTTTAAAACAAGTAATAAATATAACATTATTGTTAATCATCTTCTGGTTTTCTGTTTCCACTATCCAGATATCAAATATCACTCTGAAAAAAAGCTCTTGTTTATAAAATTAAGCAAAAAAATAAAGCTGCATATTTCACATAGTCACAAATTAAGGAAGAGGAAAGTCTTGGTGTGAAGAGAGGACTAGCTAACCCTGAGGATGGTCCTGAGAAGGAATAGCAGTACAGCACAGGTCTTCCGATTGATTGTCCCAGTTGCATTTGTTTCCATCACAAATTATGGTGGAAATCATGTGCAATACATTCTGCAAACACAGCAAAGCGTAGAAAGTATGTTCTTTCAGTGCTCACCCTCTTTCATCTGGTTCCATGACCAGTAAATAAAAGGATAATAATTTCTCTGCTTCCTCCTATTTTCTTCCTTATACTTCCCTGAAACAGGAAGAAAGGAAGGTTAAAAGGTGACATGTTTTTGTGCCTCATCTTAGAAATTAGCTAATCCCCCTAACCCCCTTCTCAAAACTCCAGCTGCCAGGCAAGCCTCCTGATCAGCTGCTACTTCCAGTACAGGACTTTCTGAAGCAACATGATGCTCTGTGCACATTCCAGATGCTTATCATTAAAATTTACTATAAGAAAACCAAATGCAGCTTTTGATATTCCCTGCTTTCCTTGAGCCCTGCAGTAAAGAATGAAAAAGCCATAAAATTAAAGAAATCCAAGGCTTCCCACTGCTCCAAACACATTGCCTACTACCATGCCTGAGCTTTTTTCTCCCTTCTCTTTTTTTTGTGATTGAAAATTTTAACCTGCCCAGCTGAACAGTTTTAGATATTATAGAGTGAAAAAAGCAAACTGTCCAACAAAGATGCCACTCTCCTGCTGAGTCTGTTGACAAGTCATTTGTTTCACAGTTGAAGACTCTGTACATTACTTGTGCTCACAAGGCCAGTGAGTAACACAAAAACATGGGAAATAGCAAGTCAAAAATGTTGACCTGGGTCGTAAAAAAGTTGTGTCACTCTTCTGTATATGAGCAGATAAAGTGCTTAAAAAATGCCACTAAATACTAATGGCACAACTCCATCAAAGTCAAAACTATACTTAATAGTACAAATCCATGCTAATAAGATACCCTCAATGAGGCCCTTGGTAACATTATGCACTGCTACCCTTAAGACATGAAGAGAAGGGCACACGTCAGTCTTTCAGGCAGCCAATGAGCCTTTAGCTGAAACAAAATGTTTAAAGCCCTGATCCATCACTGGGACTACTGGGATAACTAAGGAGTGGAGAACCAAGTCATCAAAGACAAAGAGTGCCAGAGCCCTGATGGTTTGCTTCTATAAAATGTGCCTCTGGGTGCATTCAAAGGGAAGTCATCCACAGCTTGGGAGAAGAGCTTGCGGGTCTGCTCATCGTAGGGTCAAACTTGGGCTTGTTTGTAATATAACCATCTAGGACTGATAAGCTAAAAAAGAAAAATGCCAAGCCATCTACCTGATTCATTTTGCTTCTCTGTGTTCAACCCATTTGCAATATATTTTTAACAATCCTGTCAGCCACCTGCACCTCTGTCAGAGACTGAAATATTATAGTTTATGACTTAAACATCTTCGTGAAGGACTTCTGCCTATTATAGCAAAACTGTATTACAAAACCACAGAGAAGACCAGTACACCCTGAATAGACCTTCTGACTGAGGCCCTACACTGCTCGCTGATGGAGATGAGATAAACTCGGGTCTAGGGAGAAAATACATTCACAGAGTGATCAAGCTTAACACCTTTGGACTGGAGACTGCAGCCCCAGGGCTATCAGCTGCCAGACTTGCACAGACCCTCACACCAAAGGGTGGGGGGAGGAGAGGTTTTGGGTCTGTGGTAAAAAACCTCTGGTCAGAGGCAATGAACACCCATCCTCCACTGTGCAGAGGAGCCCAGCTGTGGGGCCCTTCACCCCGGGAAAAGCTTATCCACAGTAGAGGGGGTGTCATGGCCCATCAAAGGTCCCCCACAAAGGGGTCCCCAGACCCTGCACCAGAGCACTGCAACATGATGCAACAGATCCACAGTGTTGCAGGGAGCAGTGTCAAAGCTAGCCCCCTTAGGGGACGCACCTGGGCATTCCCACCTGGCCCAAACGTATATTAATCCATTGGATCCTATACTTTCTGGTGTGGCATGGCATGGTGTGGCATGGCGCTATGCGGCGGCGGGGAACCCTCACCACCAAGAAGACCAGACGCAGGGAAGCCATGAGATGTTGTTGGGACCCTCAGATGGGTAATATGTTTCTACCTAACGCCTGTCAATCTCTCCCTGTCTCCCCAGCCCCCACACACATTTCTTTTTCTATTTCTTTCTTCCTTTTTTTTCTCTTTCTTTCTCTTTCTTTCTCTTTGCCTCTTTTACTATTAAATAAAATATATCAATTTTTTTGGCACCAAAATCTAAACCTCATTTGGTTTTAATCACATTTTTTTGGGTATATCTCGAACTTTTCTGTGTCCAATCCATTTTATTCACAGAGGCTTAGTTTCCTTTGGTCTTCTGTGTTAAACCAGTTCGTAACAACCTCCTACACCCCCTACCATCTCCCTGGACCTTAAGGCAATGACTGCACACCTCAGGCTGATCCAGAAGGAGCCCCTTGCACTGGGGGTACACTGCTCCAAGTGGGCAGCAACTTCTTGCTCTGGGCCCCATCCCTGAAGGGCAGCTGCTGACACACTGTAAAGACATCACTTGCAGGCATCAGTTCAGCTGAAACACTGGTGATCTTTAGGTTATGTTTTAAGATTCAGTGTGACTAAGGCTGGGAAGGCTTTGAAACAGCCATGGCAGGAAGAATGCCCTGCATGGTGTTTTGTACATTATTGCCTTGATTTGCGATAATTTAAAGGAGAAAACCTCTGGGTTGAGGTCTCTCCCATATAGTTGCAAATAAGGAATGAATACAAGCAGATTAAGTGAAAAAAAGAACTCTTTACTAACAAGCAGAACAGCAACAGTCAGGAAACAACAGTAAACAATCACCAAATACAGACTGCTCAATTCCTCAGACTCACCAAGATGGTGCCTTTCATCCAAGCATCACAGGGAAGAAGAGAATCATAATTTTGTTAAAGTCAATTATATTCAAAATGTTTGCTTTCTTTGTTCAGCTGCAGTATTCCTGCAGAATCTGAACCTGAAGTGAGGACCTTTCTTTTGCCATATCAGTCATTCCAAGTCAGGCAAAATTCTGGGACTAGAGTACAGGTGGCAGGAGAGACAGGGACAGCTATATTTAGCAACTGCCCTTTTTCCTCTTCCTTCAGGCTGGCAGTACATCCCTAATGCTTGGGACTCTTGAGTAGTACTGAAAACATGGCTCAGGTGTGATCACATCAAGATGCCAGAAAGACTTCCAAACTGGTAGTTCAAGAGCAGGTCATAGACTTGTTATACACTACCATAATGTCTGGGGGTTTTGAGCAATTTACATGCACGTCTATATCTAACCAAAAAAACTCGAATTCTTCATTACTGAAGGAAGCAGTAAAATGGCAAATGATCAAATGCAGCATTAATTTGTTACATTTTTGCAACTGAACAGCCAGATAAAACACTTTTCAGAGACTTATGACCCCAAAAGCCTGTACCATCTTTGGGCATCATATTGGTATGAAATAACACAAATGTTTCCTTTAGTGCAGATAAGGCTATGAATCATGCATATATTATAAAATTTCAGGTTCTAGTATTTCAGATTTAACAACTTGGTAATCGTACTGTTAAATGTATTCACTTACAGTAAGTACAAAATTACTTGGAGCTTTCAATCTCTGAAGCTAATTACATGAAGGGCAAATGAACATACTTATTTCTATTAGATTAAACTCTAAGTAATAAAAGCCAAACATGGAGTATCTCACTGAGACTTGCATGCACTTCAACTGATGACAGTTATGCTGGAGTTATGGACAGGGGATACAATAAGAAAGTTTACAAGAACATAATAAATAAAAGAATACCAATATTGTTATAAAAAATACTTATGTCTGTGAATTAATAAAAGCCATAGAAAATGTATTGTAGAAATAACATGCAGCAATTAAAATTATTTCCTGTCTTCTTTTTCTTTTTTTTTTTTATTTTTTTATTTTTCTGTAGAACCAATGGAAAGAAGCACTGGCCTCAAGGGCACCATAGATCGGAGGAAATAGTTCATTTTCTGAAGACCAAGGATTGCTCCCAAATGAAAGCTGCCAGGAACTATAGGTCTAGCTGGCCTTGTCCTCCCCAGGGCTACCTCTTTTCTGTCCCCAAAACACTGGGGAGCTGGGCTTTCCTCTCTGGGGAAAGAACCCTCCTTCTGGTCCAGGCTCCCATAGCCAAAATTGGGATTCCACCTCCAAAATTCTGTATGTCCAAGAATGACTCCCAGACAAAAGCTGCCAGGACTGACAGGTCTGGCTGGTCTTGGACACCCAAGGGCTGCCTTTCCTCTGCCACTGAAACACTGGGGTGCCGAGCTTTCCTTCCTGGGGGAAAGAATAGTGCTGCTCCTTCAGGCGCCCATGGCGGAAATTGGGATTCTGTCTCCAAAATGCAGTACATCCAAGGATGGCTCCGAGATGAAAGCAGCCAGGATTGACAACTCTGGCTGGCTGCAGCCTCTGGGTGTCTGTCTCTAACTTTCCCTGAAACACTGGGGCACCAGGCTTCCCACCCTGGCAGAAAGAAGGATCCTCCTGGTCCAGGCAGTCATGGCAGAAATTGGGATTCCACCTTCCAAAGTTTTCACTGACAAAATCTGCTAGCAACAAAAGGTTTGGCTGGCCTTTACCTCCCAGAAGCCACCTCTCCTCTGTCCCAAAACACTGGGGCATCAGGCTTTCCTCCCTGGTGGTAAGAATGGTCATTCTGGTCCAGGCACCCATGGATGAAATTGGGATTCTGCCTCTTAAACTCCATATATCCAAGAATTACTCCCAGATGAAAGCTGCCAGGACCCACAAGTCTGGCTGGCCATGGCCTCCTGGGCACCACTACTTATTGTACTTCAAAACACTGGGATGCTGAGCTTTCCTCCCTGGGTGGAAGAACTGTCCTGCTCATCCAGGTGCCAATTTCCAAAATTTGGATTCCATCTCAACAATTCTCTAAATCCAAGAGTTGCTCCTAGACAAAAGCTACCTGGACTGACAGCTCTGGCTGGCCTTGGCCTCCTGGAGTCCTGTTGTAGTGAAGGTCAAGAAACTAGAGAGCTCTGGTGAGACCACTCACTGGTGGGATAGCAAAATGTAAATATCTCACCAGACTCAGGATACAAGGAAAACTACATATCCCATCTGCCTGTGTGGCTGTATGCCTGGCCTGGTCCCCCACTCCGCCCCTTCCTTCTCCTCATTGGTTTCCTTCCCCTAGTCCTGCGTTTGTACCACCCCTATGCTCTCGGTTCATTGGTTCAGATCCAGTACAAAAAAGCTGGACCCCACATGTGTTTGGGCTCTTTCATCTCTGGCCTGCCTTTTGCAGCAGGATGAAATAAACCTCGTCCGTGGGTATGCCATGTGGGAGAGCCCTCCTTGACTTTTTACCTCTGGTAAAGCTGAGCTATCTGGCTTACGTGCGTGTGTGTGTGATTCACGTTTAAACAGCTGTACAGGGGGAAGGAGTAAGAGTGCAAGCATGCCACACAGCACCACCTGAGCAGTCTCTTGCCAGAGAAGCTTCAGGGAAAACACAGTGAACTCCCCTCCACCCGAACCCCACGCACAGCAGAGTCCACCTTTCAGCTGACCCTGAAACACTGGTGTGCCAGGCATCCTTCACCTGTGAAAAATCTCTCTCCGTCCAGGCATCCATGGCCAAAACTGGGATTCTGCCTCCAAAATCCTGTATATCCAGGGTTTGATCACTGATGAAGGCTGCCAGGACAGACAGCTCTGGCTAGCATGTCCTCTGAGGTCCACATCTCATCTGTCCTGAGACACTGGGGCATCAAGCTTTCCTCCCTGTGGTAAAGAATAATACTTCAGGTCCATGTACCCATGACAGAAACTGGGATTGTGCCTCCAAAATTCCATATATCTAAGGATTGCTCCCAAATGAAAGCTGCCAGGGCCAACAGGTCTGGCTGGCCTTAGCCACCCATCGGCTGCTTGTCATCTGCCATGGGAACACTTGGGTGCTGTTGTAAGAGCCTGATAATAAGACAGAGGCTTCAAAAAGTGCTTCATCATTATGTCTGCTCATCATAATCACCCTTGAACACTTGAAAACTATGTGCAGGATGTGTGGACGGTATCTTTTCAGCTTTATACCAGCTAGCGCTTGTATTTCAATGCCTTAAAAAGCCTCGAGCAGCCTTGAGAGGTAGCAAGGGCGATCTAGCACTTTAGTAGCTCTAAAATCGGTACCTGAATCAGCTGCAGAGCAAATACCATCAGCAGAAGCAAAGAGGGAGAAATATAGCTCCCTGCTTGCTCAATTCCCTGCAGTTAGAAGCTTTCAAATGAGACAGACAACCAGAGATGTTCACAGGAAAGTAGCTGAGCTGAGAGAGAGACGGAGCCTCCCCTCGACCATCTTTTATTAGGAGAAGGGGAAAGGGGAGGACTGGGGGCGGACCCGGGGTGACCGGCCAATCAGACACTGCTAAAGAGTCTGAGTTACATTTGGCTTTGCCCGCGCTTAGAACAAAGGAGCTCGGAGCACATGGGCAGGAGCACGTGTCTTTGGGAGGGGAAGCTCAGAGCAGGCAGCAACAAGGATGGACTGTGAGTAGCCCACCTTGAGTCCCATAAAAAGGAATGAAAAATCGATGCTAAAGTGGAGGGGAAAGGAAGGGGCAGAATCCCTGATCTTTGCCTTTGCCCCCCCCCCCCCCCCATCACCTCCTGCAGGACACCCTGAGGCCTTCTTCACTGCAAGTGTACTGGGGTTCAACCGCGGAGATCAGGCACCGTGCCCCTGCATTTCATTGCTGCATTCCAGCCAAACTGCTCCCGAGATCAGAGAAGGCAGATAAGACATTTCAAGTGGCAGAAGAAAAAAAGGCACAAACTGCTTTGCTCCCGACCTCCAATCCCCACCCCCATCTCACCATGCTTTCCTCCCCGGATGAAAGAGTCCTTCTTTAGGGCTGTGCACCCATGACCAAGACTGGTATTCCACCTCCAAAATTCCATATATCCAAGGATTGCTCTCAAAAGAAATCTTCCAGGACCCACAAGCCTGGCTTAACTTGGGCTCCTAGGGCCACATCTTCTCTGCCCCTGGAAAACAGGAGTGCTGGGCTTTCCTCCCTGGAAGAAAGAACCATCCTCCTAGTTTAGGCACCCATGGCCAAAATTTGGTTTCCACCACAAAAATTCTATGTATCCAAGGATTATTCCCATACAAAATCTGTCAGGACCAACAGCTCTGTCTGGCCTTGACCTCACAGGGGCTGCCTGTGCTATGGCCCTGAAACACTATGGTGCATGGCTTTCATCCCTGCAGGAAAGAATCATCATTGTCATCCAGGCGCCTGTGGCCAGAATTAGGATTCTTCCTTCAAAATTCCATATATCCAGGGATTGCTTCCAGATGAAAACTGCCAGGACCCAGATGTCTGGCTGTTACTGGCCTTCTGGGGGCCATGTCTTATCTGCCCCCTAAACACTGGGGTGCTGGTCTTTTTGAAAGAAACATCTGTCGTTCTTGTCCAGTCGCCCATGGATGAAATAGGGATTCTGCCTCCAAATTTCCATATATCCAAAGATTGCTCGAAGACAAAAGATGCCAGAACTGATAGATCTGGCTAGCTTCGGCCTCCTGATGAGGCTGACAGCTGGACTGGGGGCCTCACAGAATTAGACCTAAAGACAGTCGGAATTTACCCATGGGAATATTACAGTGAAATTTTGCAGCTTCAGTGAAACCCACAGAGAAGGCCAAGAAGATAATCAATGAGAGAAGATGTTCTGGACACAAGGAGAGGATGTTCTTGTTATGGGACATTGAGAGTGTACAAGGAAGAACTTGTGGCTAATATGTAGCAACTATACCTTTGCTTGTATAGCTGATTGTTTTACTGCTTGAATGGTCATTGTTTGTTAGACAGCCTTGTCACTGCTAAGCAGCCAATCTCAATAGGCCACAGCGATTGTGAAGAGGTATAAGAATAGCAGTAGAGAAAATAAAAAATCTTTTCTCTCTCTCTCGACTATGGATTACAACTAGTGTGTGCTGTTATGTCCGCCTTGACAAAAGCCACAGCCTCCCAATGGCTGCCAGTCCTCTGTTTTGGAAACAGTGGGGTACTGTAACGCTGTCCCTGGCTCATTTCCACGAGCTCTGAAATGTCCCCAGTCAGAGGAAATGCAGCATTCTTTCTGTGACGTCTTTCTGGACTGGCTTAGCAGAAAAGCGCTGGCTAGGTGCGCGTGCTGGTTCCTCTAAGGAGGAGGCACTCCAGGGACCCAGTGGTCTGGGCTTGCATTACTCTGGAGGCAAAGCAAAAGAGAGCAGCTTCTGGTCTGGCTTCTAACAGGTTTATTGTCAGAAGTTTAGCAACCAGAACATGGCAATGATCATAATGGCGCCGGGAGGCTTTTGCCCTCAGTTGTATAGGGAGTTTGAAAACCACGGGGAAAGGGGAAAACAACCAATGAGTTACAAGCCAGGGGGAGGATACAATTCAACAAGAACCAATGGGGGAAACTGGGAGGTGGGAGTTATAACAAAGAAGCCATGAACAACCGAGTAAGAGAGAATTTTCCCGAACAGGGGGAGGCTGTTTGGATCTGAGCGCAGCCCAGGGGGATGTGGTTTAGGTCTCAGTGCCACCCAATGACCCTTCCACATTGTCACTGTCCTGGGTGGGGAATTCTACCCACGGGAGAGCCTTGAATTGATTGACGTTCCCCTGTCCCAGCCCAGCAGTGGGCTGGGTCACAGCAACAGCTCCGGGCTTTGTCCGTAGGGAAAGAACTGTCTTTTTTATCCAGGCACCCATGGCTGAAACTGGGATTCTCCCTCCGAAATTCTGTATATCCAAGTATTGCTACCAGACAAAAGCTGCCAGAATTGACAGGCCTCTCTGGCATTGACCTCCTGGGGGACACCTCTCAATTCATGTCAAAACACTGAGGCACTCGCTCTCCTCCAGTGAGAAAGAAACATCTGTCTGGTCCAGGTGCCCATGGCCAAAATTTGGATTCCACCTCCAAAATTCCATGTATCCAAGAATTGCTCCAAGATGAAAGGACCTACAGGTATGGCTGGCCTTGGCCTCCTGGGGGCTGTCTCTCATCTGCCCCTGAAAAACTGGGGTGGCAGGCTTTCCTCCCTTGGAAAAGAACTGTCCTCCTCATTCACTTCCCCATTGCTAAAATTTGGAATTCATAATTTAAAACACCAAAGGATTGCTCGCAGATGAAAACTGCCCAGACAGACTGGTCTGGATGGCCTTTGCCTCCCATGGGCAGGCTTTCATCTAAACATGATAGAAATGGTATTATATGGTTTCCTTCCTATGGCAAAGAACTGTTACTCTCTTCCACATGCCCAAATTTCTATTCCACCTCCAAAATTCAACACACACAAAGACTGATCTAAGAGGGAATCTGCCAGGACAGACAAGTCTTGCTGGTCTTTACCTCTGCAGGTCAGCCTCTCATCTACACCTGAAACACTGGGGCTACTTGCTTTACTTGCCGTGGCAAAGAATTCAAGAGAATGGCGCAATCCTACTTTCAGCCATGGGCACCTGCCTCTTTTCTAAAGGAAGGAAAACCTGACACCTCAGTGTGTCAGAGGCAGCTAGGAGGCAGCCCCCTCTTAGCTGGCCAAGGCCAGGTAGACATGTCAGTCCTGGCAGCTTTCTTCTGGAAGCAATCCTAGGACATTCACAATTTTAGGAGGAGGAATCTAATTTTCAGTGAGAGCTGCTGGCCATGAAGGGTGGCTCTTTTCCACAGAAAGGAAAGCCCGGCGTACCCATGTTTTGGGGGCTGCTGAAAGAGGGCCCCCTGTGTGGCCAAGGCAATCCAGAGACACAGGTCCTGGCAGCTTTCATCTGGGAACAATCCTCAGACATTTAGTTTTAGGATTTGCAATCGCACTTCCGTCTCCTGGCGCCTGACCGTGTAAGAGAGCTCTTTACAAGAGGAAGGAAAGCCCAGCATGCCAGCATCTCAGGGGCAGCTGAGAGTAGCCCCCAGGAGGCCAAGGCCAGGCAGTCTCATTGCTCCTAGCCTCTGTCATCTGGAAACAATCCTCTGATATTTGAAATTCTAGGAGGCAGAATACAACTTTTGGACATGGGTGTCTGGCTGTGAAGGATGGCTCTTTTCCACTGGAAGGAAAGCCCAGCATTCCAGTGTCTCAGGGCCACTGAGAAGTGGGTCCCGGAAAGTCAAGGCCAGCAAGTCCCATCAGTAATGACAGCTTTTGTCTGAGAACAACCCTCGGACATTCACAATTTTAGTAGGTACAACCTGACTTTCAGCCCTGGGTGCCTGGCCATGAAGGACAGCTCATTGCCACAGGATGGAAAGACGGGTGCCCAGTATCTCAGGGGCAGCTGAGTGGTACTCCCCAGGAGGCCAATGCCAGCCAGACCTGTTTCTCCTGGCAGTCTTCCTTTGGCAGCAATCCTCAGACATTTGAAATTTTAAGAGGTGCAATCCCACTTTTGATCACAGCTCTTTGAAAGGCAGCTCTTTGCCACAGGAAGGAAATTACAGCATCCCAGAGTCTTCTGGGCAGCTTGGAGGCAGCCCATAGGAGGCCAAGGCCAGCCAGACTAGTTGGTCCTGGCAGCTTTAGTCTGGGAACAAGCCTGGGAGGCTTGCAATTTTCAGAGGCACAATCCCAATTTTGGCCAGGTCTCTGCCACAAATGACAGCTCTCTTCCACAGCCAGGAAAGCCTGGCACCCATGTGTATCAGGGCCAGTTGAGAGACAGTCCCTGGGTGGCCAAGACTGGCTAGACTCATCGGTCCTGGAACATTTCATCTGACAGCAATCCTCAAACATTGGCAATTTTAGGAGGTGTAATCCCACTTGCGGCCACAGGTGCTCAGCCGTGAAGGTTGGCTCTTTGCCACAGGAAGGAAAGCCCAGTGCCCCAGAATCTCAAGGGCAGCTGAGAGGCCGCCCTGGGGGAGGCCAAGACCAGCCAGACTTGTTGGTTCTGGAAGCTTCTGTCTGGGAGCTATCCTCAGACATTCACAATTTTAGGAGGCTAAATCCCACTTTCAGCCCCAGGCACCTGGCCACAAAGGACAGCTCTTTTGCACAGGACAGAAAGCCATCCAAGCCAGTGTCTCAAGGGCAGCTTAGAGGCTGCTCCTGAGAGGCCAAGGACAGCAGGTCCCATCGGTCTTAGGAGCTTAAGTCTGGGAGCAATCCTCAGACGTTCACAATTTTAGGAGGCGCAATCCCACATTTGGTGACGAACACCTGGCCACAAAGGACGGCTCTTTTCTACAGGGAGGAAAACACAGAGCACCAGTGTTTTGGCGGCTGCTCAGAGGTGCCCCCCAGGATGCCAAGCTTGGCAGAAACCCTCTTTTGGCCTCAACCGCCTGGCTGTGAAAAAGAGTTATTTTCCACAAGGACGAAAGCATGGTGCCCCAGTGTCCTGGGAGCAGCAGAGAGCCATCCCCCAAGAGGCCAAGGCTAGCCAGACCCATTGGTCGTGGGACCTTCCATCTGGGAGGAATTATTGGAGGTTTGCAGTCCTGGGAGGGAGAAGCCCACATTCAGCCAAGGGCGCCTGGCCAGGAATGATGCGTGTTTTCCACAGGAAGGAAAGCCTGATAGCCCAGTGTCTCGGGTGCTGTTGAGAGGCAGTCCCCAGGAAGTTAAGGCCAGCCAGACCCATTGGTCCTAGAAGCTCTCATCTGGGAACAATCCTCAAACACTCACAATTTTAGGAGGCAGAATCCCACTTTAAGCTGTGGGCACTGGAAGGACAACTCCTTTCCACAGGAAGGAAACCTTGGCACTCCAGTTTCTCAGGGTTGACTGAGAGGTGGCCCCTGGGAGGCCAAGGCCAGCCAGACTTGTCAGTTCTGGCAGATTTTGTGTGGGAGCAATCCTCGGATATTTTCAGTTTAAGGAGGTTTTGGCCATGGGCACATGGATGCCAACAACAGTGCATTTGCAAAGGAAGGAAAGCCCCATGCCCCAGTGTCTCGAGGGCAGCTGAGAGGCAGACCCCAGGGAGGCCAAGGCCAGCCAGACTTGTTGGTCCTGGAAGCTTTTGTCTGAGAGCAATCTTGGAACATTTGAAATTTAAAAGGTGCAATTCTACTTTCAATCATAGGTGTTTGACTATGAAGGAAGGCTCTTTTCCACAGGAAGTGAGGAGATTGACAGCTGGACTGACAATCTCACAGAGTCAGACCTGAAACCAGTCAGAATTTACCCGTGAGAATATTACAGTGAAATCCTGCAGCTTTAGTAAAACTTACAGAGAAGGCCAAGAAGATAATTAATAAGAGAAGATGTTCTGGACACAAGGGAAAGATGTTCTTGTTATGGGACATTGAGAGTGTACAAGGAAGAACTTGTGGATAATATGCAGCGACTATACTTTTGCTTGTATAGCTGATTGTTTACTGCCTGAATGATCATTGTTTGTTAGACAGCCTTGTCATTGTTTGCTAAGCAGCCAATCTTAAATTAGGCAACAGCCACTGTGAAGAGGTATAAGAATAGCAGTTGAGAAAATAAAAAATCTTTCTACCTTTCTCGACTATGGATTACGACTAGTGTGGCTTTTATGTCCACCTGGACAACAGCAACGTGGTGACCTGGAGACGTGATTCGAAGAGCCTGCCTGGAGAGCAGAAAGCCTGCATGGAAAGCAGGGGAGGCAGATCCAATGGGAAGGAGAGTAGCAAGGAGAGCTACCAAGATCTAGATCGGACTGCAACCTTTTAAAGGTGGGCCCGTTGATAACAAAATGGGGGCAAATATATCCCAAGAGGAAAATTCAATAGTTAGTGTATGGATGTCTGTGTTAAAACAATGTGGCATAAAATATGATAAGCCAACATTGCAAAGACTGTTGCTTTGGTATAAAAATCGAGGAATAGAGACCACATGTGTGGCTTTTAGTATCCAAACTTGGGAAACAGTAGGATGGCATATTTGGGATCTTGCTTCTAAGGGAGATGATACTGTTAAAGAATTTATGACAACATGGAGGCTAGTTTTAGAGACTTTGAAAGAACTGAAAAAGGAACAAGATGCTGAAGCTGCCCCGGCAGAGAGAACAGACATGGATAACACTGATGGGACTGGAAACATTGCAGCGGGAGGGGGTGGCAAGGCACAGGCCAGTGAAGAAAGACCTGTATTGTTTCCAATACCCAAGCTGTGGAGGGCTTTGCCTCCTCCCTTTTCGGATCCTGTTTCTCGCTCCGCTTCTCCTCACCCTGTCCCTACAAATCCCTTTGATCTACCTGTACCACACACCGGGAGGGGTGACAGTGATGAAAAGGGTGAGAGTGTGCCATCAGCACCTCCACTGCCCGCTGCTGCACCCCCGCTGTCTGCTGCTACTAATCCTTTTGTAGAAGGCGCAAGGGAATCCGTGCCAGGGGTTCAAAATGATAGCTTGCTTTATAGAGATACCTTAACTTTGCAACCTGTATCTATAGCTCGGGGCATGCGAGATCCTGCTGCTGTTTGGAGAGATATCAGGCTCTCAGCTTTGTCTGATAAAGATTTTGAAGCCGCAGAAAGACTTAAGATCATTAAGCAATCACCAGAGTCAAAAGAGCCACAAGACTCTGTAAATTCTGCTTTCCCACTTATCAGAGGCAGAGGCCAAGCACCTGATCAGCATGTTCCATTTAACGGGCAGGTATTATGTGAGCTACACCAACTTGCTACTAAGTATGGTTTAGGGTCCCCTGCTGTGACAAAAATGCTGAAATTCATAACAAGTGAAGAGTTAACTCCCTTTGATTTAAAGCAGATTGCTAGATTGCTTTGTACACCTATTAAGTATGCCGTGTTTGAGACAGAGTAGAGAGCTTTTTGTGAAGAGACTGCTTTAAATAATATGTGATTGCCAATGGCTGATCCCCACTTTGGTGCAGGTTTACCCCAATTAATGGGGTTGCATCCTGTGGACGAGCCTCAGCTGCAGGCTCACCTGTACCCTTTAATCCTAGTGCAGTCCTGTGACCATGCTTTGCAAGCTCTGTTCAAGGTAGCGAGCATGTCAGCTCCTGGGAAAAGCTACACAACTATTAAACAGAGCCCTAATGAGATTTTTATGGTCTTTTTAGACCGCCTTCAGGATGCGATAGAAAAACAAATAGTAGATGCAGATGTAAAAGAAGCTTTAATTTTGCCAATGGCACGGGACAATGCAAATGAGGAATGCAGGAAAGCTATTGATTTGCTGCCTATGAAAAAGCCCTCATTGCATGACATGATTAATGCATGTGCAAAAATAGGGACTGCACAACATCAAATGGCTATGCTAACTGAGTGTTACTACGGCTGTTGCTGAAGCTATTAAAATGACACATAATTGCTACAGCTGTGGACAGCCTGGTCATTTTAAATCTCAATGCCCACACAGAACTCTGTCCTCTGGAGCAACTAACAAGGTTGCCAATAACAAAGTAACTCCAGGAGCAGTTTGTGTAATTGATGCGGTAAACCAAGACATTATGCAAAGCAATGTAGGTCCCGTTTCCATGCCAATGGGCAGCCTCTCAAAAATCAGAGAAACTGCCAACTGAATGCGAGGGGACAAAGCCTTCAGACAAAAATACTTCCCCAGGAACTGCTGCGCCCAGCACAGGTTTATGTGACAGGCTTGCCGGTGGAACAAAAGGCTCAGCAGGGATGGATGTTTGCACCGCCAGCACAGTGATTATAGACTTTCCTGCAGTTCATAAGGTGCCTTTAGATGCACATGGACCTATAGGACAAAGTTTAAGTGCTTTGCTAATAGGAAGATCCAGTGCTACTTTGCAAGAGATTTTTGTGCATCCAGGAGTAATTGATGCAGACTTTACAAGACAAATATGTGCAATGCTTTCTACACCCACTCCTCCTGCAGTCATACCTGCTCAAACTCGTATTGCTCAAGTTGTACCTTTCAAGTCTTGCGTTCTCAGGACCAGACTTAAAGAGAGAGGAGACCAAGGTTTCGGTTCTACCAGTGCGCCTCAGGTTTTTTAGACTCAGCAACTTTCCGAGCAGAGACCACAACTGATTTGTGAGCTGACACTGAAAGAGGCACAGCCACAGACTGTTAAGGTTAAGGGGCTGATTGATATGGGAGCAGATGTCGCAGTGATTTCACATCACAACTGGCCAAACTCATGGCCTGTCACTGCAGCAGGAAATTCAATTGCGGGTCTTGGGGGAATGACACAAAGTTATTTAAGTACACATTTTGTGTTCATAAAAAATCCAGACAATGAGGTTGCTACAGTTTGCCCATATGTGACTGCTGCGCCTCTAAATTTATGGCAACGTGACGTTTTAGACACTTGGAGAGTTACAAATGGCACAAATTTTTAATAGGAGTCATTGTGCAGGAAGTTTGCCAGCCAGTAACACCTTTACGATAGTTAACTGACTGTCCAATCTGGCAGGCATAATGGCCTCTAACAGAACAGAAACTTGCTGCTCTAAACAATTTAGCTGATGAGCAGTTATTGCAAGGGCACATAGAGCTGTCTGTCATCCCTTAGAATACTCCTGTATTTGTGATTCAAAAAAAATCAGGCAAATGAAGATTGGTGCACCATCTGAGATGCATTAATGCAGTCATGGAAAGTATGGGTACACTGCAACCAGGCATGCCATCTCCTACTATGATTCCTGCAACATGGGACATTTTAGTTGTTGATTTGAAAGATTGCTTCTTTACAATTACTTACATCCTGATGATAGACCAAAATTTGCATTTTCAGTACCAGCTGTTTACAATGATGCACCTGTAAAACTATATCAATGGAAAGTTTTACCATAAGGTATGAAAAACAGTCCAACTATTTGTCAAATGTATGTGGCCCAAGCTCTATCGCTTATCAGAGAACAATTCCCTAACAGTTATTGCTTTCGCTATATGAATGACATATTGATAGCATCTCCTTGCAAACAGGATTTGCAAAACATACAGCCAGAGCTTTTAAAAGCTCTGCACAAATATGGATTACAGATTGCACCTGAAAAAATCCAAACAAAAGCACCCTGGAAATATTTAGGATTAAAAATATTTGAACATACTGTGTGCCCTCAATCTGTTCAATTTGACACTACAGTGCATATGCTAAATGATGCACAGAAATTGTTAAGAACCATTAATTGGCTGCGTCCCTATTTAGGACTCACCACTGCACAACTTTCTCCTTTGTTTAATATATTAGCAGGAGATTCAGATTTAAACTCAGCAAGACAGATTACCCCTGAAGCTTAACAAGCCTTAGATAAGGTGCAACAAACTATTTCCAATCGCCATGTGTGCCCTGTGGACCCTGACATTGATATCAATGTTTTTGTTGTAATTTCAGAATTTTATCCAACAGGTATTATTGCACAATGGTCTGATTATTGGTCCCCTGACCCATTGCATATTCTAGAATGGATGTTTTTACCTCACAAGCCTAGAAAAACAGTCACTACAATTTTTGAATTGATTGCTCAGTTAATTATTAAGTATAGACACTGAAGCCTGCAAATTACCGCCAAAGATCCTGCTAAATTTCCTATTCCTATTCAGCGAGATTATTTTGAATGGTCCTTAGCCAGTAGTTCTGCACTAGAGAACGCACTGCAGAGCTACACAGGACAAATTGATTACCATTTTCCCAGACATAGATTATTACAATCACTGAATACCACCCCATTATCAGCAAAACCTAAATTAAGTCGTACTCCTGTAAATGGGCCTACAGTATTTACAGATGGGTAAGGAAAAACAGGAACAGCAATTTTCACCTGGAAAAATGAGGACAGATGGCAGACTGCAGGGTCAGGGCACTGGATTCACACAATTAGTCGAATTAAAAGCAGTTACCATGGCAGCTGGTTAGGGGTCAGTAGCTCTGACCAAGGAAGAGGTGACTGGTCCGGAGGGATGGTCCCAAAAGGAACCACCTTTTCGAGGCCTGATGTCTTCCCTCAGCTGCTGGCCAGGAGGGCCCATGCAGAAGCTGTCAGCTCTTTAGTGATTATCAGCTCGTGATTCCAGCTCAGCTCTGCAGGGCAGCCTCCAGGCCAGACCAGAGAGAGACGAGAGGCTCATGTAGCTGGTTCCGCACGAGGTAGCTTTATTGTTGGTTCGTACTCCTGGTCCGTACTCCGACAAAGGGGAGGCTAGGGACGAGCCCTCCCCCTCGCAGGGGCAGAGGGCTAGCTTTATAGGGATACAGGGGGTGGGTGTCAGAGAGTAAAGGCCAATGGGTTACAAAAGATCTGCATAGGGTCTCCCAGAGGATTCTAGGTCTGTCTTTTTCTCGCCGTAACTGAAGAGTAGCTGCCTTCCCAGGGGGGTCCTGCTGGGAGATTGCTCAATCTCCTTATCTCAGACAGCCAGGGAGTGGCTGGGCATACCCTACAAGTTACTATGGCCTTTCATCATTTTAATGAACCTTTTAACCTAATTGTTGATTCAGCTTATGTTGCAGATGTTGTACAATGAATAGATTGTTCCCTTTTGAAAGAAATTAATAATGCTGTTTTGTTTCTTTCGCTAAAGGCTTTATGGACAGCTGTTTTGGAACGTATGTATCCTTTTTATGTTTTGCATATTAGAAGCCATACAAACCTACCAGGATTTCTTGCAGAAGGTAATGCTTGTGCTGATGCATTAGCTAATCCTGTTTGGGCAATTCCTCAGCCAGATAAACTAGCCCAGGCTAAAACATGTCATACCTTTTTTCATCAAAATGCGTGCACATTGTGTAAACAGTTTTCACTAACACCTACAGAAGCTTGTGCTATTGTTAGTGCTTGCCCAGATTGTCATAACTTTAATGGACCTTTACCCTTAGGAGTAAATCCCCATGGTCTTTTGGCCCTACATCTTTGGCAGACTGATATCACACACATTTCAGAATTTGGTCATTTTAAATATGTGCATGTATCTATTGACACCTTTTCCTCTGTTATATGGGCTTCTACTCATGCTGGAGAAAAAGCCCATGATGTAATTTTGCACTGGCAGCAAGCCTTTGCTGCTTTAGGCATACGTGCCTGTGTGAAAACTGACAATGGGACAGCCTACACCTCTCAGAAAGTTAGGAATTTCTTATGTTTGTGGGGCATCTCTCACAAATTTGGTATTCGTCATTCTCCCACTGGTCAGGCTGTTGGTGAATGTGATCATCACACAGTAGTGTGACAGTAATTTGTTTTAGGAAAACAAAAAGGGAGAATGCAAGGGGAAACCCCACAGTCCAGACTTTTGAAAGCTGTATATACCATAAATCACTTGACCATACCAGCTCATTCAAACAATCCCTCCATTTTAAATCATTTTTATTCCTTGCAGTCCACCAGAGAAACACATTTGCCTCGAGCTAAAGTATGGGTAAGGAATTTGCTTACCAGCCAGTGGGAAGGCCCCTGGGACCTTGTCACTTGGGGGCATGGATACACTTGTGTTTCCACAGATACGGGACCACAGTGGGTGCCAGCAAGGTGTGTGCATCCTGATTTGCGGCAGAATATCCCACCACCTGTTCGGCCAGATCCTGAGGATAACAGCAACACAGGTTGATCACCTTGGCAGCATAGATTGAGCTACCTCCAACTAGAGAAAGCATCAAACACCGGTGACCAAGGAGGACTGTATTGCACTGTATATCCCTGTGATCAAGGGGTATTGGCTTGCATTGAGATATACTGGAGTGCAAATGGCTATGAGTAACAGAAAAATGCAGGTGCCAATATGGTATTTGTCAGTTTTGCCGAGCTTAGTGCCTGCTTGGCCTGTTAGTCAGCCAAGAACCAATGTGTGGGTTACCCTAGCTAATGTGACAGGGCAAGATACTCTGAGCTTAGCCACTGCTACTCCTGACAATTCTTTTTCTACTTGCCTTGTTGGCTTGCCAGTAGATGACTGGCCAAAGCCTAGGACAGTTAGCAAGTTTTTACAATCATGCAATCATGCTGATGCTTGGGATCAGTGGGTTTCCTACCTTTCCCCTGCAACTCTTGAGCCATAAGAAATAGAGCTTTTAGGATCTGTGAAAACGGACCTTTGTGTTAAGTTTAATTATTCTCGGTCTGATCAGTCCGAAGTATGGGATGTTTCTCCTAACCAACCCGTATTTGCAAATGAAAGTGCCTTGTGCAATTACAGGTCACCACATATTTCACACTCTACTACTGTTCCTCTAGCTTTGCCATCAGCGGTGGTTTTTTATTTGCTGAGACTGAGCATGGGCTGCAATTCCATCACACATCAAGGGAGGTCCTTGCAGCTTAGGACGACTCTCACTGTTAACACCTAACACATCTATGATTTTACAGCATAAACCACAGAGGGGAAAACACAGCATCCATGCATTTGTCCCCGATTGCAATGACAACACCAAATATTGGTCATCAGGTACTCGATGGGCTGTTTCCTTCTTTTCTCCACAAATAGCATCTGCTAAAGCATTGGGACTGTTAAACAAGTTAGGATGTTGGTTAGCTCGGCAAACTAATGCTACTTCGCTTGCTTTAGCTGGATTATTAACAGATGTTGGTTCAGTAAGGCATGCTACACTGCAAAATAGATCTGCCATTGATTTTTGTTGCTAGCACATGGAAATGGATGTGAGGATTTCAATGGAATGTGTTGTATGAATTTGTCTGATCATCCAAAATCTATTCATGCTCACATTAAGGAGTTACAAACAAGCGTGTCAAAATTGCATGAAGAATCAGAGTCTGATTGGCTCAATAGTTTGTTTGGCAATTGGTAAATTGCAGGATGGGTCAAAAATCTGCTCAAATCAGATGCCTGATCCTATTGGTTATTTTTTGCATCCTGCTCATTGTGCCATGTTTATTGTCTTTTTTGCAAAGGGCCCTGCTAAAGTCAATAAACGCTGCCTTTGTAATACAAAAAAAAGGGGAACCTGAGGAGATTGACAGCTGGACTGACAATCTCACAGAGTCAGAGTTGAAACCAGTCAGAATTTACCTGTGAGAATATTACAGTGAAATCTTGCAGGTTCAGTAAAACTTACAGAGAAGGCCAAGAAGATAATTAATAAGAGAAGATGTTCTGGACACGAGGGGAAGATGTTCTTGTTATGGGACATTGAGAGTGTACAAGGAAGAACTTACGGATAATATGCAGCGACTATACTTTTGCTTGTATAGCTGATTGTTTACTGCCTGATGGTCATTGTTAGACAGCCTTGTCATTGTTTGCTAAGCAGCCAATCTTAAATTAGGCAACAGCCACTGTGAAGAGGTAAGAACAGCAGTAAAGAAAAAATCTTTCTACCTTTCTCGACTATGGATTATAACTAGTGTGGCTTTTATGTCCGCCTTGACAACAGCAACAGGAAGGACAGCCTAGCACTCCATAGTCTAAAAGGCAGCTGGGAGGCAGCACTCGAGAGGCCAAGACCAGCCAGAGCCATCAGTCCTGGCAGGTTTTGTCTGGGAGCAATCCTCAGATATTTGCAATTTCAGGAGTTGTAAAACCACTTTTTATCACAGGCACCTGGCTGCAAAGGACACCACTTCTGCACACCTAGACAAGATTGAGAGTTCTTTTCCATAGGATGGATACCACATAGCCCCATTTTCAGGTGCAGATGAGAGGTTCCGCAGGGTAGCTTAAGGCCAGCTAGACACATCAGTACAGGCAGCTTCTCTCTGGGAGAAATCATTGAATGTATTGAATTTTGGAGGTTAATACAAATTTCCTCCCTGGGCTCCTGGATGACAATGACAGTTCTTTTCCATAGGGAAATATTACCACAGACCTGTGCTCTAGGGTGTATCACCGTGTCCCGCAGCCATAGGGAGGAGGAGGAGGAGAAGATCCAGCAGGTAGGAACTGTGCAGCAAGATTGATTTATTTAATTATTTTACAAACTCTTTCATTGACTTTTTTCTTCATAGTCTAATTGGACAAAGGATCAGCCACCCCTTGGGGGTGATTGGCTAAAATCCTAAAACATCCATTGTCAAAATATTGTTCTACTATACTATCAACAAGACTTCTCAAGGTTGCAGGTGGCTTGGTTGTTTACATTCCCTGCTACCTCTTCTGCGTGAGCTAAAAGTCTCTCACGGACTTAGAAAATAGCAAGAAAATCCTCGCTAGCAGCATTTTTGTATCTACAATTCCCCCTTTTTGTTTTATAAGATAACAACTCTACTATTAATCCTAAATAGAAATCTACATCAGTTATTAATTCTAAATATGTCCTTAAGGCTTTAAGTATCTGACTCCATAACAAGAAATTTGAAGTTCAGTCTCTGCTTGTGGAAGGACCATCCCAGTCTCTGCTTGTAGAAGGACCATCTGCCTGATGGTTGACATCCTGGTCATCATCAGAAGAGTCATTAGGCTGATGATATACATTCTGGTGGCCATTTGGATGGTTGGCATTCTGATCATCATTTGGAGGTTGCCTGTTCTGCCTCTGGTGCCGTAGGTCAGGGCGAACGCATTTTGAAGGTAGCCACCATACTCCAGTATCTGTGGAAACACAAGCATAACCAGGACCCCAAACAATAAGCTCATGCGGGCCTTCCCACTGGTTAGTGAGTAAATTCCGTACCCAGACTTTTGCCCAAGGCAGTTGTGTCTTGCCTGAAGACTGCAATGAGAGAAAATGATTCAGAATAACAGGATTATTTGAATTTTGTGGTACTGTAAGGTGATTAATTGGATACAAGGCTTTTTCTAGTTGGCTCTGTCCGGTTGCTCCATGCATTCCCCCTTTTTGTTTTTCCAAAACACGCTTCAAGGTACCATGAACGTGTTCTACAATGGCTTGGCCAGTAGGAGAATGTGGGATACCAAAGGTATGGTCTACACCCCATAGGTGTAAAAACTGCCGCGTCTTCTCCGAGGCGTAGGCAGGACCATTATCGGTTTTCACAGAAGCTGGCACACCCAGGACTGAGAAAGCCAATTTCCAATGGGCAATGACATCACGGCCCTTCTCTCCAGTGTGAGCAGTAGCCCACATAGCCGAGGAGAAAGTGTCAATAGACACGTGCACATATTTCAGCCAACCAAATTCTGGGATGTGAGTTACATCTGTTTGCCAAATCTGCAAGGCTTTTAGCCCTCTGGGGTTTACCCCCGCTGGCAAAGGCGCAGCGAGTCCGTGACAGTCAGCACAAGCGCTGACAATGTCGCGCGCCTCGGTTGGCATTAAATGGAACTGCTTCTGCAGGGTATGTGCACTTTGATGGAAGAAACCGTGTGATGCCTTGGCTTGTGCAATTTTGTCAGGCTGAGGCCCTACCCACGCAGGATTGGCCAGCATGTCAGCCCTGGCACTGCCTTCTGTTAGAAACCCTGGTAAATTGGTGTGGCTTCAAATGTGCAGAACGTAATACGGATGCACTCGAGCCTGAATTGAAGACCACAAGGTTTGCAACAGTGAAAACAGAGCCGCATTGTTCACCTCCTTCAGAAGTGAACAATCTAAGCATTGGGAGATATCTGCTACATAAGCAGAGTCAACCAAAAATAACCAAATTCAAAGGTACCTGTGAGAATCACAGAAAAGCCATGGTAACAGCCCTTAATTCAACTAACTAAGCAGAGCCTGACTTGGATTGGTATGTTAATGAACCACCACAAAGGCAGTGTAGGATACTATGCGCCCTTACACACAGTGACCCCTGCTAAAAATTTGTCCCAATCCGTATGCCCCAAGCTGCCAACACATCCTGTCCCCAAAGGTTAAGGGAAGTGGTAACAACATAAGGCCTAATCATAGCTGTGTGCCCCTCTGAATCCTTCACCACCACAGGCCGTTTGCTTAAATAGCTCTGTGTGGTTCCTCCTACTCCTGCAATGGCCAATCCCAGCGGGGCTAAAGGCCATGCGGGAGGCCATGCAAAGAAGGAGATGACAGTTACATCCGCACCCGTATCAATCAAACCTGATTTGATTTGATCAAGCTGAGTCCGGGGTGGACGGGCGTTCGGCAGGATCAGGGTACATGTCATCTGTGGCCTTTGGTCAGAGATGTCTGCAGTCCAGAAGGCCTGCGGAAGTCCCGTAGATCCACTGCCGTTATCTTCGTGAGTTTGTTCTATCCTGGGGACACAAGACTTAAAAGGCGCGATTTTAGCAAGGCAGGTCTTTTCAGGAATAGTTACAGGGGGTTTTTGCGTGCAGACCGCAGCGCAAATCTGACCTTTAAAGTCAGCATCAATAACTCCTGAGTGCACTAAGATTCCTTGATGGGCAACATCAGGTTTTCCCACCAGCATTACACTGGATCCCTGGGCTGAGGGTCCATATGCATCTAAGGGAACCTTATAAATACCGTTAGAGTCTAAGACGACTGCGGCTGCGGTGTGGATGTCAAACCTGTCTGATCCCTGGGTGCTGTCTGATCCCTGGGTGCTGTCTCTAGAGTGGCTGGGTAGGCCTGTGCCTGTACCTGTGCCACTCTCTGAGTGAGAGACTCCATCGGAGAGCAATTCCCCCTCCTTGCACCCCGGCGGAAGTTTCCTGACAACAGCCGACCATTGGCATGAGTCAGGGATCTACAATAGTCCGAGCAATGCCCTGGCCTACCACACCTCTTGCACTGGGGGATCGGTGTGTTCTCTTTTTGGCTCGGCGTAGGCCGCTTCTGTTTCTTCACCTGTTTTGGTTGCTTTGGTTCACGACCAGAAGACGCGTGAACAAGCTGCAGGAACGCAGCCAAAGCAGACCTTTTCTGGTTCCCAGATCCCACCTTAGTGCAGGCTTCGAACATGTCTGTTACCTCAGGATCTCCTGGTAAGGCATCTATGATTTTTCTGCACTCCTCGTTTGCATTATCTCTCACTAACTGCCTTAACAACATCTGCCTTAACCCGTCATCCTCAACCTGCTTCTCGAGAGAAGCAGCGACTTTCTCCACAAAAGAGAGGAATGACTCTGATTTGCCTTGAACTATTTCAGTATATCGCTTTCTGGGTGCTGACAACTCTATGGTTTTCAACAGGGCAGCCATGCTGACCTGTTGTGCTTGCTGCAGGACACTAGAGGACAAAGTACCCTGTAGGCTGGGATCAGAGAAGGGACCAGTCCCCATCAAAGCATCCACTCCTGCTGTCTGTCTAGGATCAGCAGCAGGGAGCTGCAAATCTGCTAATGCAGTCTTGCCGGCCAGCTTTCTCCAGGTTTTTTCAAAAACTGTAAATTGTACAGGTTGAAATTGAACTTGACCTAAGTGTCTGATATCAAATGGAGCAAGCAAATCTGTATTTATCACCCTTATTATCTGCACAACCTCAGCAGAACCTAGCCCATATTGTGCCACCTTGGATTGGAGGTCCTGGGCAACCTTCCAAGCAATCACCTCATGCTTGTCATGCTCCCCTGAATCTGGGAGAGCCCTATACACTGGGAAAGCTTGGATCTCCTCTTCTGGGGAGTCACTACCATCCTGAACTTCTGGCATAGCCTGTGGATGGAGTGTAACAGCTTCCCGATTACCCCTAGAATCCTCAGATCTATTTGGCATCCCAGGTGTTTCCAATAACCTCCAAAGCTCACATCTTAACTGACTCTAAGAAGCGATTGTAGTGGGTCAGATGCACTGTTACCATGCAGTCCTGAAAGGTCCAGGGGCGAGACCGGAGCAGCCTTTTCCTTCGCCGCCCGGCTACGGCAGCTTTACACCCCGGCGCCAGAACCTCATCTGCCTCACTTCCCAATGAGGAATCACCAGGCAAGGGCAACTCTGAGACACTGGGAGCAAACAGAGGTAGGTGGAGAGGGGCAGATTGGCTAGGTTGGCTAGCGGCAGAACAGACAGCACAGACTACAGCTGGCTCCGCTGCAGTTTGAACAGCAGCCTCTTTACAGGATGCTGTCTCAGCCGGTCCCGATCGAGCTGGTACTGGAGCTGCTACCGCCGTCTCTGGGGCTACAGCCGCACTCGGCACCGCGCTTGTCTCTTGCACTGCAGCTGTGTCCGGCGTGGTCGCTGCCAAAACTGCTCCTGTTTTGCGCTCCCCGGCCACACTCGGCGCTGCCGGCCCCGCTGCTGTTTCACGCTCCCCGACCGCGTTCGGCGCCGTCACTGGCCCGTGCTCCGCAGCCGCACCCGGTGCCGCTGCCTCCGGCCGCTGCTCCACAGCCTCTGCCGCTTCCGGGTTTTCTAGCAGCAGCGCTACTTCTGGTTTCGCCGCCAGCCACGTGGCTTCCTGGTTCAGGGGCCGCGGCTCCCGCAGGTGGCACGGGTGGTGATGGCGGCGCAGGCTCGGTGCGCCCCGCATGGCAGGGTGGCTCTGGCATCTGCTGCAGTAGCAAGCTGAACAGGTCCTCCACCCTTCGGGATATGTTCGGTAATTCTGTCAGCAAAGGCAGATGCTGTATTAAAAGATCGATGGCTCGGTTCTGCAACTGCGCAGAAGAGTCCAGCACCAAGGAGGGCAGTGGACCACACCCAGGCAGTCTCAGCGCACTCACACCCGGCGCTACGCCGGCTAAGAAGTTAGATCCAGGTGCATACGCAACTGGGCTAGGAGCCGCTCCGGGGGTCCAGTTTGCTAAGCCTCTAATTTGCGGCCCTGGATAAGCTGTGGCTGCCGCCAAGCTGAGCGGTAAGGCAGGCCGTGCACCCTCCCGCTGCCCCAACCCCCCTGCCTCTGCCGGCGCGGGGTCCCTGGAGGCCGCGGAGTCCTGTGATTGTGCAGGGTGAGGCAGCGCAGGCTCTGCCTGTGGAGCCAGGGGGGTTTTTCCGAATCCACCATCATTTGTCCCGGAAGCCCGGTCAGCAGCGTCCCCCCCGGACATTCCTCCGTCACTCATCACCGAAATAGGCGAGCCAGCCCTGCTATCACAGTCAAGGTCTGTCAGCAGAAAAAAAAACGAACGCCAGGTTTTGTATAATTCTAACGCTGCTGGGTCCCCAGTCGGGAGCTCGTGTCGGACAGCACAGCCGAGTTCCTGCCATAAGGCAAAGTCCAGGGCAGTATCTCTGTCCATGGAAATCCCTTTTAAGGTAGCCCAGTCTAATAATTCCCGAACTGAGTTTTCAGGAATGGAGGTGTGCATTATACTAAACACACCTTTCCAGACCATTACCACAGCATCGGTTTGTGAGCTGCTGTTCGCCATTTCTCAGTCCTGTCGGACTTCCCGGTCCCGGGGGGAAAGGGGAACAGCGTATCTCTAGAGGAATTCAGCTTGGCTCACTGTAGCAGGACACGTCAGAGAGTGCAGATCACATCAGGCAGCACCAACTATTACTGCAGGCCTGTGCCCTACGGTATATCACCATGTCCCGCAGCCATAGGGAGGAGGAGGAGGAGAAGATCCAGCAGGGAGGAATTGTGCAGCAAGATGGATTTATTTAATTATTTTACAAACTCTTTCATTGACTTTTTTCTTCATAGTCTAATTGGATAAAGGACCAGCCACCCCTTGGGGGTGATTGGCCAAAATCCTAAAACATCCATTATCAAAATATTTTTGTACTATACCATAAACAAGACTTTTCAAGGTTGCAGGTGGCTTGGTTGTTTACATTCCCTGCTACCTCTTCTGTGAGAGAGAAAAGTCTCTCACGGACCTAGAAAATAGCAAGAAAATCCTCACTAGCAGCATTTTTGTATCTACAGGGAGAAAAGCACATAGCCCTATTGTTTCAGGTGCTTGTGAGAGGTAGCCCATGGGGAGATCAAGTCCAGCCAGACCCATCTGTCCTGGCAGCTTCCACCTGGGAGAAATCCTTGGATGTACTGAATTTTGGAGGTGAAACCCAAATTTAGACCACAGCCTTCTGTACGCAAATGACAATTTTTTCCATAGGAAGGAACAATGCAGCAGTATTTCAGGTGCAGATGAGATGCAACCTAGTGGAGGTCCCAACCAGCCAAGGCCCATCTGCCCTTACAGCATTCTTCTGGGAGCAGTCCTTGGATGTACTGCATTTTGGACCTGCAATCAAAATTTCAGCCATGGGCTTCTGGACAAGAGTGACACTTCTTTTCCATAGGAATTAAAGAATGTAATCCCGGTATTTCAGGTGCAGATGAGAGAAGGCACCCACTAGGTCAAGGCCAGGCAGGTCCATCCGTCCTAAAGGGGGGCATTGCAACAACAAACAAGTGCATCAGGCTGCCAAGATTAAAATGTCACAGGTAGCTCTGGACTGGTAACAAGAGAGTGTTATTTTTAGCTCAGTGGGCCCATTATGCCTCTGATAATCAGGGAAGAGATGCAACATACAAACGGTCTCATGATTGAGGGGCAGATTTAAACAGAGACACTGTATCCCAGATGATCCCTGATTGTGAAACTTGCATTGTGATCCAGCAGGCCAAGCAGATAAAGACACTGTGGGTATGCGGGGCAATGGTCTAAATATAAGTCTGGAGAGGGCTTGCTTTACTGCCCTGTCATTGACCTGCTTTGCCTACTCATCACTGTATTTATAAAACTCTGCCCTACCATGCCTTCAGCTTCTGGGCCTCCCCATGCCTACTACTCAATTGACTTGCCTCGACTGGCCATTCCAACAAAACCTTGCTCTTTCTTGCTATTCTTCTCCATCCCCTGCCTTGTCTGCGGGATAAGTACATGGGCATTTCACATTCCTGAAGAATGAAAGCACATCTCTTCAGTAAGGCCAAGAATGAAGGCGCAGAGCACCCTGTTTGTGTGCGCAGGGTCCAGGCTGCAAGACAGGAGAGGCTGCCACACACTTGCCTGCCAACTTCAAGTTAGCTAAAGTAAGGGTAAAGGTCTGCGACAGTTGCCTGTGCCGGTACATCTTCCTATCTGGGCCCTGTGTGGGAACACTTAGGTTTAGCTTTTGATTCCGAGATTGAAAAACTGTTAATGGCAGGAGATGCTGCGAAGGAACGTTCAGAGGACAGAAGTGTGTTTGGTGTGTGGCTGACATGCAGCAAGGAGAAGGTGCAGACCAGTGCTGCCTTTTTCTTCTAGAGCCGTTCTTAAGGGAGCAGCTGCTGGACGCTTGCAAGGGAGCTGCGAGAGCGAGAGCTGTGACGGCACGTCTGTGTGGGAAGAAAGGTACAGAGGCGGGTTGTGGTAGGTGCAGTTTCACGGCTGCTAAGAAAAGCAGTTTAGGAAAGCCTTCTGTTTTGCCACTTGCTTCTCTGTGCAGATCTAGCCACTTGGACTTGGCAACATTGAAGGTGTGTGAAAGTGCATGTCTCTGGTTTGTTTGAGGGAATGCAAGGGCTACGAATTCCATGCCGCGCCAGTGAGAGCATTCTCACCTGACACTGTGTACAAAGTTTCATGTGGACTTTTGCAATCCTGTCACTGGGCTTCGAACGAGACCTAGTGACAGCTGGCAAGGAATGAGCGGAGACCAATGCTGAGTCTTGTAGCTGAAAAGCTTCGAGGAGAAGGGCTTATCCAGCAACTGTTGCTTTCCTGGCATGGGAATTCTTATGACGCCTGGATCGTGCTGCTAATTATGGCTTTTGAATGGAAAGGAGAAGTGTCTTGTGAGCAGCGTGTTGAATCTAAGTCACCCAGAGACCTTCCGGATTCGCTGCCTTCCACAAAACATCCTAGAAGAAAAGAGGCAGTGCTGGCGATCCTGTTTCTTACACAGCTTGGAACTGCACAACACACGCGTGTACCATGCTTCTTGATTTCAGCTGCACGTGCCATTTGGTTTTTGCTCCCTCCCTGACTCCAACTCCATGATTTTCATTTGGAAACAGTAGACCGGGTTTCACAGTCACTTTGAAAGGGAGAAACACCACACGAACTGGGGCGATGAGCTTTCCTTTCAAACTAAATGTATGATCTTATTTTTCTTTCAATCCTGCAGCGCTCCTGAACCTGAACCTACTGAATCCAGTGTCAATGTTGGCCATAAAAGAGGCCTGCACAGCAAGCTGTTGCTGACTCCACATTTCACTCATATTCTCTGAAAATCAACACACCTCCTAGAGTTATGCACTTTCCTGCTCAGCTACATGTCCCGTCGCTTTCATTCACTCTTGCAGAGCCCAGCTTCAAAGCTCACTACGTCCAGCTCCCATACCAAGGCGCCTAGAGGAAAAAGTAAGCGCTGACCTTCTCTTTCCCCTCTCAGCTTCTTAAGAGCAGCACACACAGGCCTGTGTGCTCAGCTCTAACACCCTTGTGCACTTTCGACCTTACAGAGTCCAGTTACAAGACTACAAACATTCAGCAGCTGGTCCCACAGAAGAAGATCCTAGGAGAAAGGGGCCAGCTAGAATTCCCTTTTCTTTTAAATCCTACTGTGGGAAACGGAGGAGTGAAATCTTCTGCAGGTAGTGGTGGGTTTGATTTACAACCCTGGAAGAAACTAAGTCTGGCATAATTGAGAGAGGTTTATAGGCCTTAAGCAAGAGAACTACAAACCTATGTTTCTATAGTTATAAGTAAAATTATGTATTGGTTGTTATGATCGAGGGTTTAAGTATAGTAATGTGATTTTATAGTTTAGGTTAAGAATTTAGATGTTATAATACAAGTGTCTGTGTGTACGTGACCTGACAAGTTATTGGTCAAGACACAACTGCAGTGCAGTGAAAAAGTATCATAGGTGATAGGTTGTAAAGTCAAAACAAGTTTTTGCTTTAAGTGCTTGGGGTTACTTTATGATGTGTATCCCATACCACTGCCCTATGCCCAGAAATTAATTCTTCTGCCTTTCTATGCCTGAAAACTGAGCCTGAGAGGGGGAAGGAAAAACTGAGCAAAACTTTTTCAAAGCAGTTTGCAGCTTGTTCAAGGTCACACAGTGATAGCGACTTTTTTTTTCCCAGCTCTGGCAGGGGAGCAAGGAAGCACCCAGCTTGCTGCTCCCAGGTCAGTTTTTGGCCAGTTGTTCTGTTTCTTTTTCTCCAGAGAGAGACTGAGAGTTGAACATTTTTTCCTTTCCTGGAATTTTGGATTTTCTCCCTTTTCTGCTGGACTGCTTCAATATCAGAGCACATCGGGAGGACTTTCCACCGAGTGCAGAGGGCCTGGCCCTGGGCCAAGTCCTAGCTCCGAGGAGACCAAAGGGAAGACTCTAACACTTTCCCAGGTTTTTTCTCCACAGCGAGAGATATTATTATTTAGCATTATTTTCCTTTTCCCGTGTGTTTGTTAAATAAATAGTTTTTATCTCTTTCACTTTCCTTTGAGGAAAATTTATTTTTTCCCAAACCTGGTGGGGGAGGGGTGGTGACCTGCCTTCTCTCAGAGGATATATTTCTAAATTTGGCCAAACTGGCACAAGTGCCTGTTGGATAAGAAAGTTATAAATTGCAATGTAACCCTGAATTTTGTGACTATTCGCCATTATTATGATTTATTGCAAATCTCACACCTCGAGACTGATGCCTTATTTATTATTTTAAGCAATAAATCCTGTGTAATTGCATAGTCCCATCTCTCTTAATAATCCAACAGGAGACCCGAAGAGTGGGATCCAATATCCTACCAGCTGCACAGCAGACAATGAAATGATTTGTGTTCCTTCCTAGCGCTGTGCACGATCACGTCCTTTGGGTCACGAAGAGCCGGCATCCACAATGGAGCTCTTACACCAACTGCTCCCACACTACTGGTGCCCGGATAGAAAAGCACTTGGCTTTCTCCTGGGCACCGCGAGCGCTCACAAAAATCCCCACACGATGGCGCTGTCGACTTGCAAAAGAACGACGTGCACCTCGCCGAGCTCTAAACCACGCCAAGGGCACATCCGAGATGAAAACGTCACTGCTCTCCAAATCAACTGTGTCAGGACAAAAAGAGTTCGCTGATCTTCCCCTTCCAAGTGCAAACTCATATTTGCACCACACTCAAACAGCAACACTAATAAATCCTTTGTGCTATTAAATCTTTTCTCTCTCGCAGAGTTTGGCTACAGACTTGAAAACATTGGGCAAAAAACACAGCTCACAAAGTGCCAGCTGAGGAAGCTCTTGCCGACTACGTCTTCACCCGAACCTATCCAACTGCACCCGTGGAAGAGAGGAACTCGCAGCCCTTCTCAAAAGACATGCCATCCCCTCCTCATAAACAGACAACATCCAGGGATTGATCCCGTACCAAAGTGCCAGAACACTGTTACTGGGCATTACCTGCCCCGGACACTGTATCAGCTGCACACCAAGACTGAGCATGGAGAGTGCTTACCTTGTCCAAAGTATGGGCACTGCCATACTTTGGCAATTTCAGAAGACCACCTCTGAGGAGTGGAAACCACATGTCAAATTAAATCTTCCAGGAGACTATGCCCCACCTTGACTTTCCTATCCCTTTCTTCCCTGGCCTTGCCTTGCCTTGCCTGCTCCTCCTTAGGTTTGCCTAGCCTTGCTTACCCCAACCTTGCAATACCTTACTAGAAGCTCGGTGTCCTTCCTGTGCTCTTCCTTACACTCCGTTGCCTTGCATTGACTTGCTCACCCATCCCTCAGCTTGGCTTGACTACTACTTTTTTCCTAACCTTGCTGTGCATTGCCTCTTCCTCTTAGGACACTCATTACCTTGCCTATCTAGCACTTACCTTGCACACCTATGCTTTGCCCCGCCTTGTGCTGCCTAACATTCCTCACCCATCCCCACCTTGGCTTCCCTATCCCTTTGTAGTGGGTTGAACCTGAGTTGATGGACAGTCTTTTAAACTAATGACGCTTCTCACAATTTACATATTTAAACTGTGCGGAAAGGCGGGAATTTCCTTTCTTTCCAGCTCATCTGCGGGAAGGTGGGGAGGGGACCTCCGGGCCCCACTGGGCTGGGCCTGGGCCTGGGCCCCTGCCCCCTTTTCCCACCATCACGGCATGGACCCTGAGCGGGGGGCAACTGTCCCAGAGCCGCAGGCAGCTAAAACCAACCGTGGACTGCCGCACAGCTAACCCCATCCGGCGTGGCTTCTGGGGACAGGCGGGTCCCTCTCCTCTCCACACAGAGCTGGTGGAGCCAGCAGGAGCCAGCGGAGCCTCCTTCTTGCAGCCAGCACACTTTGCGCTGAACTGAAGAAGACACCATGCAGCCAGCAGCACAGAGGGAGCGAGGCTTTCTCCACCGTAAAGCTGAACAAGAGCACTCTTTAACATGGCAGCTTCAGAGTCAGAGAGGAAGAGAGAGCCATGTGAGACGAAGCTGGAAATGGCGACGGGAGAAAAGAGGGCAGTGCCAAGTTGCTCGCGCATAGCTTAAAAAAACTTCTTGCATGCCGTGGTAAGAAACTAATATCACAAACTGTTCGTCTCTTTAATCCATTTGAAGTACATGGGGGGATGGAGAATCCACGTGTGTTCCGTTAAGATTGTGAAGAGTGCCTATGCCAGGCTATATAGGAGCATTGAGAGGCTTTTTAGAGACTTGTGGCGAAGAAAGCCTTTGTGTTCAGGCCAAAATAACTCATCCTTAAAAAGATTAACAACCCCATGTGATAGCCTATGTTTGGCAGTGTGAAGGAACTGTGAGATTTTTCATGGGAGAGATGTTTTATGCCACAGCAGACTGTTTCTTTCCAGGCGGGTCTGCTGTTGGTGGCAGTTTGGGAACCATGTACAGCTGAAGAAAATCCTTTTTTTCCTTAAGCATAAGAAAGAACTGCAACACTGGCTAACATCCCATGCTCTGTTATCCTTTGTGCAAGTTGGGTAAAAGGAGGGAAGTGCTGGAAGGGGAGGGGGCGTTGCTTTAATTTCTTGTTATTTCTTTTTACTTTTAATTTTGTTAGTAATAAAACTCTTTTGTTGTACCACAACCATTTAAGTTTGAACCTGTTTTGCCTCGCAGCTCTCTAGTTTTCCTCAATATTTTCTTATTTTCCCCTTATGAAAATAACAGATTTCATGTGCTTGACGCTTAGCTCCGTAAAACCACGACACCCTTTTTGCCTGGCCCTGCCTTGCCTTGCTTCTCCCTTCTTTCCCTGCCGGCCCCAACCTTGAATTGCCTTACCGACTCTCAGGAGTCCTTCCCTCGCCCCTTCTACCACTCCTTTGCTTTGCATTACCTTGCTCACTTATGTCCCACCTGTAATTTCTTGCTCTTTTTATACTCTCCTTGCTTTGCCCTGCAGGCTTCTCATTTGACTTGCCTTCCCTTGCTTTCCTTGACCTTGTCTTGCCTTACAAACACACCCCATACTTTGCCTTGCCTTGCCTTGCCTTGCCTTCCCTCCCCTCACTTTGTCAAAGTGGACATGTATGCTAAACCTCCCCTTTTGTCAAATAAACCTGGGGTTTTTTTTGGGCAAAAATCTACATTATTGGAAATTGCATGCCTGGCTGGGGTGGGAGAATACAAATGGCTTCCTGGGGACACAGGTGAAATCTGGCTGTGCAGCTCAAAGATTTTTCCCATGTCTGGCTTGGAGGAGGTCAGGAATTTCTCTGTGAGAAAGAAAAAGTCTGGAAAAGCATTCTACTTCAGCTGGTCACAATAAAGCTCAGATAGGAAACTGAGGCACAAAGCCTTAGACCGAGAAAATTTTGTCTAGTTCTCCAAAATCTTAAGGAGCTCCAAGATCCGCTTATCTCAGCATCTTAATATGCCATACAAAAGCTGACAACCTCTACTTGCTCTATGATATGTTTGTGCACAGGACAGGGTGCTGTGGAATCCAGCTGGCCACTGAGAACATCCAATGAAGGCCCCAGACAGACTCAAAAGTGTAGTCTTACGGGTTTAACCTCAGCTTGGGTCCCCCTGAGCCTCAGTCCAGTTTGTTCCCTGATCTGGAAAATCAGCTTTGAATGCTGACATTACCATGCATGTAAAATTCTTTCCTGATCTCATATATTACAGCTCCTCCTGCTGGAAGTATTTATAGAGTTGCTGAGTGGTTTGGTTAAAAGGGACCTTAAAGATCTTGTTCCACCTCCCTACCATGGGCAGGGACACCTTCTACTAGTCCAGGTTGCCCAAATATTTTCCCTCTTGGTGTTTTTTAATGGTACATCCTTTCCCCCCCATTTTTTTTTTTTTTTTCTAAATCATGCACAATCAGTTACTTGTTCTCTCCTCGCTTAAAGCCTTTCTGGGGCAGGAATCCCTATTTTGTACTTTGAGGGGGTGACCATCTATCTCCACTGGACAGTATGAAGACCGTTGTCCATGCTTAGGTTTTTTAAATGTTCAGCTGATAACAAAATACAAGAATCACTAGAAAACCACCATGGACATCTCTGAAGATGGGAGGGATAGGCAGTCCCAGACCAGCCATGGGCTGAAGTTACACCTGCATTTACTTTTGTTGTTGTTGTTGTTGTTGTTGTTGTATTTGTTTTGCTGTTCTAGTTAAATCTGGTATCTTTTAAGGACAGTTTGTACCCTTAAGGTTATTCCTGGCCTGGTGGCCAGAACACCTCAGCTGCAGTCTTGCTCCTCACCATTGGGTGTCACCTCAAAACCACCAGTCCTGGACTCTGTAGCTTTATCCAGGCTGCATTTTAGCCCATTCTTGGTCTGCTTTCCAGCAGGAATTTCTTGAAAGGGTGCTGTCCTTTTCTCCCTTCTGTTATGGGTATCCTTAAAATTGCAAATGCAGGCACAGATCCAGCAGTCTGGGTTTGTACAGCACAGAGCATGTGAATAAGAAGGCTTGTAAGAAATGGAGACAGAGTTTTTATTTGACCTGCAGTAACAGAGCAAGGGGGAATGGTTTTAAACTGAAAAAGGATACATTCGGACTAGATACGAGGAAGAAATTTTTTCATTCTCAGGGTGGTGAGGCACTGGCACATTTTGCCTAGAGAAGCTGTGGCTGTCCCATCCCCGGAAACATTCCAGATCAAGGTGGCTGGGGGTCTAAGCAATCTGAACTAGTTAAAGGTGTTCCTGCTCATTGCGGGGGGGTTGCGACTGGAGCATCTTTAAAAGTCCCTTCCAACCCAAACCATTCTGTGATTTGATGAAAGTCACAGTAATGGCAGCAAAAGTCTGGAAATGGCTGCTGGGGAAAAGAGTGTGCTTGGGACATTTTTTAATGAGGTTTGTTTTAAACAAAATTAGGTCACAGGTGGCTTTCCTGAAGCAGATCCACTGGAGGGGCCAAGACACTGGTGGCTGTTTTAATCCAGATTACTGGGTGCTAGAAAAGGGTCAACATGTGAATAGTGCCCTTCATGGGTACCCTGTGCTGTCTGCATAGAATTTTCAGTACAGAATTATCTGTATAGGATTTTAGCACCTCGAGCAGACAAGTTTGAAGCAGACTTATGTCCTTACTTTGTAGCAGATGGGTGCAATGAGAGCATGGACGTACTATGGGAAAAAAGAAGGGTCAGAGCTGGAGTTTGATTACAGCCCAAACACTGAACACGGGTCCAGATGCCTTGCCAAAACCAGCTCAAGTTCACCTCTGGTTACATTTGTCTAAAGGTACATAGAGGTGAACATGAGGGGAACATGGAGGGGAGGAAGGGTGGCTTTTGGGCCCCTAGGAGAAACACTGAGGCTCATCACCCAGCTCCACTACAAATCTCACCCTGGCCAAAGCACTCAGCCTCATTACAAATGGGTCCTCACCTGCAAAAAAGAGACAGTCACAGCAGCATCTCGCAGAGAAGAGGATCTATAGCTCAACAGAGCCTCTTTCCATGAAAAAATCCTCAAATTTGTTAATGATAGAAGTTTCATGATAACAAATCTCCTAACAGTTGAGGTGGGGCAGGTACAGGGCAGAGAGAGGCTCAGAGGTATCTCAGGACATTGCATCTGCATCTGTTTTTGTCAGTATCCCACTGACTCAGGAAGGAAGAGCCTCTAATAGCACTTGCCACCGTCACTTGCCTTGGAAACAGCTGAGCCAGGACTGTCAGCAGGTGGGTGAAACAGCGCAAGGCCACGATGCTCATGCATAGCCCAGGTCTGAAAATGAAAACAAAGCTCAGCCTTCTGGGCAGGTGGGGGTGTGTTGGACTACTGTCCCTGGTAAGAACCAGATGTTTGGAAATACTCAAATACATATACAACCCCTTTTTCCCTTTCTTGGGGGAAAAAAATGTTTTGAACCCTTCTTTGACCCTCTGGCTTTCAAGGAAAGCTTGGAACTTCTCCATAGCAGACTGTGGATCTTCCAGTGCCATCCCTCAAACAGAGAGGATGCCCTGAGCACATCTTCCAAGAAACAGTGATCAGAAAAAGGAAAAATGAAACAAAATGAAACAGGAAGACCAATGTATGTATCACCTCCAACTCTCCAAGCATTACTATGTGGCATTTAAGTAAAATCTTACAAAATTAAGGCCTTGTTGCCTTTGTAAATTATGGCTCAGGCCTGTTACTTTGGCTAGAGAAGGACTGTGAGAAAAGTCCGTGAGAAGAAAAACAACTAGTTTTTACCCATGAGAATGTAGTATCAACAGAAGCAAGAAAGTTAAACAATAGGAGGAGAAAACAGCAACATATCTGCACCTGTTATTTTTCTGAATGCTTGAATGCTGATGCTATAGGTGGCCAATGGTAGTATGTTGTAGTTAGTAATAGCCAATGAGTCTATTGTAGTAGTTTAGCACCAATGAATCTGTAACACAAATGATAACATACAAAAGGTGTATGTTATAAATGAGGCTTGGACTTTTTGGGTGGAGTAAAAGTCTGCTCATTTATTAAAAAGAAAACCAGGAGCGGAGACTCGAGGTAAGCCCGAGTCCCACTCGACAACCCAGAAAAAAACCGAACAGCGCAACCTCGGACTCACGTTCCTCAGGAACATCACCCCCAGGGCTGAGCCCCGGGGCAGTTTTTATAGTCTCTCTTGATGTTGTGATTGGTGCAGCTCAGATCCTCCCTCTGATGGCTCGTTGCTAGGGTCCTCATTGGTGTTCAGTTCCGTCAGTCTCTGGGGCGTCGAGTGATTGGTTTGCCCCCTAACCAATAATTCCTCAAAATGTTTACATCATAATTATTAAGTCATCTTAAGAATATTCTAGAACATTCTCCTCTTTTCTATAGACGCATTACTTTCCCCCATTGGTGTCACCATCTAGCGGGCACATAGCAACATTACACCCGTACAGTTGCATAACAATTAACTCCTTAACTGTATATCCCCAATCTTTTAACAGACAACTTTTGAACTTCTTCTCAACCAAAAAAAACCTTTTAACCATTTATTACAGTGTATAAAAGAGGCTGCTTTGTTTAATAAACGGCTTTTTGGCCCTTGAAGGAGGCATTGTCTGTGTGTGTTTTGCCTGCCCCAACAGCGACATTACTAGAAAAGCACTAGGCCAGCTCAAGGATGTCTGGAAGCCTTGGAGCAAGGAGATTCCTTGACTTGCTGCTTTCCTTCCCCTTCCTTCTCTTATTCTGTCATATTCAATGGTCCCCATGTCTGCCTGGATTTTGTAATAATAATTAATGAGTATATTTGCGCTGTGGAAAGGCTGCACATCTTGTTCCTGTGCCTGTTGTCTCTGAGTGACCATCGTCCTCCACAACAGGACACTTTTTGCCTGGTCCTCTCATTCAGCTAATGACAGAGCACACTCTTGTCAAGCACTAAACCACACAGCTGGGTTGGGACAAGAGCAGTTCCTTGTCCTTGAAAAGAAAAATGCAACAGGAATCCTTCCCCTCTGGGGAAGAAAGCTGTACCATGTTTTGTTTTCCTTGTGAGCTGTCCCAGACCATGTTTGAGCAGCTATGGGCCAACTCAGGCAGATCTCTGGCTCACAAGGACCCAAAGCTGCAAATCTTGGGCAGCTGGATGGGTCCTTGTGATGGGGTCCATATGATGGTCCTCCCCATCCATACAAAATCTCAGGAGCCACGCAACCCACAGGTACTTCAAGGATGATGCCAAGTCTTTCCTTCAGTAACCAAGATGTCCCGGCAGGATGTGGTGGAGCTGGCAAGGAAAGCAAGCAGATGTTGGTCTCTTGCAGCCAACAGGTTATTTCTGGACCCAAGAATTTTTGGAAATACAGGACCCAAATTTGCAGGAAGGTGTTTTAGCAGAGAATTCCAAGGGGGATGTGCTGTGCTGTCTCAGCCCACCCTGACTGGTGCTGTGCCAGCCTGCTTCTCTTCAACCTCTATAGCTGCATGCCTAGAGATGCAGACGGGGTGTCCTCAAAATCCTCCCCAACCCATCAGGAAAGGAGGGAGTTTCTTCATCCATGTATTATTTCACTGCAATGCAGCAAAGGCACCTGCATTAGGTGTTTCCATCAGTCAACCCTCAATTACACCTCAACTGACTGGCTCCTCTCTTCTTTCCTTTCAAAAGCACATCATTATCAGGTGAAAGACCAATTGCACTTCACCTAAATTCAGCCAGCTAGGCCAGAGAGTAAAAGGAATATTTTCCTGAGCTAGGTTTACTCCCCTGAGAGACCTCTTTCTCCTCTCTCCCCTATCCTCCCCTCCCTTTGCCATCTGCAAGTGCTCTCAGCTCTCCTCTCATCCACCCTCACCCGTCTCCATCTCCATCTCCATCTCCATCAGCACAGCTGACCACAACACATAGTAAGATCTCTGTGCTCTATAGCCCATGCAATTCTGATTTCCTAGCCATGGAAAAAACAGAGATAAAGAGCTGGAGGGTAGGGAGTGGGAAAGTAACTTTTCCTCAAATACCTGTTTGTATCTGTAGGGCTTGCTACAGAGTAGGCTGGGAATCAGAAGAAAACTGGAGCTTTTCATTTTTGTTTTACTTCTATGAATTTTGAAGCTTTGGGAGAGGATTTGTTTCCATTAGATTCTTGCACCCAAAAGGAGATTTCTGGTGCAAATATATGATTCAAATTAGGGTTTGTACATTGGTTGAAGTGGTGGGTTGTTGTGGGGTCACAAGTGAGCTGAATCCCACTGCGATGAGGAGTAAGTGAGGACAAAGGTTATGCAGGGATTTTGGATACAGGGCAGTAGTAGTTGCTGTCAGAGACTGAAATAGTTCATGCCTCAAACACTGATATAAAGTTTTGCTCATTATAGCAAGAACTGTATAAAGAAGCTACAACCACAGAAACCCCTTTGAAGAACTTTGGACTGTAAATCAAACTGCTGAGATTAGATAAAGAGAAACCCATTCTTCAATCACCTTAGGCCCGGGAGGAAACAAACAAGTAAAAGAGGAAAAGAATGTGAGCCAAACCCAGCAGCCGTGCTAAGAATCATCTCTGGCTCGTTTCGGGGTGGGGGAGGCCATAGCCCACAGACCCATTTGCTGGGAGCAGGTTTGCACAGATTTCCCCCTCAGCCAGGTAGGGGGAGGAAGTTTTGGTGTGTCATAACCTCTGCTCAAGGGCAGTGAACCCATCCTCCCTTACAAAACTGGCTATGGACCCCCCACCCCGGGAAGGCTACATCCACATGAGAGGCAACTAAGGGGGTGCCTTAATCCATCAAAGGCCCCCTGAAGTGCCCCCCAGAGTCATTCCTGAGGCCTTGCACCGAAGGACTGCACGTGATTCAACAAAGCCAGAGTCTGTTGTAAAAGCCAGTGGCAAACACTCCCCTGCCCAGGGAGGTCCCTGGGTTTTCCTACCTAGCCTGAACTATATTAACCCATCGGATTCTATGCTTTTTGGGGGGAGACCTTCACCACTAAGAAGACCAGCTGGAGAAGATCAATGGAACATTGTTGGGATTCATGGAGCAGTGATATTTTCATTATTCTGTCTCTGTCACTCTCTTTCTGTCCCCCCAACCTATTTTCTATTTCTTTGTGTTTCTTTCTTTTTCTCTCTCTCTTTCTCTCTCATATTTACTATCAAATAAAACCCATACCATTGACTTTGGCATGTGGTCCCATTTGCACATTAATTCAGGCAGTGTGGGAGACAGAGCAGTAGAAACTCCTGCAATTAAGGGAGGTTTTGATTTACAACCCTGGAAGAGACTAGGTCTGGCTTAATTGACAGAGATTTATAGATCTTAAGCAAAAGGATCAGAAGCCTGTGTTCCTATAGGTATAAGTAAAAATGTACACTGGGTGTTCTGGTGGAGGGTTTTAAATATAATAATGTGATTTTATATGGTTTAAGTTAAGAATGTAGATCATATAATAGAGACATCTGTGTGTATGTGACATGAGAAGTTATTGGTCAAGACACATCTGCATTACAGTGAGAAGTGCCACAGGTGATAGGTCATAAAGTCAAAACAAAGTGTCATTTTAAGTGCCTATTGGATTAGAAAGTTATAAATTATGATGTAACATTATTCAGAGGTATTGTAAAATCTCCCGCTTCGAGACTGATGTGTTTTGTTATCTTAAGCAATAAATCTGATTAGTCGCATAGTCCTCTCTCTCATAATTAATTGATCCGATGGGTGGAGAACATGCTATTTCAACAGGGCAGAGGCATTTCTAATAACTTTAATAACTGGATCACAACAGTTATATCCGTTTTCCTGTTCTGAAGGGATTTCTTTGGACTTGAAGAAGAAACTCTGCAATCCTGGTGTTAGCCTTTCTCTTGGGTCTTAGTCACTCCAAAGAGAAGGAACCAACCTGCCAGTAATTTTTTTCCTCCCTTTCCCCCAACTTTTTTTATTTTACAATTTTTTTTTACTTTTGACAGCTGTGAAGGGATTTATATTTCCTAAGCAGCAGAACCTTTTAACTCTTTCTGAATAGGGAGGTATCTTTTTTTCTTGAAGAAAATGCCTTCTCTCTTCTAAATAATTATAGTGAATTGTGTGCCCACCCAGTAGGCACCCCTTAGTGATGTCACAGCACATCTCACCCTTGAGCTAAAGCCATAATTTTGTGTAACATTTATTCTGTGGTGCCCATCTGGCCAGCAATGCTGATATGGAATATCCAGTTCTAGGACTTTGTGTACCACATCAAAACTAGGCCAGCTCCCGCAATGCAAAAAACTTATTTTGTCTTCACAGAATCTAAGAATGGTTTGGGTTGGAAGGGGAACTTCAAGATCATTTCATTACAACCCCCTCCCCACAGTCCTTCTCCTAACTTTGGCTAGCCCTCCTTTGTTTTTCCCTTTAATAAGTATCATCTTACAGCATTGCCTTCTCTCCTGTCCAGATTATCATTTCCTTCATAGTGTCTGTGGTCTTTATCCCTTCATTTATACAGTTGTTCCCTATTTCCTTCCAGCTCCCTACCTTCCCCATATAAATTAAATATAAAATTTTCTGGAGTGTTAAATACAGAATGAGGAAAAATATTATGGCAGGGGGTGGTAGTTAGGATGTGCCCTACATGTGAAGGTCCATCCATCCTGGTTGTGGCTCAGAACATCAACATGGCCTAGGGAAATTCAAATAGTGTTTTTGGAATGGGCAGGGTGAGACATAGAGATTAAAAGGCTCCTTTCTCTGTGACTATCAAACCAGAGGGACAAGAAAGGAGACAGAAGAGCCCAAAGGCTGGGATAGATGGCTCCAAGTGCTGAGGCAGCTGAGAGGACATTCCCATCTGTTACGATCTGGTTTAAACCTAGAAAAGCAAAGAAAGCTAAGTCTCTGTGCTTAAAACCGAAAGAACTTAGAAGGTTCAAAATATTCCCAGAAACGAGATTAAAACCAAATGATGTTAGATGTTGATGCCAAAAATTGATGTATTTTATTTAATAGTAAAAGAGGCAAAGAGAAGGGAAGAGAAAAGAAAGAAAGAGAAAGAAAGAAAGAAAGAAAGAAAGAAAGAAAGAAAGAAAGAAAGAAAGAAAGAAAGAAAGAAAGAAAGAAAGAAAGAAAGAAAGAAAGAAAGAAAGAAAGAAAGAAAGAAAGAAAGAAAGAAAGAAAGAAAGAAAGAAAGAAAGAAAGAAAGAAAAAGAAATGGAAAAAAGAAGTGTGCGGGGGGGGGGGGGGTGGGGGGACAGGGAGAGGTGACAGGGGTTAGGTGAAAACATATCACCCATCTGAGGGTCCCAGCGATGTCTCGTTGCTCCCCTCCATCTGGTCTGTGGGTGGTGAGGGTCCCCCATCGCCACCGTGGCCATGCTGCCACACGCCACACTCCATCACACGCCACTACACCACAACCAAAGAGTACAGAATCCCGTGGATTAATGTACACTTTGGGCCAGGTGGGAACGCCCATGTGTCTCCCCTTGCAGGGGCTGGCTTGACACACTGTCCCTTGCAACACTGATGGTCTGTTGCATCATCTCTGGTGCTCTGGTGCAGGGTCTGGGGACCCCTTTGATGGGCCATGTCATCCCCTTCTGCTGTGGATAAGCTTCCTCCCCCCGGTGAGGGTCCCTCAGCTGGGCTCTGCACAGTAGAGTACAGGAGAAAGTTTCACGAAGGATGTCTGTACTTCAGGCGGCTCTCTTGAAAGCTGTTTATTGCATAGGTGAAGTTACAGCATTTCAGGGAGTGGGTATCCAGAGCCAGCCCTACAGCTGCCAGCTCCAGCTGTAGGCATACCTGAAGCTGCTTTCTGTTCAAGTTACTAAGCATTATATACTTTTCTTTGCAGAGTATCTTAATACATAACAACCAATAAGCACCATACACAATACCTTTACATTTGCCTATAGCCTATCATAACTACTACCATCACCATATTACAGTCATTATTACCCAATCACAAGAGTAAGTAAGTTACAATTTAAGCTTACAGTGGAAAATTCTCAGATCTTTCTTCTTCTTGCTACATCAACATTTCTTGTTTGCCTGCCATATCTTTCTTTTTGGTAAAGACGTTTTCTATTTACTTATGCTCTTCTTGAGACTTACTTACTTGGTGAAAAACATGTCTTTGTAGTCACATACCTTTGTCCTACTCCTAGAAATCTCCTTCCAACTCATCTCCAACCTTTGCCTTCTCAGTTACTCATCGATCACTGTTTGAGCAAAACATCTTTTATTCTATACCAAAACTTGCTTCCATTTCTACCTCATCCCCAGTTTCTACATTCACAGATCTTTCTGCCAAGCCTACATACCTGTAAAACTTTCTTACCAAACTTTCATCCTCCCCAACAGTAGATGATGAGCAGTCATTGCGCCTCTGACCACAGGCTTTTCCAAGATACCCAAAGCCTCTTCTCCCTCCACCCTTTTGGTTCGAGGGTCTGTTCGAGCCTGGCAGCTGATAGCCCTGGGGCTGTGGTCTCCACCTTGGAGGTGTTAAGCTTGTGCTTTGTGAATGTCCCCAGCCCTGAGGTGCTACTTTATCTTATCTTCATCAGTGAGCAGTTTAAGGCCTCAGTCAGGGCCCCATTCAGGGTTCTGTAGTCTTCTCTGCAGCTTTTGTAATACAGTTTTAAAAGTTCTTCAAGAAAATGTTTAAGTCATAAATTGTAATATTTCAGTCTCTGACACCATCCTTCATGGCCTATTAGCAGCCCTGATTCACCAAGAATCTGCAGAGCTTTTCCAGTTCAGCTCCCAGACCTTTGCTATAGCATTGCCTATAGCAGAAATCAAGAACACTGGGCAGAAACCAAGCTGGCTTTCTGCTGTTTTTTTCTATAGAGGAGGGAAAGATGCAGCCACACAGTTGCCAGGGATGTTGAAGGATGCATGGGAGAACATACTGCCTCCTCCTCACATGATGGGCATGACTGCAATTTTGGGACCACCTCTACAAAGCCAACAAAGTTCTTCGTTACAATTTTTTTTTAAATATATCTTGGAGCTTGCACAGGCTGTTTGAATTACATCAGGGCACAAGCACAGGTATCTCATCCATGAACATGAGTTTAGAAAGCAAACAGGGAACAAGCCATGGCCTCCAACAATGATTTAACCCACAAGTTTATCAATGTTTAAGCCCCATCCCAGGTACAGATTGCTCTCAGTTCTGCTATGATGGGGCAGATAAATGGAATTGGTCTCAGATACACCCAGGAATCCCGAAGCATCTACAGAAGGAATCCCACTGAGGAAGAGATGTTTGTGAGCATGTTTGACACTGGAGTATGCTGAGAAATGACACATGGGAAAAGAGACTGATGGCATGTTTTCAAAGCCACTTGCTTTTACTTTGTTCATGACAGTTTTTGTTGCTTGTGTATTTATTCTGGAGAAGCAAAGGATATGGGGATAGTTTGCTGGTGCTCTCTGACAGCAAAATGGAACTAAAAGTGAGAGAAGCTTTAGTTTCTCATGCCACTAGTTGGTGTTCAGATGCTGCTAAGAGCAGTGTAAATAATTATTTTCTGGGGACACTGGAAGGAGTTGATAAGGATAGACTAAATTCCAGATTAAAATCCAGCTCTTCCTGCGCAGGGACCTACTGTGACCAACAGACCAGCACCCTTATGAGATCACAAGGTAGTCCAGGTTGTTGGGTCTGGACTAGGTGGTCTTTGAAGTCCCTTCCAACCTAAACCATTCTATGATTCACTTGCATGTGCCTTTACCTGCAGGCAGTGTTTCTGCAGGGATGATTTCCAGAGAAACGTTATGATTTAAACTAACTGTGTGGGGAATTGTAGGAAAGAAATGAGATGGAAAAAGATGGTCATTAAGGGAAGTTGTGAGGTGATAAAAAGAAAGCACAGTTAAGAAATAGGGTAATTCTTAGTTATAAAGACCCTTTATAAAATGTTATTTAAAAACCCATATAAAATACCTTTTAAAAAACATATATAGTTTAAGATGCAACTTAAATTGCTAAATTCAGCAAGGTAATTTTTCTGCTGAGGGATGGCAGGTTTTACTAGAAGCCAGATCTTTCTATTTGCCTGGCTAGACTCCCAGCTTAGAAGGAGCCGAGAAGCTGTAATGGGAATGAATTATGACTTGGTTTTGCAGCCAGTTATGGGTTGAGGGATGAGAAAACATCTGTCCATTCCTCATCTGACACTTATCTCCCCCCAGCCTCTGACAGATGCTCTGAATTATAAATTCACAATGCAATCCCATCCAGGAGAGCCATGACAAATGAGGACAATTAGACAGTTATGCCAGCAGAAATGACCAAATACTTAAGCAGCTGAGACAATCTGAACAGATTTGTATTAGAGGATGGAGAGGGAAAGGCCATGTGGTCCACAATCAAAACAGAGAGGGCTTTGATATGAATTTCCACTCTGAATGAACAGGGTTACTCACGGCTGTGTCTGTAAAAAGACAAATCTTGTAAATACAGGCTCTTTGGGGAAATGCTCATACAGCACAATCCAGTTTTACCCCAACTTTCCAGCCACTGGGCATGTGTTGGAATTCCCTTTCCATTTGCTCACGGTCTGACATTTACAAGATGTTGGATTGCACAAACAGGTCACCAGCAGCTCCCAATCTGGTGTTGCCCCAAGGGCCAAGTTCACTTTTGGGAAAATCCTGCCCTGCTTGTCATATAATCAATATGTTTCCTCTGGAAAAATTTAGGTATTAGATTCTTGGTTTTCACTAAGCCTCTGCTGGGTTAATGCTTCCCCTCTGCCTCCTCCTGTGGTGGCAGAAGCAATTCACAGACTCTCCTTTAAAGGGAGGGTAAATCCTGACTATAAAAACAATGACCATTTCAGTCATTAAAGCTGTGAGTGATTGTCCCAGTTTGAGACAAATTCGGAGGAACGTCCCAAATGAATGTCCTCTGATAGAAGGCAGGTTATAGCCATCCCTCACTCACCAGGTTCAGAAGGAATTTTCCTCAGAAGAAAGTGAAAAAAGTTATTTATTTAATGAGCAGAGTGCATGAAGGCACAGGGAAAAAAAAAAAAAAAGAATAATGCTAAATAATAAAACATCTCACTGTGGAGAGAACCTGGTAAAATTCAAAGTCCTTGCGGGTGTGGCTCTCTCCTCTCCAGAGCTGGGGTTTGGTGTAGGCCCCTCTGAGCTGTGGCATAGGGCCTCCTGGATGATGTTCTGGTGCTGCTGAACAGTCCAGAAGAGAAGAAGACGCCAAAGTCCCAAAGACCTCTTTCTTCAGCTAATGAACGAGAAGCTAGCTGAAAAGCAAGAGAATGCCATTATCTTCCCTGCTGCAGAATCTGAGAGCTGAGAAGCCAGCGAACAAGTTATCTGTGTTTTTGAACACAGCACTGAAGGAATTCCACCGCCTTCCCCCTCTCCTGAAACTAGCTTTAAAGGCACAGAACTCATGTCCGGCATAGAGCAGATAATAGGGAATACAGTATCATAAAGTCACCCCAGGACATTGATCAACTTGCAAAAAGCATTGTAAAGGTGTCAGCTGTGCTTAATTGCATTTGGATGGATTTATGACTCTGTTCTGACACATCATCAATGAAATTACCTTAGAAATAAACAGATGTGAGCAGAAGTGTCGCATGTGGTAAAGCACAGGCTCTGCTGCACTGATTCAGTGTTAATCTGTGGTTAATAGACCACTAGTGAGCTATAAAACCATGAGAAGGTGTTTCACAGAATAGAAACTAAGTGTATTGTGCATTAATACCTTGCTGAAGTCTGGAGACATTGTCAAGGGCTGGTCTTTACTACCATCAGTATCCAAAAGCTATTGTAGAATTGTACCAATTACCTTTATTTAATTATTTTTTATAGTAATCACTGTATAACTGTGCTTTTCTAGAGCAATAAACTTATTTCCACCAAGGGAGAATATTGTTTATTCTGCCTAAATTCATCCAGACTATTTCATTAATTGCCAAGCAGCAGACACAAAGTGCAGTTTATCTCCAAATTGCTTGGATGCTCTTAAGATTGAAAAGCATCTGGGAAATCTCTAATGCTTTTACACAATATTTTGAATGAAGCACCTTCTTCCACCCAGCCTGAGTGGCACAGTCAGGGCTTAAAAGACGGATCAATAGGTGAGAGAATTCAGTGGCACGAAGTCCTCAAGCAATTTGGTTGTCATGTCTAGAGGAAATGAGCCATGCACATGGGATCACAGTGCGAGTTGGACATGTCCATGGCACATGCCCCACCTCCAGAAGGGTTCAGAACCAGGCTCACAGGGCCTGGAGCAACCTGGTCTCATGGAAAATGTCCCTGTCCATGGCAGAGATTGAAATGAGATGAACTTTCATGTCCCTTCTCACCCAAAACCATTCTGTGATTCCATGATTCCTTCAAAGATGCCATCTTGAAAGAATTTAGCAGCCAAGTTCCGCCACTCAGTGAAACATCTGACACAAAATTCATGGGTTTGCCCCAAGAATTTGCCACTGTCGTGCAAATTCAGATAGCTTTTCCCTATGAAGACCAACGATTGTAGTTGCAAGATTTTAGTACTGAAATTAGAGCTGCACATTGAAATATTAGTGTGCAAGGAAGAAAGAGGAAAGCAGCTCGGGAGACGGTGGTTGAAGTGTAAGGCAGTAAAACGGTATTATCCTTGCCTCTTCCTGGGAAATGGGTGAAACACTTGTGTTGAAACTCACAGCAAAAATAAAAACAATTAAAGGTCCTGGAAATCTCAGCTAAGGATTATAAATGCAATAAATAAATAATGCCTTTGGAGGGGAGTAACAGAACTTGCTGCACAGGATGTCTGGATACATGAGAACACTGAGGGTTCAGGGAGGGCCAAATTTTCCATGTATCATGTTCTGAACAGCCCAGGGTTTTCATTCAAGCTTCTCCTTAAGCAAAGAAGAAGAAAAATCTCATGGTTGCAGAGAGTCTTGCTAATGGAAGTAGTCAATAACCATAATTTGATCTTCGCTTTCTCATAAATTCAAAGCAATTTCCCCATAATATCAGGAAAATATATGGCCTTTCTTGAGGCAGCAAAGCACCATATAAATAAAATTTTCAATTGACTTGAAAACATTTGCCAGCATTTCAGATTTAATTTGTCTGATGAGATGGAGTCAGATTGAAAACAGTGATGCAGGGAAGGAAGTAGAAAATCAGGACACAAAACCAAGCACGTATTAGACCATGAATACACATTAGTGAATCATAACAACAAAAAGGAAAGGAGTCACAACCCTAATGCCCTAAGAAGCAGCCTACCGGGAACACAGTGTGACCAGAATCTTCAAGGACCAAACCTTTGACTTTTGTGTTTTTTCCCCAAAAATGCATTTTAATAAATGGATAAAATATTACCAGCTCTGAGCTTGTGGTCATAAATGGTTTGAGAAATGCACAGAAGCTAGGTGTGTGGTCACACAACATCCTTTCCATCTCAGGGCTGGTCCTAAGCACCTCTTGAGTGTCCTGGGAAAGGGTTTTTCTTTACTGTGCCAGTTGGGAGCTGAAGCAGTGGGGAATGTTTCTGAGAGCGAGTTCTTTTCAAAACCCCTTTTCATACGTGGAGAAACTGAGGCAGGCAGTATGATGACTCTCAAAATTAAATTACAAACTGAGCCAGCCCTTTTGCAGATAAAATTGCAGTTGAACCATGCTGGCAGCCTTTGTATTTGCTGAGCATCCTCAGTAGCACCACTGGAGTAGAAAGTGCCTTTTTTCCTGAATGGAAGCCACAAAGATCAAACGAAAACTGTGCACCCAGCAATCACAACTGAACACCCTAAGCCACAGAATCACAAAATGGTTTGGGTTGGAAGGGACCTCAAAAAACACCCTATTCCTTCCCCCTGCCATGGGCAGGGACACCTTTCACTATCCCAGATTACTTCAAGCCCCATTGTAGCGGGTTGAGTTCGAAACCGGGCAGAAAACACCAATTAAATGTAGTGGTTTTGGTTCAAAATATTCATTACTTACTCATTTTCCTTCTGTGAGATAAGAATTAGGAGAAAAGCAAAGCAGGCACAAACCTTAAACAGTTGCAGTACAATGAAAGAGTTTTATTACTAATAGAATTAAAAGTTAAGAGACAATAACAAAACAAAATTAAAGCAAACCCCCCCCCCCCCCCCCCCCCCCCCCAGCACTTCTCTCCTTTTACCCAGCTCACACAAGGGATAACAGAACATGGGATGTTAGTCAGTGTTCCAGTTCTTGAAAAGTCTCTCTCTTATGCTTAAGGGAAAAAAGGGTTTTTCCTTCAGTTGCACGTGGTTCCCAAACTGCCACCAACAGCAGATCCGCCCGGAAACAAACAATCTGCTGTGTGTAGAACATCTCTCCCATGAAAAATCTCACAGTTCCTTCACACTGCAAAACATGGGCCATCACATGGGGTTATTAATCTTTTTAAGGATAAGTTCTTTTGGCCTGCACACAAAGGCTCTTCTTCGCCACAAATCTCTAACAGCCTCTTACTACTATATAGCCTGGCATCGGCATTCTTCACAATCTTCACAGGCACACGAAGATACTCCATCCTCCCATGTTCTTCAAATGGATTAAAGAGACAAACAGTTTGTGGTATTACAGTTTCTTACCACGGCATGCAAGAAGGTTTCTTTTAAGCCGCGCGCCAGAATCGCAGCACCGCCCTCTTTTCTCCCGTCGCCATTTCCAGCTCCGTCCCACGGGACTCACTTCTCTTTCTCTCTGACTCTGACGCCGCCATGTTGAAGGGTGTTCTTGTTCGGCCTTTACGGTGGGGAAAGCCTCGCTCCCTTTGTGCTGCTGGCTGCGTGGTGTCTTCTTCAGTTCAGCACGAAGTGTGCTGGCTGCAGACAGGAGGCTCTGCCGGCTCCCGTTGACTCTGCCGGCTCTGCATGGAGAGGAGAGGGACCCGCCGGTCCCCAGAAGCCGCGCTGGATGGGTTTAGCTCTGAGCAGTCCATGGCTGGTTTTAGCTGCCTGCGGCTCTGAGGCAGCCCCCCCCCCAGCCACCCAGGGTCCGTGCCGCAGCGTTGGGAAAGGGGGAAAGGGGCAGTGGCCCCGGCCCGGCCCGGCGGGGCCGGGAGGCTCCGGAGCCCCCACCTCCCAGCAAGCGAGCTCCGACCAGAAGGGGAAGTCCCGCCTTTCTGTGCAGTTTAAATATGTAAATTGTGAGAAGCGTAATTGGTCTTAAAGACTGTCCATCAACTCAGGGTCAACCCAATACACCCATCCAGTTTGGCCTGAAACACTTCCAGGGATGGGGCAGCCACAGCTTCTCTGGGAAATCTGTGCCAGGGCATCACCATCCTCACAGCCAAGAATTTCTTCCCAATATCCCATGTAACCCTGCCCTCTGTCAGCATGTCCAAAGTGCCTCTCCAGTTCTCTTGGGGCTCCTTTAGGCACTGGAAGGGGTTCTAAGGTGACCCCAGAGCCTTTTCTTCTCCAGGCTGAACAATCCTAGCTCTCTCAGCCTATCTCCAGATCAGAGAGGCTCTGGTCCTCCTTATACTGTGCGCCTTGGGATGGCTCCTCTCCACACCCACCCACCTACAAGAAGCCCTTTAGCATAAACTGCTTTGGGAATTTCCATGGGGCTGTGGCACTGCTAGAGCTGGGATTTGGCCTCAGCACCTTCCCTCTCCACCTCACTAGCATCCCCTAGGACAGTGCATTCATTTGGAGAGCAAGCTGACCGAGCAATTCAGCCCAGGAAGGTTAAGGCTGATGGTTCCTGAGTCTCAGATCATACTAGGAGACACGTGATGGTGTCAGATCCACTGGTGGAGAGAGAGACTGAAGAAATAGCAATGAATGACTCTTCCCAGAGTCTGTTTTTATTCCCTACTGCTGCCAGTTCCTGGACAACTTGCTGTAGCTGCATTTCAATTTAAAAATGAATTAATTATTTATTTTTTTTTTAGTCACTGGAAAGGGGCTAAATTGAATGGCTTTGCTTTGTTTTCAGCAGAAGAGATGCAATTTAATTTACCTCTCTCTCTGCAATCATTACCTGCTTTCCAGTTGTGTTGCTAATGAGTGTCAGGACCATCATTTTACTAATGGAGAAACTGAGGCATGAGTAGTGACTGTGACATTCCTGAGGACATGGGCAGGGATTATTCCTGGGATATGAAATCCCTTTATCTGGTTCCTGTGCTTCAGCCCCAAGGCAGTCCCACAGAAATTGAACTTCATAGATAAGTCTTAGTGACTGCTTTTGCACACTTCTCTGGATATGGCTTTTCTTATGGGTAATTATCATGGAAAAACAATTTCAGAAGCAGGGAAGAGAGGTAATGGTCCATGTGGCAAATAAGCATGAGCCATGGACCTCCAGGCTGACTGGTAAAGCAAAAAACCAGCATGTTTTAGATTGGTTTAGTAAGGAACCAGGCTGAAAACTTCAACCAACATTTATGGATGCAGAAAACAGGAGGGTTTTCAGAAAAAATAATCGTAAAATAAATTTCCAGGTGTTGGAGACTGGAGTCAGGGCTGATTGAACAAGGGTGGCTAGTTTTGTGTAGAATGAGTTGCAGTCCTGGACCTCTTTAGGCTAAGAGAGCCTACAAGAAAGATGGAGAGAGACTATTTACAAGGCAGTGTAGTGACAGGACAAGGGGGAATGGCTTCACACTGACAGAGGGCAGGGTTAGATGAGATACTGGGAAGAAATTATTGGCTGTGAGGGTGGTGATGCCCTGGCACAGGTTGCCCAGAGAAGCTGTGGCTACCCCATCCCTGGAAGTGTTCCAGGCCGAAATGGATGGGGCTTGGAGCCACCTGCTCTAGTGGAAGATGTCTCTTGCCCTGGGCAGGGGTTGTAACAAGAGGATTTTTAAGGTCCCCTCCAATCCTGTTCATTTTATGAATTTATGATTCTTAAATCTTTCCAAATGGGCTCAGTGAAATTGTGCACTCCTACTTCCAGTAAAAAAACCCCATAAATTCCAGAAGGAATTTACCTTCCGAGCAGTGAGCTAGAAGAGCTATCATCTGCCACTTCAAACCTCTGTCAATCGTATCGTTGTCCTCCAACACGCAGAGTGTAGGCTGTGGGCTGGCAGTGGCTCTTTGGTCAGGACTTACCAGCTGTGCTCACCCGGGAAGGTCCAGGTAAGGAAGGTCAGGCTGGGAAGGTCCTCTCCACACAGCCAACCCATGGCGGGGGGGGGGGGGGGGGGAGGGGCGGGGGCGGTTCCCAGGAATCAGGGAGCACATGCACCTCCAAGTAGAGTTGTTTCACTTCTTTAGTGAAACTTGTTAGAGTAGTGATGCTCAGGGTAAGGTGGGTGGATGTGTGAACATCCTGAAGAGAAGTGGGGTTTTTCTCTCTTTCAAAAAAGAAAAGGAACTTGGAAATTAGAGAGTAATATTTTGCTTTTAAGACATACTACTTTAGGTTGCAAATGCCTAGAAAAATGCTAAATTGAGATTTGAGAGTTTATGCAACTGCAGTTCTGCCAGTGGTGTGTGTTTGTCCAGCCCAACATTTCAGTCACACACTGCCTTCCCCACAATGCTTCCTTCTCATTTATGCCCAGAAATTACTGGGGACAACCCAAGCCTCAGGGAAACCACATAGGCTGATCATCCCAGCATCTCCATGCTTGTCTACAACATAAAAAGTTTTGACTTAGCACCAAGCTTTCACTAACAAAACTAGAGAGCCAGCCAGTGACAACAAGAGGCAGCAGGACATGGGTGCAAGGTGCTTCAGTGGTACATTATCATCATTCACAGGCAGCAGTGCGTGGGTTGCGCTGAGGTGCTGCTGCTCTGCTCATCTCCGACAAATATTGATATATTTAAACACAATCTGGAGTAGAAAAACACAACCAGATGTTGCTGGCTATTGGGTGACTGGATACCTGATAGCCATTCCCACTTCTCCAAGGACTGACATTTACCTTGTGACACCACCACATCTCCACCCTGGAGGCTTTTCAGAACAGAGCATGCTCTCCCCAGCATGTTTATTAACCAGATCTCCACCCTCTGCTCCAGCTGCCTCAGGGATGATGCTGCCTCTTGGAAACTGGACCCACACTGGGAGGCATGGCAAATGCAGGGGCTGGGGGAGGCATGGCAAACACAGGGTCTGGGGAAGACAAATCACCACTTGACCAGAAAGAAAGAGACCCTGAACTCCAAATAGAAGTTCAAACCAGTGTGATTTGGGGTAATCAGTGCCTTATGAGGAGTAAAAGGCCTTTAAGACCCCCCTGTAGTTGCCCATCTGTTTCATTTTGCTCAAGAGAAGGGATAGGCATGCTGGGGCATTTCCTCATCAAGGCCAAGCTGGATGGGGCTTGGAGCAACCTGGTCTAGTGGAAGGTGTGCCATGGCAGGGGCTTGGAACGAGATGAGCTTTTAGGTCCCTTCCAACCCAAATCATCCCATGATTCTATGATTCTCTTCCCCATCTACTCTTCCCTCTCTCTTCTACCTCCTTTCCACAGCAGCCCTCTGCTTAATCTGCCTAGGAACAGGAAGATGTTCATAACCAGATTTTCTCACAGACTGAGGATGAAAGAAACCTCCCAGAGCTCTGGCAGTTGGATTTGCAGTGGGCAGGCTGGAACCCAAACAAGTGCCTAGGCATGACAGCTCTTTGTCACACCCACAGCAAACAAGCTCAGCAATACTATTTGCTGAATATTTGATATTTTGGTAGAAATTGAAAGAAATAGGATTAATCTGACAACAACCATCCAGCTCTATCCCCACTAAAAATAAAGGGAAAAATATCATAGAATCACAGAATTGTTTAGGTTGGAAAAACCCTCTGAGATCACTGAGTCCAACTGTTCCCCCAGCACTACCAAGCCCACCACTAACCTATGTCCCCACATGCCACATTGACAAAGCTTTTGAATCCCTCCAGGAATGGGGGCTCCACCACTGCCCAGGGCAGCCTGTGCCAGGGCTGTACAACCTTTTTGAGGAAGCCATTTTCCCTCATATCCAACCTAAACCTGCCCTGGCACAATTTGCCATTTGCTTTAAGTCAGAAATCTCCCAAACTGCTCAGTCAGGCCTGTGAACTGTGAGCCAAGGCTGCAGAGCCAGGCAGGAAAATCAGGTGGACAAAACAAATTCTACCATATAAAAGCATTGCTATGACTTGGGATGGGTCTTCCAATCACCAGGAAACTTCCATTTGCAATAAACAGCAGGATATGGTGAAATCATTGAGCACTGATTTCATCCTGAGGCAAACAACCTTCCCAACTTGTACATCTGTGTATAAATTACTACAATGAGGCAGCACCACTGTGAACATCTGTGCATTTATGCATGGAGAAGATGCAGAGTTGTTGTTGTGATCGTAGACACACAGATCCATTTTAAACAGACCCCCTGCTATATAAAGGGTGGCCCAACAGTTCCCCTTGCCAGACGAAAGGAGGAAATATTCACTGTCAAGCAACACCTGAGCAACTCACCAGGCACAAATGGCTCCAGGTACTTTTTGCTAGAGTTTTAAAGGATTTGTCAGTGCTGCCATGCATGTAAGGTGAGAGGAGATGAGGATGGGGTGGTATGTGGTGGGATACACACACTCTGTGACAACCCTAACTTAAAGTATGGCAATTTATAAATCAATGAAAAAGAATACCTTTCCCTGCAATGTAACTTTAATCCATGAATTAATCTTTAGCCTAAACAGGCCAAGTCCTACACGCTCCAGGGCATTTCTCCTCCAAGGGGTATTTGTCTGAGACTAAGTTTGTGGTCTTTGCACTAGACAGACACGAGTGTGGGTCAGATGTCACAGGCTGAAAACATTTAGTCTTGACAAAGATCATCAAATTCTACAGTCATATCCCAGAGAGCCAGTCAGAGCACAGGTAATGTCACCATCTCTCACTCCAGTGAGGGCAGACAGCCAGCGTCACATCAGCAGTACAGCATAAATCATGGCTCCAGTGAGGTGCTCCCAGGCCCTCACCTGGAACTCATCATCCCCTGCTTGCTCATGTAACCAGAGTGCACCATGCTCTTTTCATATGGGCAAGGACTCATGAGAAAAGGAAAAACATGCGTGTATCAGGGATAAACATTGGGACACACACTAGTTTTCATGGAGCAACCATGACTCCAGCCTGGAAGACACTGTTGGTAAAACTAGGAGAAGCACAAACTCTGGGGTCAGGTCTTGGTGAAAGGGTTTCAAAGAATTTTGGAGAAGGCTTAGTTTATTCTTGGTGCCAACAGGCACCAAGGAAAATGAGCCCTCAGCCAGCACGGACAGCAGAGACTGGGAATTAATTCCCAGGTGCCACTCCCTCCTCAACCCAGCTTCCTGAGGACTGCTAACACCTTCCTCTGTGCTTTGCTGCAGGGTCATGGTTCTCTCCTCTTGCCATTGCCATGATCACTCTGGGACTGCAGTGGCCACAACAAGCTGCCACTTTCCCAGCCATACCCCTTTCCAGCCTGTTTGCCAACGCTGTGCTGAGGGCTCAGCACCTTCACCTCCTGGCTGCCGAGACATACAAGGAGTTTGTAAGTGGTGCGACGTCTCCTCCACTACAGGTTGATGGCTTCAGGACTGTGTAACAGGCTCCCTTCAACTATTGGTGTCTCCTCTGTCCTCATTTCAATAAGGAGACAGGGTGTTAACAGGATAGCACAGGTTATGTCACATCAGACTGGACTGTGTTTCCTCCTGTCAGCCCTCTGCCCCCCTACTCTGATCCTGCACATCCCTCTTCTCAGGACCATGACTGCACAGGATCAGCTGGGACATGGCAACAAGACTTTCCTGTATTGGTCACTTCTGGCCCTGGGAGAGTCTGTCCTTAAAACGATCTAGTTTCTTCTGCTGACAGGAGCTGTCCTTTGGGGACATTTACTCCTTGGGAGAACCTAATCCAGATGTGGTTTGTGTTCACCTCAGCACCTTGTCTTAGGAAGACCTTTAGGTCCAGTAGCTATTGTGCCCACACGATATTCCTGCTTCCTACCTGCCAACCCTGTCCAGAGGCACCTCATTTATTTCTTGGAAAGAGTAACCACTCAGAACAGCTTGGGAAGTGTCTGAGGTCTTCTCCAGAACATGGGCAACAGATCTGAGTGTATTTGGTATGTCTCCATAGGAACGCACCTATATTCCAGAGGACCAAAGACACACAAACAAGAATTCCCAGGTAGCATTTTGTTACTCGGAAACCATTCCTGCTCCCATGAAGAAGGATGATGCCCAGCAGAAATCGGTAAATTTTTTTCACCCTCAGGGTAAGCACAGACCTGCCTGAAGAGCCCAGCTGTGCTTCACTGTAGCAACAGAGGGCTTTCCTCTGTGAACATTTGGGTGCTTCATCCCTCCCCTCCCTTTTTGATTACTTGAACCCTGCATGAAGAAAGAAATACTTTTCTGGGCTACACTATAATCACATTCCCACCCCAAAGATGAGAAAAACTATTGTTTGCACAGGACACAGTCCTGGGTGGTGCTCCCCAGCCTGAAAACTTTGTGTCTACTGAAGCTGCAGGAGTGGTGGCATGTCTCCAGGTGTTCCAGGGGGAGCAGGACATGCTACCAAATATGCCTGCATGGCTTTGACCCTTTCTTGTCTTAATTTCAGGACATGGAGCTTCTTCAGTTTTCCCTGGTTCTCATCCAGTCCTGGCTGACCCCAGTGCAGTACCTAAGCAAGATGTTCACAAACAATCTGGGTTTTGGCACCTCAGACAGAGTGTATGAAAAACTAAAGGACCTGGAAGAAGGGATCCAAGCTCTGATGAGGGTAAGTTGCAGCACGTAGCATGACTATAGAATTACAGAGGGCACTCACCTCTTGTGGAGCCAAAGACCATGAGAAATCTCACCACCTTCCACTCTGAAGACCAGTGGCATCCTTAGGACTTTGTTTACCTTTAGATAATGAGATCATGACACTGCACATTGGGTTTCATCACTAGGGAGGATAAGAGAACAGATGTTAACACCCATTGCAAAGCACTACTGATCAGGAATCACAACAATCCACATACAAAGTCTTCCCAAACCCAGCAACAAAATAATATTCAGTTGCACTAACAGGAAAATAATGTTTGCTACATCTCCATGCAAAACACTTCAAAATGTGGCAAATTTTGGGAGGATTCACAATATTTTATAAAAACATCTCTGTACAGATGGAAACCTGTACTCTGGTGTTTCCCTCATATATTAATACAGCATCCAGAGAGCTGAAAGCTGAGATGTGACCCTCTTCAAGGAAGAACTAATCATAGATTCACAGAATGGTCTGGGTTGGAAAGGACCTTAAAGCTTATCTTGTTCCAACTCCCCTGCCATGGGCAGGAACACCTTCCTCTAGACCAGTTTGCTGCAAGCCCTGTCCAACCTGGCTTTGAACACTTCCAGGGATGGGGCAGGGACAGCTTCTCTGGACAACCTGTGCCAGGGTCTCACCATCCCCATAGTGAAGAATTTCTTCCTAATACGTAATCTAAATCTCTCCTCTTTTAGTAAAAAACATTCTCCCTTGTCCTGTCTCTATCTGTCCGTGTAAAAAGTCACTCTCTACCTTTGCTCTAAGTCCCCTTTATAATCTTCTTTATTTTTGCTTTGTTGTTTTAAATGAAGTTGTGTATGCTCTGCCAGAACACATTTTTAGTTATGTTGATTCTCTAATTAAGTTTATCTGGCAGGTTCACCCCGAGCTCTGAAACCTGCACCTGTGAGAAATGAGTCTGGAATATTGCTTACATCTTCTAGCATTAAAATGACTCTGAAAGTCAGGCTCAGAGAGTAAAGAGACCTTCTGTCCTGGCATTTCAGCACGAGAAAATAGGGATAGGTATAAGTACCACTTCCAGATCTTTGTGGGGGGAAGAAATTCATTACTGTGAGGGTGGTGAGGCTGTGGCACATGTTGCCCAGAGAAGCTGTGGCTGCCCATCCCTGAAAGTGTTCAAGGCCAGGTTAGACGGGGCTTGGAGCAACCTAGTGGAAGGTGTTCTGGCCCATGGCAGGGGGTCTTGGAACGAAATGGTCTTTCAGGTCCCTTCTAACCCAAACCAGTCTGTGACTTCATGATTCTATGATTTTGGTTTCCGTTTGGTATGTGCTTGGGCATTAGGAAATGGTACACATAAACCAGCCAAATAATCATATTTCAGCCATTTATGGCACCTTTTCCTTAACCAAAACTTTTCTGTTTGTGGCAGCTGGTGACTACAGCAGGGCAGGAGGAGTGGCTAACTGCAGCTCTCAGCACCAGATGTATATGGCTTGGGTCTGGGTTAGAATTTTGTTTGCTGGGAAAGTGGGAGAAAAGAGAGAATTATTTACCCAGTTCCCTGTCTCCTTGACTGGAGGAGGTACAGAGAGACCCTACAACTTTCCCTTTATTTTAAGACCCCAAAGACACACTCCTCCCTCCCTGCAGCCTTGTGCCCAGCTCCCTTCTCACTGTATCATCACCCCTGCATCACTGCTCTTCCTGCAAACACATACACTCAAAAATAAGTTTGAAATATGCTTTAAGGCTGGAGGGAGAAACCCCTGACCACATTTAAAGTTCAACAGGAACCGAGGCACTGGGCCTGTGGAAGATCATAGAATCACTGAGGTTGGAAAAGACCTCCAAAATCACTGCTTCCAAGATCAATCACTGCCTTGTCAACCAGACCAGAGCACTGAGTGCCATGTCCAGCCGTTCCCTGAACACCTCCAGGGACAGTGACTTCACCACCTCCCTGGGCAGTCCCTTCTAATGTTCAGCAATCTTTTCTGTGAAGAAATTACTCCTGACGTCCAACCTGAAACATTTCTGGCACAGCTTGAGGCTGTATCCTGTTGTCCTGTCACTTGTTCCCTGGGAACAGAGCCTGACCCCCACCTGGCTCCACCCTCTTATCAGGGAGTTGTGGAGAGCGAGAAGGTCCCCATAGAGCCTTCTTTTCTTTAGTCTGAGCCCCCCCAGCTTCCTCAGCTGCTCCTGGTGCTCCAGACCCTTCCCCAGCTCCGTTCCTGGACATGCTCAAGCACCTGAATGTCTTCCTTGTCAGGAAGGGCCCATAACTGCCCCCAGGACTGGAGGTACCCCAGCAGTGCCCAGGACAGGGGGGCCATCACTGCCCTGGTCCTGCTGGACACACCATGGATAATGCAAGCCAGGTGCCATTGGCTTCTTGCCCACCTGGGCACACATGTGCTCATGTCCAGCCACTGTTGACCAGTATTCCCAGGGCCATTCCTAGCCACTCTGCCCCAGCCTGGAGCACTGCATGAGGTTATTGTTACCCATGCTCATTCCCAGGCCCCCACCACCTCCCCCAGCACCTCTCAATCCTCTTTCAGGAGCTGCAGGACAGAAGCCCACGGGGTCCCCAGATCCTAAAACCCACTTACGAGAAATTTGACATCCACCTGCGCAGGGAGGACGCGCTACTGCAGAACTACAGTTTGCTCTCCTGCTTCAAGAAGGACCTCCACAAGGTGGAGACCTACCTGAAGGTGATGAAGTGCCGGCGCTATGGAGAGGGGAACTGCACCATTTGACACTGGGCACGGCTCTGTTCTCACTCCAGCCTCTTGCTGACCATGGCTGCCCTCCTCCTCTGAAAGAAAACTGGAGAATAAACCTGCTACTGCCAACATGTCTCTGCTTTTTGGGGTGGGACAGGCTACTGTGAGGGGCTGGGAGGGAGGAGTGGCCAGTGGGACAGTGGATTTGGGGCTTAGGATGTGGATTTGGGATCAAGGAAACATATTTAGAGCTTGCGGGGGCAGGGGAAGCAGATTTGGGGATAGATTTGTACTGGGGAGTAGGTTTGGGACTGTGGGTAGATTTGGAGCTGGGGAGCAATTTGGGAGTAGATTTGGGGCTGGAGCATGGATTTGAGTCTGAGGAGGGTGGATTTGGGGCTAGGGGGTGCAGATTTTTAGCTAGAGTGAGGTTTTGGTGCTGAGGGTAGATTTGGGACTAGGGGGTGGATTTTGGGCTGCAAGGGATAAAGTTGGACCAAAACATGCAGAGCTGGGACTCGGGGTTGGATTTAAGGCTTGAAGGAACAGAGTGCAACAAAGAATTAAAGTGCAAGAGAAGGTAGGATGGGCTTGTATCCCCAAAGAACACTTTTCAGAGGTATCTGTTTGGAAGAGGTTCTGGGAAAATGTCCTGCTGTGGTTTTAATCTTTGTTTTTCAGTATGAAGGTGGTGAAGACCTGGCAAAGGTTCTCAGAGAAGCTGTGATTGCCCCATCCCTGGCAATGTTCAAGCCAGGTTGGACAGGGCTTGGAGCAACCTGGTCTAGTGGAAGGTGTTCCATCCCAAGGCAGGGGGATGGAATTGGACGATCCTTCTAAGCCAGTCCATTGTAGGGTTCTATGCTGTGGTTCTATGAGTATGACATAGTCTCTTGATGATGGACATTCTGTCCCTGGAGCCCTGGTCCTGCTCCAAGCTATGACATGAGCACCGCCACAGCAACGCCCCAGCTCTGCCTCCTCTGTTACCAGGCGGTTCCAGCCTGGTGGTTCAGACCTGCTCACACATCCCACGTGTGCTCTGCTCCTTCTGGCCTTGCTACCGGCAGTGGCCCTGTGCCAGGGCACTTAGGGAAGCCCTCCCAGCACCCCTGCATCTCTCCACGGCATCAGCTGCTGGGCTGCTGCCATGCTGGCCTAACCACTGTGCCCCCAGCCACCAGTGGATGGGATCTCACCATCTTGTGAGTACCCACTGACCCACAGAGCCCCTTCAAGTTCCTCTCCTTGGCTTGTTCTTGATGGTAACCCCTCCTGGGACAGCCAAGAGAACCTGGCAGAAGACTTGGTAGTTCTGGGAGGCTTGTGTTACAGCACAAGGGTGAAACCAGATTGGCCATGCTGTGGCATTTCCAGGCAAACCCTGCTCCTACCTCAGCAGCTTGAATTTGCAGGGAAAAGGGTTTTCCTGAGGGGTGAGAGGAATCATTTCTCTGCAGAGATTTCACTGACAACTCTATTTCTACCTTCGGAAAGCAAACATGGCAGGAGTATCTGTGGACTGAGACCTTGCAAGTACCCTCCAGCATCTAAAATGTCAGGAGTTCAAGTATTTCCCATCCTTTTGTCTGGTTTTTGAGCACCCACAAGACTCACTTCCATGTGAATTCAAAGCTGGGCTGCTCAGCTGGGAGGCTGTGAATTCCCAAGTGTAAGAGATGGCCCGAAGATCCCTCATCTGCCTCACGATCATTGCCAAGGACAGAGACTGAATACAGAAGTCCTGGCCTGGCTGAGGTGGGGTGTCTGCCAAGTGTTGCCTGCAGGCGTGCCCACTTGGAACTGGTACGCATTCCTGAAACCAGTGCAGGTCACAATGGACTGAGCCGTTCTTGCTGCCCAGGCGGGAAGGACTGCGCTGATGCGGAAAGGAATGACCTGTCCTGTACACCTGTCCTGTAGCTGTACACCTGTCCTGTACCTGTTTCCCAAAGCAACAGGCCTCATAACAATGGCTGTAGATCTTGCCACCTCTTGGGGAAAAGGGGGAGATGTGGAGATACAGCTAGAAAGCAGAAGCGAGGGCACTGCTAAACTCATGTCATCTAATGCTGTTAGGCTGCAAACCATGGCAGGCAGTACAGCCTATAAAAGGCATGCTTGGTATGTACCTGTGATAGTGCTAGCTCCTAGTTTTGCAATGTTATTACGAAACATAGATATAGTCTTGGACAGTTGCCCCTCGCTTCTGAAAAGGACTATAAAGGGACTTTCTGAACTAGCTGAGATCGAGATCTCCACATGGAAAGAAGACAAATCTATTGGCAGACCATGAGGACTTCGTCTCATCTGTTGGTAGCTATTCCCCTCCTTTTCTTCCTCTCTACTCTTTTACTTTGGTTTTCTTTATCTCTCTCTCTCTCCTCTATCGCATTACTGTGTTGTGGGCACTTAATAAAGGTGCACTGTTTTGATTAAAACTGAAATCCCTTGTGTCCTTTTACACTCTGAGATCGATAAACCAACCATCATGACCCTCGCTTGTATTAGTGGATCTTGACACCAGGGCTTCCTGCGATGGCAAGAAATGCCATGATCTGTGAATCGTGTCCCATCCTACTAGATTGTCCCTGTGTCTGCTACACAAGGGATCAGTTTACGGTCAGCTGCAACCATCCCGGAACAACTGCCTGCTCAAGCCATAAGCAGGGACAATCCCTGCAGTGACCCAAAGACATGTTCCAATAAAGCTGCTGAAGGATATAGTATGAAAATTCCATTTTTGCCTGGCAAGCAGCTGGTATAACTAAATCTGTTTGTGTCATTCTAGAATCCTCAAGGACTAGAGGACCTGCAGGCAGTGAAGCACCATTCCCTGGAAGGGCTGTTCCTGGTGAAGCACCTTTTAGGACAGTGGGCTTCTGCCTCCCCCTCCCTTTGGCCTCTGCTGCTCAGCCCACCCCCGGGCAAGTGGACTTTATTCCTCCTGGGTTTATGGATGCAGGCAGAGCAGAGCTGGGCTCTTGGTACTGCAGTATTTCCTGGAGGGAGAATTCCTGTTTATTCTGAGGACCAACATTTTGAGGAGCGGGAACTGCCCAGAGCATAGCAAGATCCAGGCATGCCCTAAAATAATTTTGGTGGGATCAGAGCTAGAACAAAAATCCTGGAGATGAAAGCCCCCACTGGGCAGGAGGGTCATCACAGGTTACACACCACTATAAAGATCAAATCAGAGAGAAACATTGCGTGAAACCAGAGCCAGGGAACAGATGCTGCCATCGTCAAAGCAAATGAAAGTAAACACAACAGTGCAAATGGAATTAACATTTGGTGTTCTAATTGTAAGAGGGATTTTTATCTGGCAATAAGATCAAGCTCATTGAGAAATGTGCCTTTGAGCTGATGCCTTTTCCTGGTCTTAAAATCAAGAATCAAACACGGTTAGAAGGGAAAAAGGGATTTTACCTCTTTATGCATTTTAAGGATCCTTAGGTGCACTATGTCCAGGTCGAATGCGCTGAAATGCACACCGCAATTCACACACGATAGATCGGGTACAACATTAAAGTTCTTACTAATTAGCATATCTATCAAAGGTTCCCCAGTGAGAGGCTCAAGTGAGCCCCCTCCCCAAGGAACCTTCCCCCTGGATGGTTCTTAGTTTACGGAATGTGTTCTGGAGAGGACCTTTGTGGGAAACAGAGAAGCAGAAACTTCTGCAGGCATTAAGGAGTTTGATTTACAGCCCTGGAAAGAGCTTTGGGTTGATGTAATGGCAAAGGTATACATATTTTAAGCAGAAGAATTATAAACCTAGGTTTCTATAAGTAAGAAAATGTATTGGGTTATATGGTGAAGGTTTTTTAAGTATAGTAATACAATTTTATAGTTTAAGTTAAGAATGTAGATGTTATAATAGAAGTACATGTGTGTATGTGAGCTAGCAAGTTATTGGTTGTGGAACAGATGCAATGCAGTAAAAAATACCAAAGGTGATAGGTTATAGAGTCAAAACAATGTTTCGTGTTAATTGCTTATTGGACTAAAAAGTTATAAATTGCCATGTAACTCTGAAACCTGTGACTGTCTGCAGCTCTGGCGATTTGTTACTAAATCACGCCCTCTGAGACTTATGCCTTGTTGATTTTTAAGTAATAAATTGTGATAACTGTAACTGTCCCATCTCTTGGATAAGGTGCCAACAGACCTTGGTGTCTGGGGCATTCTGATCCCTAACTACGAAGCTTCTAAGGTGTTTAGTCTCAGCTTGACAAGTAAGTCTAAGAATGTAGGCTAAAAACCACGAAGAATACAAAAGTTATAAAAAGGTATAAAAGGGCTATAAAAGAAAAGGCAAAAAATCATCATGGCATAATTTTCTCTTTTTTATAGACAAACAAAATTCTACTTTGTCTAGTCTCTACTTTACTTTACTAGCAGAACCGGTTTATACAACCGGCTGCTTTACAAGCTATTACACAAATGATTACAATTATAGCTATTATAAATGCTTCTTTTATCTAGGCTCAATTTGGTGACCATGAGGTGAGGGTCTCAAAAATATGATCAAATTTTAATGTGTTATTTCTGGAAGCTATTTCACAGAGAATTTGAGTTCTTTTTCAAATTTCATCTAAATCTTTCTTAATTCTTCCACTTTGTTTCACATAAGAACAACAGGTGGTATTGACAATAGCACATCCACTTCTTTGTGCAGCAAGTATGAAATTGAGAGCTATCTTGTTTTGCATTACTGCATGGGACAAACTTAACTTTTTCTTGTAAGGCTGAAATTGCATCTGCAGTATGCTGTTCAATATGTTCAATGACAGCCGAGATGCTTACAATTGCTCTTTCTAGTTCAACTACTCTGTTAAGAGGGTATGAGGGCTCTGACTATACTATGCAAAAGTGTGGGATGTTCAATGAGAGGATTAAGAGATCTTTTCTTTTCTCATTTGGTTTTTTCAAGATGATCAAATATTGTTATATTGGGATTACAGCCCTAATGGCACAAGCCTGGTCTTTGTTCATGGGCATAACTTTCTAGGCTTTATTGCCACATATCTAATACAACCTCATTTTAAATGGCTGAGCCAGTCTCCACCTTGTCAATTTCATCTTAGCCGCAGTTCTTGGGTCTGTTATTTCTTTGAAATGGGTCTTATGACAATATGAAGGAAGAATGGCTTTTCCTGTGGTGTTTACAATTGCACAAGGAGCTTTATAGTTTGCATGCTCAACTAGGCCACTCAGGGGTATGGGGGGCAGAAGGGTGCTATCAATTGGTTCTCACGTTTCAGTGCGGTTCTTTTCCATTAAAATGCCAATCAATAGCCACAGACCCCTCCCATCCAGGGGTGGTAACTGGGTACAGATTCAGCAATTGCTTTTATTAAGAACCTTGGACACATTGTGGATTACAGTCTTATGCAAATCATGGAGTGAACCTTGAACCATGGTTACGAGTTGGGCAAACAGCAAACATGCAAAAAACAGTTTAAACTGCATCCTTCTGATCTGTATCAGTCTCTGTCTTCTTGGTGGTTTCGGGAGCAGAAGCTTTCTTCACCCTGGAGTAGTGAATCTACAGTCTTTTGCCAGAAACTTTGACCGCAGTAAAAGTGGTCAGCAAAACTTGGAAAGGTCCCTTCCACTTGGCTTGCAAGGGGTCACTGTCCTACTACTTTATGTAGACCCCAGTCTCCAGGCTGGAATGGATGAGCAGGTGTGCCCAATCCTATTGGTTTGGATAACATGACGAATCTTTGGAGCTTTTGCAAAGTGGAACTCAGAGCCATTAAATACTTCTGCAAATCATTTTTGCCTCTCATATGAATTTTTCTTGGTGTTATAAACGTGTTTGTTGTTGTTAAATGTTATATTGTTAATTGGTTAGGTTGAGGCTGGATTTTGTGACCAGTTAATTATAAGAGTTATGGTTAATTAATGTCCGTGCTCGAAGCGTATGGGTGTAATGCTCTCATATAACCACTAGATGCCAATAGCCTGTGAGGTGTCTTACATCATCCTAACATCCTGGGGCATGATTGATGGACTCAAAGAACCAATGGGAAGGAGAATGGAGAAAATGATTGGACAGGAACGCTTCTTGAAATGAGCCAATGAGAAGACCCTAAAAGGACCAATGGGAAAGTGGATTGACAAACAAACCAATCAGGGTGAACCAGAGACTATAAGAACTCTTGCCGGGTTTCGCCCCCCCCCTCCCCCCCCCATGTCCTCTTACAGTTACCTTTGCATGTGGGGTGCACCCAGCACTCTTGAGAGTTCTGATCCTTTCTGCTTTGTCTTTGGGTTCCTGGGCCTATCCTGGGTCCCTGCTTCCAGTTGTTGTTTGTGTTTTTGTTTAATAAATCAGTTAAACCTGTTCAGGTGACTGACGGTTCATTTCAACTTGGTGCCAAAACCCGGGAAGCCATGCCCAGAGGCGGTCCTGAAGAAGGACAAGGATGGGGAGATGGCCCCTGGCTGATTTCAGCCGCCGGGCTTTGGACTTCTCTGAGACCGTGGAAGGTTTGCTGGCTAATACCCAGGAGACAGCTGGAAGCCCAGTAAACCAGAAACCTGCAGGGGGGGTATATCCCCACTGATGGACAACCCTCCGAGAGAGAGTGGGGCTCATGGTAGGCAGTAAGTATCGTGGATAGGGTACAGTAAAGGGAGTGCGAGTGAGAGTGTGACGTGAATGAGATGGAGGCTGTACAGTACAGATGCCCGAAGCAAGTGCGGACCCCTGAGTACCGCGGTTCTGGTTCTCCATGAGTAGTCTGGCCAGGAAAAGGGGGAAGTGAGTGAAAGCGAGTGTGGCACTCCAAAGGGACCCGTGGAGCAGGAGATGGAGGAGCACTCTCTTTTAAACCGGCCCTTATCTGAGTAGGCTCTCGTTCTCCCAGGCGGGAGCTTCTAGGGGCATCTTACCTAAGGCCACCTGAGACTGGGAGTCTGTGATCACCACCTGTCCTCGTACTGGAGGCCTGCACACAGGGCAAAAGAGGAGAGGATGAAGTGTGGTCAATGGGGTGTAGACACCTGGAGGGTTAGGGTGTTCCTCGGTGAGGGTTTGGGCAGCTGACCGACCCAAGTCGTGGAAAGACAGCCGAGGAATTAGGACCCTCAGGGCGGAGGTATAAAAGCTTTCAACTGGAGACCCACTTGAAGTGTGGCCACTGATTGGGAGTGCTTCTTTTAGCGGGGGGGGGGCGGGTCCTGGGTGCAGGGGAACCAGCCGGAGTCACGACAAGAACACTGATATGATTTGAGCATCGTGCTTCAGTTTTACTGTTTATCTTCACCAAGTTATACTTTGCAAAGTTCATGCCCCTTTCCCACGAGAAAGCCTCTAAGCAGCGGGGGAGCTGACCAGTGCATACCTTTTCCCAAGGCTGTTCAAGGCTGCCGGCTAGCAGGTGCCTTGCAAGCCTATCTTCAGCCTGAGGCCCTGTCAGGGGTACTTCTGCAACAGCCCTGGGATGCCCAAGCTCTCCTGGGGTATCCTATACCCCTGTTCCACAAGGAATTCCTCTACAGGCTTCTCACTAGGCAGGGTGGGGGAGACGAGATAAGGGCTGGACCAAGGGGCAATTAGGACCTCAGTTAGTGGCTCTGTGTGCAAGAGCAGAAGGGAAGGCTGACTGAGGGAAAGTTTGCCTCCCAGCATGGTGACAAGGGCCAGAGGGTGTCCCCAGGACTGCAGGTTAGGAGTTCCTGGGGTGCACCACTCGGACTTGGGGCCACTGGCTGAGAGAAGACCCCTCACTCGTTAGGAGTAGGAGGTAAATTAGAACCCTGACAGCAAGGGACTATGTTTTTTTTCTTTTATAAAGTGATATTAAGTTCTTGGCTGGTGTTATTAGTTTGTGTTCAGGGTGGAGTGGGTTCCAAGGTGAGGCTGGAGCGAGCCAAAAGTCCTTGGACTCACGCTGAGTGAGGTGGTTGAGCAAGAGTTCAGAAGACTGTCGACATTTTGATTCGATTATTTTATCTCTGAGATTAGAGCGCCATTTTGTGTTGAATGCATTCCCTTTGGCTTGATGTTGGTTAGCTAGGTGTCATTTTGTGGTGATTCGGTTCTGCTGATGACAATCACTTTGGGTGAGGGGTGGTCCTCACCCAGAGTGAGCATTGATGTAAGGGGGAGGTCCTTACAGAAGTGGTCGAATTTGGGTTGGTGGCATCTTTTCTGTATCTATGTGGGTAGTTTATTAAAATCTTGAGTGGATATCTATAGTGAGGTGCCAGTTTGCATATTGTGTTTCAGGCGCACTTTGTGGTAATTTCCTTCTAAGTGTCATCTGGGAAGAGGCCTTGTGTGAGAGATAACTAAAGTGAGTAATTCATTACCTATGTTGTAGATAATTATTTAATTTCTGTTTATAATTTCAGTTATTTCTCTTGATTATTATGTTTGCCGGAGGCTGTAATTTCATTTTCCATTCTCAGTTTCATTCTTTATTGTTGATTAGGAATTGATTTTGTTTCCCACGGCCTCCTCAGTTTTCCCACAGTACCATACAATAGTTACTTGTTTCCATTTTTTATTTCTGTTTCCTCCAACCTCTCTTTTTTGTGTTGTAAGTTTGTATATAGTTAGTGATCAGCCCGAGGAGTTAAAAGTTACAAGTTAAAGTGGTTGTTACTGTTGCAGATATAAACATGGGACAACGTGCAGAGAAGGCCCCACATAAGGGCCAGCAGGGCGAATCAAGACAAAAGGCTATTCCTCCTAACAGTCCCTTGGGAGAAATGTTGGAAAATGGGGAGAAAGAGGAAAAACAAAAGAATTGGACAAAGTAAAAATGGTACGGTTCTGTGTGGAGGAATGGCCTAGAGAGGCGATTCAGGATGGACCTGTGCATTGGCCATGGTATGATTCCAAAGAAAAGTGGCTGTGTAAAGCTTTAAACAAGTATGTTACCATCCACCGAAGTCCCAATGATGAGGAAATTAGAGATGTGGCCTGTTGGCTGAATTAAGGGTCTAGGGGTGAAGGGGCAACGGTGTATAAAGTTGAAAATAAAGAGGCTAAAGAAGAGGAGAGCATAGGACCCCCTAGTCTATCTCCCACCTTCTCCACCCCCTGCACCTCTGGTAATCCCTCCTCTGCCTGCACCCCCAGCAGCCCCCTCCCACAGTCTCTTCTCCCCATCTGGAGGCTGCAACATCCCCTTCTTCCCCTTCCCTACTGGCAACTCCCACTTCTCCTGAACTCTTGTCATCATCCATAACCACGATCTCTCCTAAGCTCCCATCCACACCTGAAGATAAAGTTCTAGAAGGAAGTGCCTCTTCTAGCACCCCAAAGGAGGACAGTAGACTGGCCTGTAATTGTAAGAAATTGGATAATTTACAGGGAAACTCGACTGAGGCAGAAGGGCATCAATACAGTATGAGATTTAAAGTGGCAAGATGCGAGGTGAGTGAACAGAATGAAGAAAGGTTATTCCCCTTGAGATGAGTCCCTGTGGGAGAGATGCGGGGGGGGGGGGGGGGGGGGGGGGGCGGGAATTGGCTTCGTCAATGTGCCATTGACTGCCTCCGAAGTTAGAATTTTTAAAAAGGAAATTAAAAGCTTGCTGGAAGACCCAGCTGGTATTTTCCATCAGGTAGACCAGTTTTGGGGGCCAAACATTTATATGTGGGAAGAGTTGAATTCAATTTTGGGTATTCTGTTTGCCCCCAAGGAGATACAAATAATAAGGACTGCTGGTATTCAGATTTGGGAGAGGGAGAATTGGCCAGGACCCCCAGGTGATGAAAAAATGCTGCTGAACATGCCTAATTGGGACCTGAATGATGAGGTCAGACGGAGAAATACGAACAATTATAGGGCCCTGATAGTTAAAGGAATATGGGAGGCTATTCCGAGGACCAGTAACACTAAGCTGGCATTTGACTGTCAACAGGAAAAAGAGGAAACACCTAGCACTTGGCTAGCTAGACTAAAGTGCAATTTCCAAGTATATTCAAGTGTGGACCCTGAAAGTCCTGAGGCTCAAGTAATCTTAAAGGTACAATTTGTAATCAGATCATGGCAGGATATATGGAGGAAGTTAGAATGGATAAATGACTGGCAGGAAAAAGGGTTGAATGAGTTGTTAAGGGAGGCTCAAAAAGTGTATGCGAGGTGGGAGGAGGAGAAAGCAAAATCAAAGGCAAAGATCATTGTAGCGGTGGCTAAAGAAAGCAGAGAGGAAGGAAGAAAAAATTTGAAAGGAAAGGAAGGTAGAGCGGAGTTGAAATCATGAGAAGTACAGAGAGGCCCGTATGGAGGGGAAGATTATTATCGTTATTATTGTGGCAAAAAGGGACATATCAAAAGGCAATGTGAAAAATGGAAGAGGGATCAAAAGATTTTTAGAGAATCACAAGGAGAAACAATTGAAGATTAGGGGTGTCAGGGGCTCTACCCCTGGGGAAACCATTTGAACATCCTGTAGAGCCCTTGATAAAATTGGAAGTTGGCCCCCCGGGGGAAGAATTTGAATTTTTAGTGGATACTGGGGCAGACAGAACTTGTGTTTTAAAAGTACCAATAGGTTGTAAATTAAATGAAAAAATTGTAAAGTAAAAGGGGTGAAGGCAGAACTTTTTGAAGTGAAGATAATAGAAGAGGTGGTCATAAAAGGGAATTCAAGAGAAGGATACTGTAGTTTATTGTATATGCCAAGGTTAGGTTGCAATTTGTTGGGGAGGGACCTCCAGGTGCAACTGGGAGTGGGGGTGGTACCCCAGGAAGAAAGAATGGTGGCTGAAGTAATGTTAATGAGGGAAGAAGATGAAAGTGAGCTAGAAGGAGGTGTGTGGGCAGAAGAGGGAAATAGGGGTTTGTTAGACATACTGCCAATAAAGGTGGAAATGGAGACAGGGATTCCACCAATTAGAGTAAAGCAATATCCCATATTAGCTGAAGGGGGGAGGGAACTAACGCTGATAATAAGAAACTTAATACAGCATGTCACCCTATAACACTCCAGTAATACCTGTGAAAAAGCCAAATGGAACTTATCATTTAGTACAAGACCTGAGAGAAATAAATAAACACACTTTATCCAGGTATCCAGTGGTGGCAAATCCCTATACTCTATGAAGTAAATTACCATCTAATCATAACCTGTTCTCAGTAATTGGTTTAAAGGATGCTTTTTGGGCCTGTCCATTGGCAGAGGACAGCCAAAATTGGTTTGACTTCAAATGGGAAGATCCGGATTCAGGGAGAAAACAACAGCTGCGGTGGACCCGTCTGCCGAGAGGCTTCAATGAATCTCCAAATCTATATGGACAGGCCCTGGAAAATCTATTACAACAATTTCAACCATCAGACAATGTGCAAATCCTATAGTATGTAGATGATTTGTTAATATCTGGAGAGAGGGAAGAACCAGTTATGAGAACGACTATTGGATTGTTGAACTTTTTTGGGAAAAAGGGATTGAGAGTGTTGAAGGGAAAATTCCAATTTGTACAGAAAGAGGTCACCTATCTAGGTGTGCCAGTTTGGACAAATTTGGAGGAAAATATTTTCTAATAGAAAGCAGGTTACAACTAGTCCTCTTCTACTAGGTTCAGGAAAAAAGAAATTTTCTTTGGAGGAAAGTGAAAGAGATAAAAAAGATTTATTCAACAAACACACAGGAAAAGGATAATAATGCTAAATAATAAAACTTTTCGCTGTGGAGAGGAACTTGGGGAAATTTCAGAGTCTTTCTGTAGGTGTAATCGCTCTCTTCTTCCTTGGAGCTGGGTCGTGGGCCTCTGTGGGAAATTCTCTCAATGTGTTCTGATGTTGAAACGGTCCAGAAGAGGAGAAAAACTGAAATTCCAGGAAAACAAAGTTCAACTCTCTGTTTCTCTCCGGAGAAAAGGAGCTGAAAGCTGGCTGAAAAGCAAGAAGGATACTTCCCCTGCTCTTGCTACCATGGAAGCGGAAGAGTGTGTATGTGTGTCTTTGAACAACCACTTTGAAAAATTCCCTCAGGTTTTTTTCTTCTTCCCCCTCTCAGGCTCAGTTTAATGGCACAGAAAGGCACAAAATAAATTTCTGGGCATAGAGCAGTGATAGGGAATACACATCACAAAGCCACCCCAAGACATTCTACTCTTTATCTCATATCATCAGCTCAATGTTCAAACTAATATATTCTAACTCTACACACACACATTAATATATACATATATATATATATATGCAGCTATGAACAAACAGTGACAGTGACACTCAGCAAGCAGTGGTATACAGGCATTCCACATTATGTGTGGTTTTTACTTAACAATTAGATCTCTCTGCGGTACACAACGCGTTGTTCTGTCTTTCTGCATTACTCACCATGTGCAACCAGGTCTCTGAGCAAAAACAACCCCATGGATGGGTTTGTCTGTACTTGAGGCCTAAACAGTCTTTCTTAACAGACTTCTGACATGCACTACTGGCACTTTATCTATTGTATGCAGGGGTTTAGATTGGGCTGGACTAGCTTTATTGGTGGGACTTCGGGAGTTACCTAACTAGGTGGCTTTTGGTAGATGCTGCTCTTAATTTCTAAAAGTTCTCTTTCTTAGTGCTTTCAAGGTGGTTTTCAACAATCTATTGCACTGTTTTACTTTGCTTGCAGCTGGTGCATGGTAAGGGATATAGTACACTCACAATGCTATGTTCTTTAGCTTAGGTTTAGCTAAGGCTATTCTTGAAATGAGTCATTGTCAGATTTAATTCTCTCAGAGGTACTATGCTTTTAAAGGACTTGCTTTTCTAGACTCAAGATGGTGTTATGGGCTGTAGCATGAGGCACAGGGTAGATCTCCAACCATCCTGTGGTGGCTTCTACCATTGTGAGCACATAGCGCTTGCCTTGGCGGGTTTGAGGCAGTGTGATGTAATCAATCTGCCAGGCTTCCCCATACTTGTATTTGGACCATCGCCCACCATACCACAGAGGCTTCACCCGCTTGGCCTGCTTGATCGCAGCGCATGTCTCACAATCATGGATAACCTGGGAGATACTGTCCATGGTTAGATCCACCCCTCGGTGTCATGCCCACCTATAGGTGACATCTCTGCCTTGATGGCCTGAAGCATCATGGGCCCATCGGGCTAAGAAGAACTCTCTTGTGTTTCTAATCTAAGTCTATTTGTGACACTTCTATTTTTGCAGCTTGATCTACTTGCTCGTTGTTTCGATGTTTTTCATTAGCCCTACTCTTGGGGACATGCACATCTACATGGTGGACTTTCACAACCAGCTTTCTTACTCGAGCAGCGATGTCTTTCTTCTTTTCAGCAGCCTAGATTGGTTTTCCTTGACGCTGCCAATTAGCTTTTTCCCATTTTTCCAGCCGTTCCCACTGAGCATTGGCTACTATCTATGAATCAGTGTAGAGGTAGAGCTTTGGCTACATCTCTCTTTTAGCAATGTCTAGGGCTAGTTGACCAGCTTTGAGTTTGGCAAGTTGGCTCGACCTACTTTTTCTTTCAGTAGCTTCTGCAACTTGTCATGTGGGACTCCATACAGCTGCTTTCTACTTTCATTTCATCTCTATGATGCAACAAGAACTGTCGGTGAAAAGAGCGTAGCATGTCTTCTGATGGCAGTTGGTTGTACGGTAGAGCTTCTTCAGCACGTGTCACTTGTTCTTTTTCGTCACTGAGACCAAAGTTTTCACTTTCAGGCTGATTTGTGATTATTTCTAAAATCTCAGGGCGATTCAGTTTTCCGATACGGGCGCACTGTGTGATGAGAGCAATCCATTTGCTCCATGTGGCATTGGTGGCGTGGTGGGTAGAGGGAACTTTTGTTTTGAACATCTACCCCAGCATCAGTAGTCAGGGTGCTAGGAGGAGTTGTGCTTTAGTGCCGATTACTATGTGCTTTAGTGCCTATTCTGAGGCGGCTTGGATTCTTTCATAGGCTGCTAAGATTTTTTTCTTTGTTGGGGTGTAGTTGGCTTCAGACCCTCTGTAGCTCGACTCAGAATCCTAGTGGTCGACCCTGAGTCTCACTAGACACTTTTTGCCAAAGGCTTTAGGATAGACCATGGCTCCCGGCTGTAGAGTAGAGCACATTCTTCACGTCCGGTCCTGTCCTGACTGGATTAAGGGCTACTGTATGAGTGATCTCTTGCTTAATTTGGGCAAAGGCTTGTTGCTGTTTAGGGCCTCAATGGAAATCGTAATTTTTGCAGGTAACTAGGTAGAGAGGACACACAATCTGGCTGTTCTCAGGAATATGCATCTTCTAAAAGCCTATGGCACTTATGAAAGTTTGTGTTTCTTTCTTGTTGGTTGGTGGAGACATTGCTGTGATCTTATTCACAACTTCAGTGGGAATCTGACGCTCTCCATCTTGCTATTTCACTGTCAAGAACTGGATCTCTTGAGTAGGTCTTTTGACTTTGCTTTTCTTGATGGCAAAACTGGCTTTTAGGAGAATCTGGATGATTTTCTCTCTTTTCTCGAACACTTCTGCTGCAGTGTTCTCTCACACAATGAAGTCATCAATGTACTGCGGATGTTCTGGAGCCTCACTCTTTTCTAGTGCAGTCTGGATCAGTCTACGGTAGATGATGGCACTGTGCTTCTACTTTTGGGGCAGTTGGTTCTAGATGTACTGCACGCCCCTTTAGGTGAAGGCAAACTGAGGCCTGCACTCTGGTGTCAGAGGAATGGAGAAAAATGCATTAGCAATGTCAATAGTGGTGTACTACTTCTCTGCTTTGGACTCCAGCTTGCACTGGAGCTCCAACATGTCCGGCACGGCAGCGCTCAGCGGTGGAGTCACTTCATTTACGGCATGACAGTCTACAGTCAATCTCTATTCTCTTTCAGATTTGCGCACAGGCCAGATGGGGCTGTTGAAGGGTGAGTGGGTTTTTCTGATTATCTCTTGGCTCTTTAACTCATGGATCATCTTGTGGATGCGAATCACAGCATCTCGGGTTGTCCAGTACTGTCGGCGAATGCACTGTCGGCGATGCACTGTCGATGTAGCAATTGGTACTCTTTGTTCTTCCCCCTTCAGAAGGCTGACTGCAGATGGGTTCTCTGATAGTCCAGGCAAGGCGCTCAATTGCTTAATGCCCTCTGTCTCTACAGCAGCTATTCCAAAAGCCCACTTGAGTCCCTTTGGGTCTCTGAAATACCCGCTTTGGAGGAAGTCTATGCCCAAAATGCACGGGGCCTCTGGACCAGTCACAATGATATGTTTCTTCCACTCATTTCTGGTCAGGCTCACCTCAGCTTCTACCAGGGTCAAATTTTGTAATCTACTTGTCACACCAGCAATAGAAACAGATTTTACCCTTACGTGTTGCGATGAGATTATTGTGCACTGCGCACCAGTGCCAACTAAGGCATCATATTTTTGTGGTTCTGATGTACTAAGCTAATGAATTTACACAGTCAAAAAAATATGGTTTTCCTTAGTCTCTACTTGGCTAGAGGCAGGGCCCCTCTAGTCCTGGTTATCTTTCTTTCTCTGGGCATACATCTTAGATGTTCCTTCAAGGGGATCGGACATGTCATCTTCTATCATTTCTGGTGGTTCGGCTACGGACAACTGGAGCTACTTCCTTTTTGGTGGAACTTCTTTTCTGAGTCTTGCGCTCTTTCTATTCATGCGCTTGTGCTGCCAGAGCAGAAGTGGGTTGTCTCTCCCATCTCTTCATGTTTTCTCCAGTATCATGCAGGAAATACTACAGCTCACTTAGTGGGATGTATTTTCTCTCTCTCTCTGGGGAACGTCTGCATTTGGTAGCAGAATTTCTGGTCTGTACTGCCAATATTTGGAGAAGGCCTTCTTTAATCTCTCTCTTGAGTTCTTGGTGATTCTTCTTTATCTTATCTTTTAATTTCTGCATACATGTTTCTACAGCTACAATTCTTGCATGTGTTGGGCCATGCACGACATTTGCATATGCTTGGAGTTTTATTGCTATATCCTGCACAGTCTCATTCCTTCCATCCTCTGGTTTCATTATTGCTAAAGCAGAAGCGTATTTTTGTGGCCCAAGTCATATGAATTTTTGCCACATCACTGGGTCAACTCTGACCCTGTCTGGACTCTTCAATCCTGGGTCATGTGTGTAGACAGTCTCTACTACTGCTAGTTCTCTCAAGCGTTGGATCTCTTGTTCTATGGTCTTCCACTGGGTTTGCTGCATATAGAAGTTGTCTGCACACAGATATCTTTCACTCAGGCTTGTCAAAACTTGTGTCTAGAGACTGACAGAGCCAGCCCTCTTTATTATCACTGGATCACGTGACCGGGATCCTAAATGCTTCGCTTCAGCACCATCCAGCATTATATCACCTCCTGCAGTGTCTCAAATACGGACTATCTAATTTATTATGGATTCATTAGACTGTCGGGTGTAGTCTTTTCTTAGGCTACGAAGGTCTTTTATGGACATGGACTCAGTAATGGTTTCTGTGCCTGAGTCAGTTGGTGGCTTTGAGGTTTCTTCCCCTCCATCATCTTCATCTTTCACTGGGCGATCACTTATGGTTGTGTGCTTTTTTCTCATGACAGAAGCCACTGTCAATGGCTTAGGCTCGCTATCTGGTTTGGCTGCAGACTGAGTGACTGGGGTGTCTGCTGATTTATCTTCTTGCCCCTCTACTTTTACCTGCTGCCCTACAGTACCTAGCAGTGTGCGATAGGCATATGCCAGGGCCCAACCTATTGCAATAAGCTCTTTCTTATTAGAATTATCACTGTATTTCTCTTTCAAATATTCCCCCACCTCAGCTGGGTTCTGAATTTGTTCAGGGGGGAAATTCTAAGCTATCGGGTCAGAGAATTTCTTCAGGGTTTGACCCATATCTTCCCATTTCCCACACTACTCAGGATTTTCCATATCTGGGTCAGGTGTCTCATCAGTCACCTTGGAAATCTGAGCTCTCATTCTAGACAAGCTGCAAACCACATAGAGGAAGCTTATCAGATAAAATACCAGGAAGGTGGTCTCTTTAACATCCAGAGGAAACTGAACATTCTCAAAAGATAACATATCAAATTTAAAGGGGAGGGACATGAAAGGCTGGGAAACCCCGTCTCCTTCTCTTCTAACAATCTGGGTGCAATTACTAATAAACTCCCAAAACAGGCTAGGACTGGGGTTAGGACGGAGAAACCACATATCATACACACTTTGAACAACTGCCTGTACTTCTGTTAACTTCTTACAAATCATCACCGAGCATAGCAAAATAGAAATCCGGATTTGTGCCCCTGCTTGGCAAAAGTTACATATCAGGGACAGGATCAGAGCAAGTTGTGGATAGGCAAACAGGCCTAGAGACCAGAAAGGCATTAGTACATCAAGCCAGAGAGACATGAACTCAACCAACATGGTGACTACTTTACACCAACACAAAATAATTAAATTCAGACCAAAATGTAATTAGTACAGGATTTTTCACTTTCCTTCGAGCCGCACCTTGGGCGCCACAAATTATTTGTTCCGGTTTGGACAAATTTGGAGGAAAATATTTTCTGATAGAAGGCAGGTTACAACCAGCCTTCCCCCACTAGGTTTGGGAAAAAAGAAATTTTCTTTGGAGGAAAGTGAAAGAGATAAAAACGATTTATTTAACAAACACACAGGAAAAGGATAATAATGCTAAATAATAAAACTTTTCGCTGTGGAGAGGAACTTGGGGAAATTTCAGAGTCTTTCTGTAGGTGTAATCGCTCTCTTCTTCCTTGGAGCTGGGTCATGGGCCCACCTCTAGGGCCTCTGTGGGAAATTCTCTCAATGTGTTCTGATGTTGAAACGGTCCAGAAGAGAAGAAGAGAAAAACTGAAGTTCCAGGAAAACAAAGTTCAACTCTCTGTTTCTCTCCAGAGAAAAGGAGCTGAAAGCTGGCTGAAAAGCAAGAAGGATGCTTCCTCTGCTCTTGCTACCATGGAAGCAGAAGAGTGTGTATGTGTGTCTTTGAACAACCACTTTGAAAAATTCCCTCAGGTTTTTTTCTTCTTCCCCCTCTCAGGCTCAGTTTAAAAGCACAAAAAAGGCACAAAATAAATTTCTGGGCATAGAGCAGTGATAATGGATACACATCACAAAGTCACCCCAAGACACTAGGACACATAATTGGAAGCAGATATAAAAGACTAAGCCCAGACAACATTCAGGGAATAACTTCCTTGCCAGCACCAAAACCAAAAAGGGACATAAGGAAATTATTTGGATTAACTGGATATTGTAAATTGTGGATAGGGGAATACACTAAATTGGTTAAATTCTTATGTGATAAGTTAGGGGAATCAGAGCCTTTTAATTGGAGTGATGAAGATGAAAAACAGCTAACTAATCTGAGAGAGGAATTAATTAGAGCCCCAGTTTTAAGTTTACCAAATTTGGAGAAACCTTTTGATATGTTCACCAGTGTTGAAGAGGGAGTGGCTTCCGGGGTGCTCACCCAGGATTGGTATGGGATCAGGAAGCCCATAGCATACCTATCAAAATTACTAGACCCAGTGGTCAGAGGCTGGCCAACTTGTCTGCAGGCCGTAGCTGCTGCAGTAGCACTAATAGAAGAAGGCTTCAAGTTGACATTTGGGGTCAAAATAAGAGTACACACCCCACATGACATGAAAACAATATTAAGCCGAAAAGCCAGCCAGTGGCTCTTTGACAGCTGATTATTAAAATATGAACTGGTCTTGATGGGAATTGAGAACCTTGAACTAAATACTGCAAAGGTCCAGAGCCCTGCCCAATTTTTATATGGTGAACTGGCAGGAAATCTAGAGCATCATTGTCTAGAAATAATTGATTTACAGACAAACGTGAGAGAAGACCTCCAGGAGCAACCTTTGCCTGATGGAGAGGGAATTTTTGTGGATGGCTCCTCCAGGGTAATATCTGGAAAATGGGCTTTGGGTTATGCCGTAGTGGATGGCAAACATATGCAGGTCCTGGAAAAAGGAAAATTACCCACAAAATGGTCTGCCCAAAGCTGTGAGGTCTATGCATTGAAAAGAGGACTTCAGTTATTAGGAGGAAAAAAGGGGACCATTTATACAGATTCGAGATATGCATACAGCATAGTACATACATTTGGTAAGATTTGGAATGAAAGAGGCTACCTAAACTTGAAGGGAAAAACCTTAGCGCATGAGAAGTTGGTAAGGGAAGTTCTGGAGGCATTGATGAGTCCAGAAGGGATCGTGGTAGTGCATATAAAAGGACATCAAAAAGGGACCTAAGTTGAAATAGAAGGTAATAGTCTGGCTGATAGACAAGCAAAGCAGGCAGCTTTAGAAAAGGAGGAGGCGACCTTGTTATTAGAGGATGTGAGGGATGAGAAAGATGAAGATATCCTGATCTTCAGTGAAAAAGAACAGGAAGAACTAAAGAAAAATGATGGGAAAAAAAAAAGAAAAAGGCCAATGGATACTACCAGATGGGAGACAGGTCTTAAGTAAGGTACCGACAAAATGGATTCCGGAAAACCTCCATCAGTCTATACGTTGGGGGACCCAGGCTATATGTGATCATTTCCTCCATAGCTACGGGTCTGTGGGGGCCTTTGAAGTTGCTCAGGCCGTAACTAAAAACTGTATGATCTGCCAGAGAATAAATAAAAAGGGAATGAGGAAAACTAATCAAGGGGGGAGAGAATTGGCGAGAAGACCATTTCAAAACATTCAAATTGATTTTATAGATCTTCCCCCAGTAAAAAGATTTAAATATTTGTTGGTCATCATAGACCATTTGACCCATTGGGTGGAGGCATTTCCAACTTTAAGTGCTACAGCCAACGTAGTCAGTAAAATACTGTTGGAGCAGATCATACCCCGCTATGGTATTTTCAACACCACAGATTCAGATCGAGGCCCCCACTTCACAGCAAAGGTACTACAACAGACAATGAGAGCACTGGATATAAGGTGGAGGTTCCACACGCCATGGTGACCATGAAGTTTGGGTAAGGTCAAACAAATGAACTGAACCCTGAAATCAGTACTCTCTAAATTAGTGCTTGAAACCAAGTTGAACTGGATAAAATGTCTCCCTTTAGCCTTGCTAAGAATCAGAAAAAAACCTAGATCAGATATGGGAGTGTCACCCTAGGAGACTATGTTTGGCCTACCATTTTTAACCACCATGAACCACTCAGGATCCCATGAAGAAGGAGAGCAAGGTATCAGAACTTACATACAAACCATAGCCAAAACCTTGGAAGACCTCAGAAAAAGGGATACCTCCCTCAGAGCACACCCATAGACTTTAAAATGCATCTTTTCCAACTGGGAGACTGGGTGTTGATCAGGGTATGGAAGGAAACCCCATTAACCCCAAAATGAGAGGGCCCCTTCCAGGTCCTCCTCACCACCAAGATTGTGGTAAGAGCTCAGGAAAAAGGGTGGACCAGAGTCAAAGGACCCATATCGGAGCCAACGGAATGGACAATAGTAGACTAAGGAACACAAAAATAACCCTCGGAAAGATACCTCATCATCACAATTAATCTCCCTCACAGTGGCCCAGGCTCAATTTAAGAAAAATTATATATCTAAGAGTTATTGTTTAAATGTTATTATATTTAATTGTTATTAATTAATAATCTTAACTTTTGGTATATTTTCTATCCTATTATAGATACATTAAAAAGTCCATGCCTTGGGAAAGATAGAGCAGTCCTCATCTGTTTAGTAATCTGGCTCCAAAAGAAACATCCGAAGGGACCAGAAAGATGAGCCACTGCGGCAGACTGGGGGAAGGGGCATCACAGGGGGCAAGACCGGGCCAGGTTCTACTCTTACCATGTATAACACCTATGCAGCAGTAAGAGCTGGGAGAGTATATGGTACCGGACCTCTGTGGATACTGTGGTGGATACTGTGGATGTTCTGTATCCGGGGGAACCAGGCTGGCTCGTGTGATAGGTGCTATTATCCCCTGTATGCGGGAGACTCTAGAAGTGCTGTCTTCAGAATTCACGCTAATCTGAATAGTAAGTGTATCGACCCAGTTACAGTTCAAACTTGCACTGAAGACAGGAAAACTTATCGACTAGTAGAAAATATAGGAAATTTAAAGCAAAAATTAGAAGGGAAATGCCCTATGAAGGAGGTGTGGATATGCACCCAGCGAGATCCTGGTGACAAGATTATAAAAGGAAGGCTCTCAGAACCAGACATAATCAAAGCAAAGGAGATAACAGGGTTGGTAAGGGTTGGGATGGAAAACAAGAATGTATCACCCAAAATCCCAACCCATTCTTAAGTATTTCTGGAATCTCTAAGTTTTGCCGACAAATTGGACAGAGGGGACCAAATTTTTGGGAGGGTCCTAAGGGTTTATTTTGGTTATGCAGGGAAATGGCTTATGTTACTCTACCTGGGGAATGGGCTGGGAGTTGTACCCTGGGGATTATTCGACCCTCTTTCTTTTTACTTCCCCAAAACTTGGGTCAAGAACTAGGGGCGCCCCTATATGATGAGTTGGTACGAAAGGAAACGGAATTTGATTGGGGGAACCCAGAAATGAGGGGACGATGAGTGGCCCCCTGAAAGGATTATCAAGATTTATGGTCCAGGACGGCTCATGGGGGTACAGAACTCCAATTTATATGTTAAACAGAATTACTAGATTACAAGCTGTCCTGGAGATAATAACAAATCAGACAGCCCTCGCCTTGGGCTTGATTTCTTCCCAACAAAGGCAGATGAGGGCAGCGATTTATCAAAACAGACTGGCCCTGGATTATTTTCTCCAGAGGAGGGAGGTGTTTGTGGGAAGTTCAACTCATCAGAATGTTGTGTGGAAATTGATGATCATGGCGAGGCCATAAAAATACATCACTAACAACATCAGAAAATTAGTCCACATACCTGTCGAGAGGTGGACCCCTCTTTTTAAGGCTAATTGGTGGGACAATTTATTTGGCGGGAATTGGTGGAATAAGATTTTTTTTTTTTGTTTGTGTGCATTAACAGGCATCATTTTTCTCCCCTGTGTCTTACCTTGTTTAATTCAATTGATTATTAGAATAGTGCAAAGTGCACAATTTGTGCAAAAAATTAACAGAAAAAAAGATAATGATGTTGAAAACTGACAAATAGAAGGTGACTCATACAGCCAAGGAAACGTACAAAAAGTACCAAAGGTTAAGAAAGTTGCATAGGGTATATGAAGAGTACGATGGTTGATGTGGGTTAAAACAACCCCATCAAAGGATTAGAGGGGGGAATTGTTATAAACGTGTTTGTTGTTGTTAAATGTTATATTGTTAATTGGTTAGGTTGAGGCTGGATTTTGTGACCAGTTAATTATAAGAGTTATGGTTAATTAATGTCCGTGCTCGAAATGTATGGGTGTAATGCTCTCATATAACCACTAGATGCCAATAGCCTGTGAGGTGTCTTACATCATCCTAACATCCTGGGGCATGATTGATGGACTCAAAGAACCAATGGGAAGGAGAATGGAGAAAATGATTGGACAGGAACGCTTCTTGAAATGAGCCAATGAGAAGACCCTAAAAGGACCAATGGGAAAGTGGATTGACAAACAAACCAATCAGGGTGAACCAGAGACTATAAGAACTCTTGCCGGGTTTCGCCCCTCCCCCCCCCCCCCCTCCATGTCCTCCTGCAGTTAGGCATGTGGGGTGCACCCAGCACTCTTGAGAGTTCTGATCCTTTCTGCTTTGTCTTTGGGTTCCTGGGCCTATCCTGGGTCCCTGCTTCCAGTTGTTGTTTGTGTTTTTGTTTAATAAATCAGTTAAACCTGTTCAGGTGACTGACTGTTCATTTCATTGGGATGTGTGGAACTCGGTATCGCTTGCTACATAGTATTTCATAGGGACTTATGTTGTCCCTTTGCCTTGGCTGCATGCGGACTCTCAGCAAGGCTATAGGCAGGGCTTGAACCCATGTCATGGATGTCTCTTGACAAATCTTGCAAATTTGGGTTTTGAGGGTCTCATTCATGCGTTCAACTTTACCACTTGCCTGGGGCTTGTATGGTGTGTGCAGGTCCCAGGTAAGTCCTAGAATCTTGCTAACTTCTTCAACCACTGTTGCAACGAAATGTGGTCCTTTATTTGATGACATCCCTAAAGGAACTCTAAATTTTGGTATTACATGACTGAGCAAAGCTTTCACTACTTCTTTTGCTGTGTTGGTGCAACACGGGAACACTTCAGACTATCTACTGAAGGTGTCAATCACTACTAGCATATACTTGCATCCCTCTTTGTGTGGCATCTCAGCAAAATCTGTTTGCCAATAATCTCCCGGGAGATGTCCTGTTTTTGTCACTCCCAACACAACTCTCTTGCTTGTGTCAGGGTTGTTTTTACAGCAGGTTTCATACATGCTTGTTATTGATTGTACAATATCAGTCATTTTTCTCTCTTATCACTACCTGTTTCAGATGCTTTAAAAGATTTTCTGTTCTCTAATGGGTACTTTCATGCTCTCGTTGGGCTATTTCCTGGAGGAGCAGGGGTGGAACTAAAACTTGTCTTACTGGGGTAACAGCTCACCTACTTTCTTTGATCTTAGCTTTAAAGAACGTAATTAATTTGTGATCCTTCTGATTGTATTTTGGGGTAAATTCTGACAAATCTATCTCTTTCTGTGGTACCATTGCAAAAATGCCTTTTTCTGCAATCCCCCTTGCTGTTTCATCAGCAAAATGATTTCTCAGTTCAGGGGCTGTTTTTTCTTTTTGATGACCTCTGTAACTCATGCTAGCCACTTTTGTAGGCTTCCAAATACTCTGTAAAGAGTGCAAGAATCTGTTTAGCATGCTTAATCTCATTACCTTGAGCAGTCAGCAGGCCACGTTCTTTCTAAATTGCTCTGTGGGCATGAACAACATTGAAGGCATTATTTGGAATCAGTCCATATGTTCACCTTTTTCTCTTCGCTCAGTTCTAGAGCTCTTGTTAGTGCAATGAGTTCAGCTTTCTGTGATGATACATCTGGAGACAAGGCTTTTGCCTCAATGATTTTATCTGAGGTGGTTACGGCATAACTTGTTATCTTCTGTTTCTCATGAAGCTGCTCCCATCAGTGTTACAATTCCCAGTCTGGGCTCTTTAAAGGAATGCCTTTTAGGTCTGGTCTGCTGGAATAAATTTCTTCTATTGCCTGCAAACAATCATGCTCAGGCACACTGTCAAGTAACATGGATGATAAGAACACCGCAGGGTTTATTGCAGAAGTTGTCTTTAGAGCAATATCATCTTGTTCTAACAACACAGATTGATATTTGATCATTCTGCTAGGGAATAGCTAGTGTTTTCCTTTTTGCTCCAACACATTTATCACTGCATGGGATACATACACAATAATGTGTTGCCCAAGGATGAATTTACAGGCTTCTTGTATTAGAAGGACTGTTGCTGCTACAGTTTTCAAGCATACTGGTCAACCTTGGGCTACACTGTCTAGTTGTTTTGAATAACAGGCCATTGCTCTTCGCTGGTTTCTAAGATGCTGTGCCAGTACCCCTAGAGCAACATTCAGTTGCTTATGTGTAAAGAGGTTTAGTCAAGTCTGGCAGCCCCAGAGCTGGGGCTGACATCAAGGAATGTTTCAGCTGTTTAAATGCAGCCTTGGCATTTTTTGTCCATACGATTGTCCCCTTTCTGTCTGCTTTAAGGACCTCATACAGAGGTCTTATCAATAATCCATAGTTTGATATCTATAGGTGACACTAATTTACCATCCCTAGGAAGGCCTGCATCTTCTTTATGGTGTGGGGCTCTGGAAGTCAGCAGATGGCTTCCTTCTGTTCTCTGCTGAGTTGTCGATGTCCATGGAAAATTTCCAGGCCCAGGTAAACTACTGTTTCTCTGGAAGCCTGTGCCTTCTCTTTTGAGACTCAATACTCACTTTGGCTTAAAAAGTTCAACAGACTTACAGTGAGCTGGATGCAGTCATCTCACATCTTGGCTTCTATCAAGATGTCATCAACATATTGGAGAATGGCTCGTCTTGGGTTTTGTTTCTTCTAGTCTTCAAGCTCCTTTGCCAGCTGTTTTTCAAATATGGTCAGGCTGTTTTTGAATCTTTGTGGTAAAACTGTCCAGGTGAGCTGGATCTTTCTCTCTGTTTCAGGATTCTCCCACTAAAAAGCAAAGAGTTCTTGGCTATTCTTATGCACAGGAATGCAGAAAAAGTCATCTTTGCGATCTAAAACAGTGAACCACCCTAATTCATTTGTTAATGTTGTCAAGAGTGCGTAGGGATTTGCTACCACTGGGTGTATGTCCTCTGTTATCTTGTTAATCTCTCTCAAATCCTGTACCAACCTGTAGCTTTTACTATCAGCTTTCTTTACTGGCAAGATTGGTGTGTTGTACCTGGATTCACATTCCACTAACAACCCAAATTTGAGAAACTTTTCAATCACAGGTACTAATCTCTTGTGGGCTTCTAATTTCAGAGGGTATTGTCTTTGCCTTACTGGTGGAGCTCTTACTTTGAATGTGATATTCACAGGTTCAGCTCTTTTGGATCTCTTACGAAAATCATTGGCTCACACTATTTGAATGACAGCTTCTTTAACTTCTTTGGGAATTTTTCCATGGCATTCTTGTACAAGTATAGCAGCTGCTTCAATAATTTTAGATTCTGGGATTATAACTTTCACTCTTCCTTCTTTGGAAAACTTAATTTCTGCTTCCAAATTCTCTAATAGATCTCTGCTCAATAATGGCATTGGGGAATTTGGCATATACAGGAACTGGTTAGTTACTCAGTGTTTTCTTAATTTAAATTTTAAAGGTTGGGAAAAAGGCCTTGTTTCCTTACTCCAGTAGCTCCGACCACATCCACAGTGTCTTGACTCTGTCTACATTTTAAAGTATTTAACACAGAATATGTTGCTCCTGTATTAACCAGAAATTCAACATCATTGTTTCCCAGCTTAGCTACAAGCGAAGGCTCTGCTGGGGTAGTTCCTTCAGTCTCTGTCAGTCTGTATTTACAATTAATTCTGGAACTGGGGGCTTCTTTTCTTCTCGTGTTGGACACTCATTTTTCTAGTGCCTCTGTTCTTGAAAATTACGCACTGGTCCTTGGCTAGGGGAAAAGGGGGATCTTTTTTTATGTGTCAGATGACTTTCTCTTATCGTACTTCTTCTTGTGGTGGGGTTTATTATTTATCTTTGTTTGCTGAATCTCTGTTCTGGTATGCCTTCTAGGCTACATTCAACAATTTACTTATGTCCAGTGCCCCATCTATCTTTTGCAGCTTTTTCTTTATGTCATTAGCAGATTGGCCTATAAACAGGTAGGCCAGGTGGAGCTGCTGCTCAGGTGAGTCAGGGTCTAGGGTAGTATATTTTCATGCAGCTTCCTTGAGCTTATTCAGAAACTCTGTGGGGGTCTCATTTGGATTTTGTTTGATCTCGTATAACTTATCCCAATTCACTGCTTTAGGAATGGCACATTTTAACCTAACAAGTACCAATTTCTGGTATCACTTCAGCTTTTCTGTTCTGGGACATTGAGATCCCAGCTAGGGTTTGTTAGGGGATAAATGTCATTAACTGACCTTTGGAGATTTTCAGTTGCAATTTGAGTTTCTATAGCAGATATAGCAGATTTGGTGACAATTTCTTTATCTGTGTTATCTAATAATTCATCTATCATAACATTCAGGTCACCCTAATCTGTGTTTTGGGCTTTTATGACTATTTCTACACGTATGGCTACTTTTTCTGGATTGTCTTTGTATCTTCCAATCAAGTTTTTCCACTACTGTAGTTCTTTGAGGGAGAATGGTGTCTTTATATAAATCACCTTCTGATTTCTCACAGCTTGTCTTAGAGGTACTTCTAACACAGGTTTTTCCCCCCTTTTTATTTGCTTTTGACCTTGTGTGTTTAGCAATGGGACTGACTGCTTTCATGACTTCTTGGGCTGTCTCCCCCTTTTTTCTACCACTTTCTCTGCAGGAACTCTGTCTATTGGAGTAATCTCATTTGCTTTTAATTGAAACTGCTTCATTGGTATTAGAGATTATCTCAGCTGAATGTTGATCAGGGACTGCCTCACTTTTTACGGTGCTGGAGGTGCAGGGGGGCAGGGGCTGCAAGCAGCTTCTTCTGTCCTTAGCTCCACAAGAGACGCTTGGGTTGGGGCCATCTCATCCGCCTTCAGCTTTAACACTGGCCGCGCTGCAGGGCGGGGAATGTGAGCGGCAGCGCCTGTCTTTAGCTCTGAAGCTTGCAGTTTGCCATATTGGGGAACGCGGCTGGAACCGCCCGTGTGCATTTCTGCTTTTACTTTTGTATTTGGGGAAATCGGGGAGTGGCAGCCAGTCCGCGCCCTTCCCCACCTCTGGGAGGTGCTCAGGGGGCGGTGGCAAGCCTGCCTCTGCTCCAGACGAGGGAGAGGGAGGGGGGAGGTTCTGTGCCGAGCTGATTCTGGCTTGGAGTTGGCTGCGCACCACAGCTGCTTGGCCAGCTGCATCTGGCTGTGAAACCACTGCCCGCTTGTCCTTTTCCTTGGACGGCGGGGGTGGTGGCGGCGGAGGGGACGACGGTGGTGCGGCTCCTCCACCCCCCACTCCCACTGGCGGTCTTGCTCTTCTATCCCCTCCTCCCACCTGTGCAGGCTGCCCCGGTGTCTGAATGGGGTGGGGGGGAAGACCCCCCTCCCCCCCGTCGTGCAAGGCTGGGGCTACCATATTTAGGTCTGTCATACTGATTTCTCTGGTTGTATCTAAGCTAGCTTGCAGCAGCTTTGCTTTCTTTCCCTCCTTCTTTCTCAAAGTCATCTTTAAACTGTTTTTCTCTATCACATATGCTTCTTTGTTGTTCAGATACATAGTAAAAAGCTCTGCATATCTTAATTCATCAAACCTGTGTAATGATCTCAGTTCTACCATCCGGTCAGTAATGAGATCATTCTCCAAGCTACCAAAGTCAGGCCAACTTCTTTGACTTAACTTTAAAGTTGGCCAGACTCGTGTCAACAACTTGATCAATTCTTGGGTGTCTAGAGTAGAGTAGTAAAGTTCTCTGCTTTGTCAGCCATCTCTAGTGTTTTATTATCAACTTTTAAGGACTGTTATCGGGAATTTTCACGTTTTTGTCTGAAAAAACACCACTCATGTTTACTCACAAACAGAAAAACTCTGCCGGAGAAAAGCTTTTAACTCCAGAATTCAGCCTGCAATCCGGCTTTGAAATTCCCACTTCCCAGGCAATTCATCTAGCTTACTACACAAACTACAGCACTTTAAAATACTAAAAAGCAACTTATTTTAGCAAGCAGTGAAAGCATGTGCATGAAAATCTGGTCTAAGTGGGATTCAAACCCTCAGCTTCTCAACTAACCAACTAACTTCTCAAGCCTCTGAGCTACTCCTGTGACTGTGCAGACTGTAGCCTCTGGGGTCTTGTGGATTCAATGTAGGGTGTCCCCTCCTCTCTACAGATCTGTAGGGGAAGGGTTTAGGCTTTCCCCTTTTGCGGGCTTCTTGGCCTTCAAACCTTAACCTTTCCTTAGTGCTAGCACAATACCGGTCCCTCTTAACTCACCTTCATTTCTGTGCTTTTGCCTTTCTGTGGTGGGTATTAAAGCCCTAGTCACAGTCCCAGTCCTGGATTGTTGTTTTGGCCTCTGTAGTTCGCCACCAGAAAGAGAGGGGCAAAGCGAGGTATGTTTCAACCCAAGATTGCGAGTTTCAAGGTCTCTAGGGTCCCACCAGAGTCACCAGCAACCTTTTCCTGGTCTTAAAATCAGGACTCAAACACGGTTAGAAGGGAAAAAGGGATTTTACCTCTGTATTTATTTTAAGCATCCTTAGGTGCACCACGTCCAGGTGGAATGCGCTGAAATGCACACCGCAATGCACACACACGATCCATCGGGTATCACATTATAGGTCTTACTAATTAGCATATCTATCAAAGATTCCCCAATGAGAGGCTCAAGTGAGCCCCCTCCCCAAGGAACCTTCCCCTGGATGGTTCTATCTTAGTTTAAAAAAATGTGTTCTGGAGAGGACCTTGGTGTCTGGGGCATTCTGATCCCTAACTATGAAGCTTCTAAAATGTTTAGTCTCTTAGCTTGACAAATAAGTCTAAGAATGTAGGCTAAAAAACCACGAAGAATACAAAAGTTATAAAAAGGTATATAAAAGAAAAAGCAAAAAATCATCATGGCATCAGATCCACTGCCTTTTTTGCAACATCTGTGAGTTACAAACATTTCTAGTGTATTTAGTGAAGTCTTTTTGCATCTAGAAGCCTTTATTTGTTAAAAATAACAGGAGCATTTTCAAGAACAGTGACTGTTTCTCTTGCTAAAAGACAGCTGTGTTGAAGGGATCAATGAAGGTGACTGGATGACCCATGCCAGGATAACAGATCCTAGTGAGGTTGTCCATAATCAGCCATCACAGAAGATCTTTCTTGAAGGCTTTGCTGTATCCTGGAACAGAAATAGATGAAGCACCTGTGCTCTTCATTCCCTTGCCTGAACAAGTTATAAAGATGGAGAAAACAGCAATTGCCTCCCTATCCTACCTTGGATTTGCAAATTTCCAGTAAGTGGACACTGCTTTGCCCCAGCTTCCTGTAGGACTTATTTCTGTCATCTTCTGTTTCTCCAGAAACCTTTCTGAGAATCACCTCACACAGATCCACAGCAGCACTTTCCAGGCATGGCATGGAATGCAGTTTCTACAAGAGCTGTAAGTGTAACAGGGTCAGAAAGCACATCAGAGTGAGACTCTGCAGGTTTGCTCTGTGTAAAGTACTGACTCCTACTGTGGATATCATCCATGGCGCACCAGGAGTCTGTGGCTGGAAAGCCACTTTCTCCTGACCTGCTTATCTCCTCCAGAGCATCAAGTTCCAACAGCAGCAGTGGGAGGCTGGGAGGACAGATAAGAAAGAAGGGAGAAGAGGCAGGGTGACAAGGGCTGTGGGATGTGACCAAGATTTATAGTCAGAAATTTCACTTTGCACTTAAAAGTGAAAGGTCTCTAAAACATAGAAAAAAAATAAACTTGGTGTCTGGAGAAAACCTGACATAATACATAGAGGGTTCTATCAAGAAGCCCTTGATCTTGGCTTTCCACACTTGTGGGTCTATGTACATAGGATGACACATGGACAGGCCCTCCCTACATGCCACTACCCACACAGCTCATGTCTTTCCCATCACCCCCTGTGTCAGGGACTGAAGACATATCTAAGGCCTGCTATATTTGGTCTGCTGTTGTGCACATCGACAAGATAATGCAGAAGACCTTAGTGTTAGATGGTAGGACTTTAACCTTCAGAAATGAAATTATGTATCTGTCACCTGGTGGGATTCAACCTTTGAAAGGAGAATAACACACAATAAAGCCATTGTTGGCATGGAGGTGATATCATGGGATGTTGTGACCTCATCTCATGTGCTGGCCTTGCGTGAGATGATGTTGGAACTGGCCACTGCTGAGGAGGAGATATAAGGTGTGGTCCTGGGGTGGAGGAGCGAGGAAGACAAGATACACGCCATTTTCATCCAGGGGACAACCTGAAAGTGCACTGCCTTCCTACCGCTTCTGCTCAGAAGCCGTGCTCCATCTCCTTCTCTTGCTCGGTGGCTTCTCCAGGATCCACGGGTCGGTATGTATTAATTACTACTGCAACTAATAAAATTAACTTGCTTTGCAATTCTGAGTGAGTCCTGAGTTTTTTGTGCACTTCCCAAACCTGTAACATTATTGTCAACGAGGATGGGATGCCCAGAGCACAAAACCTGACGCTGTTTTGAGTGTGTATGTGTGAGAAACTAATGCTGGTTTGAGTACACCTTAACATGGACAGGGCTTGGGCAGTGGGGCACATGGTTGCACCAGGGGAGTGGGTGTGCAGCTGCTCCAAGAGATGCTGTTTCGTGTGTGAAAAAACAGGGCTTGGGCAGTGGCATGTGTAGCTGCACCGAGAAATGCTGCTTTGTGTGTGTGGCTGCTAAAAATAGAGATGCTGTTTCATTTATGTGTGTGAGCCCAGTCAGAGGAGCACACAGCTGAACCAGGAGAGGCTGTTCTGCGTTCAGCGGGTCGTGTGGTTGCACCAGTGGAGTGAAATGCACCACTGTTCTGTATGGGAGCGGGGCTTATTTAGCGAAGCACGGGGCTGCACAAGGGGAGTGAAGCGCATCGCTGCACTGAGAGATGCTATTCTACATGTGTGTATGATATATGGGAGGTCAAGATTTAATCTGGGTACCCAGTTGTGTGTGGGAACTTAGCAGTGTTTTTCTGTGTCTGAAGTGAAATTGGTGTCATACAGTTGTTGTGGCATGGTGTGGACTTTGTAGACATAACTGGAGTACTTTTGAAATTGAGTTAGAAAAAAACATTAGTCCTTTGTGTTTGTGGTGTTGCAGGATAACACCAATAGAACAGTTATTTCCCTTACTATTTCTGTTGTCATTATCACGACCTTGTGCAAGTGCATTGGTCATATAGTTTAGGAAAAAGGAGCCTCGTGCAGTGGTTCCCTCGATGGAGTTACTGGGGTGGACTCAGGAGCCGTGGAGTAAATTATGGCATAAGCTAGAAACTTGTACAAATATTGGACCAGTGTTAAAATACTGGGGAGAGTTTGTGCAAACTTCTCGGACACGGTCTAAAGAGCAGCTGATTCATGCTGGCTGAATGGCAGGTTGCCTGTTATTTGCATACAAAGTTGCAATGGAAAAGAATGAAGAGCTAGAACAACAGTTAATTGAACAAGGCAAGGACATAGAGCAGTTGAGGGCTGACATGATGTTGCAAAGACAAGTGTTTGTAGCTGCTGCTGAACAAGGGTGAGCAATTGGGGAAAAAATGTGCAGTTTTAGCAGAACACTTTGATGTTCGGGTTACCAAGAAACAAGGGAAAAAGAAAGACAGAAAGGCGGCTGGCCCATGGGTCCATGCAATCATTTGGACCTGGAAACCTGGGATGGAAATATCTGGAGCACTGACTCTGACTCCTATACTGACAAGAGTCTGATGCTGAAAAGGGAGGTGTTCATGCTGCTCCTATGTTTAAGAGAACACTAGTGACTCGAGAAAATGGACAGGCTGTTCGAACAGATGAACTGATTATAGCTCTGCAGAGGTTAAGAATTTACTGGAGAAATACAGACAGAGGCCCAGGGAAAAACCCCGAAACTGGCTAGTACACCTTGTGGAAGAAGGTGCTGATAGTGTCTTGCTGGATAGTGGAGATGCTGAAATGTTTATGGGAGTTACTTCTGACGTATATGTGCAATCTGCTTTATACTGTGTTGGGGAGAATAGTGTTACTGTGGTTGCAATTTTTGTGGAAGGATTTTCAGATTGGTATAGCAATGATGCTGCTTGGCTGGTTGTGTCCAAAGAATGGACTACTTTAAGACAAGCATGGAATATGCTCAAAGCAGAAGGCATGAAAGTAAGCATCATGATGGGGTCTCCTGACCTTTATATGGCTCAACCCATAACTCCTGGAATGCGGAACATTCTCTTAGAGGGATGCCCAAAAGAGTGGAAAGCCTACCTTACAACTGTACTCTTAGCTGAACAAGGGAATCTGATTGAACAGATTATTGAAAAACTAAATAAATTTGGAGACTTACTGGGACTAGACTTAGAGGATTCAGTCCAGGGTCAGGGGAGAACAGAAAGACAGGAAAACTGACAGGGAGATGGCAAGGAAAAGCCAAGTGAATGGACCTGATTATTCAGTTTACTCCTCAACAGAGGGGTAGATAAAAAGGATATAGATGGACTACCTATACAAGAAAAGTAAAGGAATCCCAGGGTAGGAGCGTGCAGAACGTGGAATACCCAGGGCTGGGGATGCCAGGTAACCCAGACACAGGTAACCCAGACAGCATATGGAGAACAACTGCTCTTGTGTGGGGGTTAGGTGAACAACCGCTAGTGGGAAAAACGACCAAATTAAAATTATAGATTGGAGATTAGAACCCTCATACCTATTCTGTTATGGTTACTTCAGTTGGTGACTACTTCCTAGGCACGGATGTGTTACAGGGTGCCACATTAGAAATTAATGGTACCTATTGGGCTTTTGGCATCATGTGGTGGCTACATGCCATAGCCATCACTGTGGGACTTATACAACAGGAAGCAGATATTCCAGTAGCTATAGAAATTGTAAATATCAAGCAATATAAGATCTCAGAAGGAGATGCAGAAATTCAACTATCAATGGAGGAGGAGTTGTTCATTATACACACTTTCCTTTCAATAGTCCTGTCTGGCCTGTAAAAAAGTCAGATGATAGCTGGTGAATGATTGTGGGCCATAGAGCATTGAACAAGAAAACAACCCCCATAACTGCTGCTATCCGTGAGGTCACCACACTGGTACACCAAATTCAGGCACATCAAGGAACATGGTATGCAATGACTGATGTAGCTAATGCGTTTTTCACAATTCCTATTCCCCATGCTGCTGAAGATCAGTTTGCATTTACCTGGGGAGGAAACCAATACACCTTTACATGCCTTCCGCAGGGTATGAATGCAGTTCTACCTTTTGTAACCAGGCAACACACCACACTTTAACACGACATACTGCACCTGCTGAGGTACAGATTTTACAATACATAGATGACTGAGAGGGGTGGTGTGCGGGCGGCGGCCGGCAGCGGTGGCGGTGGAGTGGAGCCGTGCCTAGCCTAAACGTGTGCTGGAGCAGGGCGGGGGGGGGGCCGCTGCTCGGGGGCCCGGCCAAGACGTGGGTGCGGCACCAGGCAGCGGCAGCGCAGCTGAGAGCAGAGGAGATGGTGCGCAGGGAGCTGAGTGGCGCGGCCCGGCCCGGCCCAGCCCGGGCGGCCCCAAATGTGACCCTGGCAGCACTGACAACCCTGGCAATTCCAACACGGGAGTGAGCGAAAGAGAAAGAGAAAGCAAAAACGCAGTGAGACAGAAAACAGCAACCACTCGAAAAAGGAAATAATCACTGTAGCTAAGGTTTTAGGAATAGTAAAATGGTATAATGTTAAACAAAATTATGGTTTTATAACAAGATGTGACAACCAAGAAGACATATTTGTTCATAGAACTGCTATTAAAAAGAATAACCCTGAAAAATGCATCCCAAGCTTGGGAGATGGAGAGGTGGTGGAATTCAAAATTGTACAAGGTAGAAAAGGGTTGCAAGCAGCAGAGATCACTGGGCCTGATGGTGTTCCTGTAAAAGGCAGTATATATGCTAAAAACCGTAGTCATGTTAGACAATATCTCCATTATAAGCCCCCCTACAGTCTCCCTTTCCTAATCCCACCTTTCCCTTTTACCCTATATCCTATTACCCCCAGTGTATTCCCAATCCATTTTTTCACCCATGGTTTCCCTCACAAAACCATGCCTTTGCCAATTGTTTCCCCAAAAATCCCTTTCCAATGCCGAGTGGGGGATGAAGAGGGGGAGGGAAGAAATTAACTATTGTTGTTTAGAGTTCCAACAGGTACAAATGGAAGAAACCCTCTCCTGCCTCAGTTTCCCCACAAAGCATTCCCGGAGAGTCCTGTCTCCCTTCTGTCAGCCTTAAGATGTTCCAGAAAATCTGTTTGGACATTTAAAGACTCAGGAGGGTGGCTTGTTTTGTTTTGAAACTGTCCTTGTTATCTCATGTTTATCCAGTTGTTTTCAATGTTAAGTTTTAAATCTCTTTTTGTAAAAAATAAACGGGTGAAATGTTGGGGTGCTCCCCCCTGCCATGTAGTCCTGGGAGAGGGGCCCTGGGGGGGGACACGGGGTTTCCCTGCCCCTGCTCAGCCTTGTTCCCCATTGGTTGTTTTGTGTTCCCCTGCGCGGGCAAGAACCCTCGGGTCCCGTGATTGCTGCAGTTCCTCGGCAGAGCTCCGGCCATGCAGCTGGAGAAATAAACATCTCTGAAACATCTATCAAGAATTGGTCCATATATATTTCTTTCCATGGGCCTTGTTGTTTGATATGCGTTTTGCAGTATCCACACTAGTACCAAAGAATGGTATCAACCTCCCATGGAATGTGGTCCTATTGCCGCTGAAGTGATAGCAGCAGAAGCAAACCAAGCAGTTACTATTGCTATTCCAAGGGAACAGCACTGGCGCAGAGTACCCGCTCAACACTTACGTCAGAGGGAGTAATGGGAGGGAGCAGGAGGAGGGGGAAGGTAACTTCTTCTGCTTGTATTTTTACAGGGTACCTGAAACTCACACCCCTCTGAAAGAAAACGTCTAGGTAATATTGGTTAAGGCAATTGGAAAGGATACCATATGCCTTAGCAGTGCTATGCCCCAGAACCCATTCATGTATTTGATCAGTGTTCCTCTCACTCCCCATGAGCTGCAACAGTAATATAAAAGCACTCCTGCATCTGTGACCTGTTCATCTACAGGACTGTGGCGACAACTGTCTCATCTTGGAAAATCTCCTACTTTGTCCCCTAAGAGTTGTGGATTTTAGGCACTTTGAATACAGATAGTTGTACTACTTTTAACTTTGTCAGCACAAGAAATGGTCCTACTTTTTGCCATAATACTGGGATATCAAAATGCTTTGCACTGGTGTAATTCAACTACAATACAGTGAACCTTAAGGTTTAATACACATATGCAACTCCCACAAGGTGTCTTTTTAATTTTCAGGGACTGAGCTTGGGATGAAGTGCCAATGGCAATTAAAGGTGGACCATGCACCTTAGGAAAACTAACTCCTCTCCTAACATGACTGCTGCAGTATGGAGCAAATGAAACCAAACTCACCGCCATCACATTTGAGGCATACATGCTTTTTCCCCTGACTGCTGAGGTACAGTAGACTTCAGGAATGTTGCCAAGATAATTGCTGCCTCTTCATTGGCTCCTGGGGTTGCTAGTGCTAAAGCCCTCAAGAGCCTGAATAGACTTGGCTGTTGGTTGGCAAAATTTAGTAATTCTACTAGCATAGCTGTATCTTATTTGTTAATTGATGTAAACTGTATTAGACATGCTATGCTACAAAATCTAGCAGCAATTGATGTTTTGCTTTTAGCACATGGGCACGGATGCAAAGATTTCAATGGGTTATGTGGTAAGAACTTAAGTGACCATTCATAGCTCTGTTCACGCACAGTAACAGGAAATCTGGACACTCACTCAACACCTTGTAGAGAATACTGGCTGGAATCCATTTGCTGGATGGACATAAGGTTGGAATTGATTAAAGAAAGGAGTAGCATTGCTTTGTGCCTTCAGTATTGCGTTTTTATGTATCATCTGTTGTATGCCTTGTTTCATACATGTAATGAATCTTTAATGGATAGTGTGTTCCATCGTATTTTTGTTTGAATCGTAGAATATCAATGTGTTTCAACTGCAGACTCACGTGGTGGCATGTGTCAGGGACTGAAGACATGCCTAAGGCCTGCCATATGTGGTCTGCTGTTGTGCACAATGACAAGGTAATGCAGAAGACCTTAGTGTTAGTTGATAGGACTTTAATCTTCAGAAATGAAACTATGTATCCATCGCCTGGTGGGTGTGGTGGCCGGTTAGCCTGTGGTACAAGGGACAGAGAGAGTTCTCTGTAAGACAGTCCCTGGTGCCAGAGACCTAGCAGTCACAATGAGAAGAGAAGCCTCTCCCAGAATGCCTTGTTCAGTTATGGTAATATACCCCAGTTCGGCTTCCCCGGTTGGCTGTCAGCCGCTCCACCCCCTTGCTGCCTTGTATGTTCCATGCCATAGAAAGTTCTCCACTCCAGTTTCCCCCATTGGCCTCTGCCCCTCTCCACTCCCCTAGAGCACCCCCGTGGGTCCCCCATTCCCTAGTCCTGCCTTTGTACCGCCCCTGTGCCCTCACACCATTGGTTCTTAGTGCTAACCTCATGCCTGTATTTAAGCCTGAGTTCTCCATTGTTCTCAGTCTTTTGCCTCTAGACCCCTTCACAGTGTAGAAACAATAAACTGCTCCTGTGGAAATCTATGCAAGACCCTTCCTGTCTCTTTGCTGACGACTTATATTACTGAAGCTAACCATGCGTTTGTGTGTGCACGCGTGAGTGTATATAGCTGATCCTGCTTCGTTGCTTTGCTTTGGAGACACGTTTTAGAGATCGCTACACCTTGTGCTCCAGCACAGAAGCCCACAGAGCCAGAGGGATAGTAGTAGGTGGGATTCAACCTGTGAAAGGGGAATAATACACAATAAAGCCATTGTTGGCATGGAGGTGATATCAGGGGATGTTGTGACCTCATCTCACGCGCTGGCCTTGCGTGAGATGATGTTGGAACTGGCCACTGCTGAGGAGGAGATATAAGGTGTGGTCCTGGGGTGGAGGAGCGAGGAAGACAAGATACACGCCATTTTCATCCAGGGGACAACCTGAAAGTGCACTGCCTTCCTACCGCTTCTGCTCAGAAGCCGTGCTCCATCTCCTTCTCTTGCTCGGTGGCTTCTCCAGAATCCACGGGTCGGTATGTATTAATTGCTACTGCAACTAATAAAATTAACTTGCAATTATGAGTGAGTCCTGAGTTTCTTGTGCACGGGCAGCCTCCCAAACCCGTAACACCGCTTCACAGCAGTCTGTTGTTTTTTTCAGGATCCTAAGCCATACCCACCTGAGTGTTATTGCTGACAGAGCATTCTTCAAACTGCCTTCTGTCAAGTATCTTGGACCAAACTGATATAGACCTTTGTCTCTCTCCAGTGTCGTGTTCTCAGGAGAGCAGAGATCCAGGAGCAAAGCTCACTCTTCTCCCAGCTTTATTTTGCTGGAGACACCAGCAGAGCAAGGCAAAGGCCACGCACTTCTGATATGTTCTCAGCTACAAAGCACCCAAGGAGCTGGGATACAAGCTTTAAAAAACTAGAGGCTGACCAGGTCTGGAGCCTCAGAATGGCTGGTGGGTTCTGGGAATGCCTCCACTCCTGCTTGAGCACTTGTGTCAGCAGTTCAGGGTTCCTGCCGACCATGCATCTCCACTCTGCTGCCCTGACACTGCTGAGGGCTCTTGATGCTCTGTGTTGGTCAGGATTCACAGTGTCTTGTGAGCTCCTGCTCATATCTGTGTGACTCCTAGGGGAGCAAGAAGTCCTGTCTTTTTGCAGAGATCCTTCCTGCTCCCAGGTCTGCTATCTCACCGATAGCCTTTTCTTTCTGCTCAATATCTTTCCTCCTTTCTCTGCTATAAACTACGAAGGTCGTGCTGAATTTGTCCTCTTGGGCAAGAAGCATGTCCCCTCGAGGACTGGAGCTGCTCTCAGAGGAGAGCAGGAGAAGGGGTTTGAGCCAGGGAATCCTTTCTGTTTACATCTGACTCCCAAGGAGATCAGCAGCATCCCTTCCTGATTCAGATCCCATTGTTAAGAGTAGGTCAAAGCGAGGTGGTTGGCTTTTTAATAATTTGTTTGATTTGGAAGAAGTGATTCCCTCTGCCATCACCACCACCATCATCAGGCACCTTGTTCTCAGAGCAGAGTTCTGGCAATGTCAGCTGAGAATTTAATGGGGTCTTTCAAATCCTTGCAGGGACCTGAGTGCAATGCGAGTGTCTCCACGGGTGCTCCTCGTGTTCCTCCAGACAACAATGCTTGGAAACACTGTGAGTATGTGGGGCTGAGTTCCAGCCACCAGCAGACTGGAATAGGTGCTGGGAGAAGGCGTCTTTTGGGAAACAAATCTGTCTGCCACTAAACCAGAACAACCCTGGAAACCTTGAGAGTTGCTGTTTATATTTGGGAACCTCACAGACTCACCTGCTTAGAAGCAGAATGTCCCCCTTTAGGTGACATGCTTCAGGCTTTTCAAAAGGGGAGTTTTAAATCAAAGTGGGGTGCATTTCTCTTGTAAATTGTGTTTTGGGACCAGTTCAATTTTCAGAGGTAAAATCACCATGTTGCTATCAATGGAGAAGCTAATAGTCTAATCGAAAACCTCTCTGAAATTAGAAGAACATAATTTTTCCACTGGAAGTGGGACTGAGGGAAGTTTTACAGAGCTGTGGCAGACACCGAAGCACAAACAGGATGTTGCTGTTTCCCAACTTGGACTGAGATATGTGGATTGGGATGCTAGGTTTTTCTTCAATAACCTCTTGTCTTTAGCAAATTGCCTCTGCAAGGAACATGGCACCACTGAAACCCCCTTGCAGGACCATCCAGTTCCTCTGTGAGAACCTGTGCAGCACCAGCACTCCCCAGTGTGGTAGATGTCCTGATCACAGTGATGTGCACCTCAAATCTGTCCCGTTCCCTCCAGACTGAGGAGATGCTGTATCATGGCCCCCTTTTGTGGATGTTCCCAGGAAGCCTTGGACCGCCTTGATGGCATCAGTCCAGCCTGGCAGCTCCTGGCCGGTCCCAGGGACACTAAACCTGGGCAGACTCTCTAGAGAAACTTCATCTGTGTGAAGCCTTTCAATCAGCCCAAAGACCAGTGCAGGCAGCTCTGGTGAGACCTGAAAAGCCTCAGACTATGCTCCACCTTAAAGATGCATGCCTGCTGCTTGGGGTAAACCTCAGACCCTGTGTTTTGGCAGAAAGATTCTTGAGACGTTGAGTCACTAATCTGCTCTCTTGGTGTTTTACAGTTCACACAGGTTCTCCGGCACAGACAGGAAATAGTACGGGAAGAAGTATGGTGTGGAAAACTCAAAACCAGCATGCTGTTGAATGTCAAATCCAAGGAGCCCTTGCTGGGAGACCATGGAACCATAACATTTGCAGTTGCCCTGAAATGGACTAGCACCAACAGATCTCGGCAGCCTTCTAGAAAGATTCCAGGGCAAATTCATATTCCTCTAAGCACCAGTCCAGAGAGGAAAGCAAAACTGTTGAGGATCTGATGGTGATGCTGCACAGCATTCAGAACATGGGCTGGACCAGAGACATCTATTAAAGGAAACTCTATTTCCCAGCAGAGCTGGTAGCAGCTGAGCTCAAGAACAAGCTGTGTGATGCTTAAAGCATCATGACTGTGAAAAGCATTGTCTCACAGCAACCACCTCCTGCCAGTCAGAGGGTGAACAAGATCCTGGCGCTGAAGGAAAAGACAACCACAGGTGAGCAGCAAAACCAGCACAACTTAGGTTTGAACTGGCAAGTATTAAGCCCCTGGGAAGTAGATGGCGGGTTAAACCCCACTAGCAATGATGCTGCCTTCAGACATCGAGATGCAGAAGAAGACCCAGTTCATAGACAGAAGTATGTTCAGATTCACAAGCTCAAGCAGAGGGAAACCAAAGATCAGGTTAGACATAGCCCTTTTTTCTATGAGGTGTTAGGCAATGTCAAAGCAGAGGAAGAGCCTACACCAAGAGAAAGCAAAGCTGAGCATGGTCTAAGCAGAAACCTGGACTTTCTCTCTGACCTGTTGGTTAACAGCCGTGCCATTGCAAGGAACATGGGAGAGGACACTGCTGAAAAAGTGTTCCTCTCCAGGTGTGTACTGGAAGCAACAAAAGGAAGAGTCCTGGCTTCCTAGTAAAGTGGGTAGCTCTGACAGCCCAGAATAGATCATTGAAGCCATGGTTTATCATGGCCTACGCTTGCTGGTGCCAGACAAAGTCCTTTGGGTGTTCATTGTCCACGTGGCAAGAGTCCTGATGAAATACTGCAGCCTGCCTGAGCTTCTCCTGGCCTGTGGAAAGATGATCTTGAAGACCGGGCTGCTTGTAAAGCTGCTCAGCGAGAGGCAAGACAACCAGGGAGCCTCTGCTCTCGTGGACCAGTGTCTTCAGCAAGGGAACATTTTCAAAGACCTGGCCTCTGACAAGGGCAAGGAACCCACAGGAGAGGTAGAAGAGATACTGGGGACTGCTGGATGTGTCCTTCTGGGCAATGTGCAGTGGAAGGAGGAAGCTTCTCTCACCTCCTGGTTTCCTTTACTTTTTTCCTGGCAGAATACAAAGCACAACCTCTCCATGTTGGTCGAAACAGTGGTGTGTTTCAGCCGCCTGATTCTGATGTGTTTGTTATCCATGTAAGCCAATTACTCATTTGACAGCGGTCAGTCAAGCTTTGTAGCAGCTATGCCCAGTGGATGAGCCCCTGGCAGCTACTGTGGATGTCTGTGAACATGCCAGATAGCACAGGAGATGTTTTGCTAACCCTGGAACTTGTGACAACACCCACACCCCCCACTTCAGCAGGGTTCAGCCTGCTTGGAGGGAGCTTGTCCTGGCATCTGTCCTGACTGCACAGCTCTGCTTTGCTCTCCTGCCTTCAGCCATGCAGTAATGGTAACAGGAGAGCTCTGGGAATTCTGGTCATTCCAAAGGCAGGGAAAAGTTGGTAAATTGGGAAGGGAGAATGGGCTCTCTAAAAACATAGCTGCTGGCACAGACTTGCATGTGTATGGAATGGTTTGGGTTGGAAGAAGAACCTTTTGGCCTCCCTTGTTTTGCAGAGTCTGACAAGGAAAGCCTGATGTTGTAAGTCTCTCTCCTTCCCCAGGTGTGCTATCCAGATGCTGCAGATTCCAGCCCCAAAGTACTGGGAAATCACGGTACTTTCCAAGGTTCTCGCCCAAGACATGCAAGGGTATTTCCTTCATTTGAAATGAACATCATTTCCATTACTTGGGATAACAGTCAAGTGTCCAGGATGAACAATGGGAAGAGCCAGGGAGGAGACATTCAAGAAGCTGAAGAAGTAGAGGAGAAGTGTGATGGCACCAATACCCATGCTTGTTCTCTGGCTCTTGTTCTGATACAGGAAGTGCTGAGGCTTTCCTTGGATGCTATTTCCTTGACTGTCATTTGCTTTCTGTTACTTCACAGAAACGCAGGGAAGCAGTAGCAGTAAGGGTATGTCACCACCCGAAGACAAGAAGCCTAAGGCCAGTCACTCCACTAGACCATAAGAAGGGTGCTGTGAATGGCCACATCCTGGGGACACACTGTTAATTATTTCAGCTTGTTCATCATCCTTTGGAACAATGTATCCCCCTGCATCCAATTGTCCTGCTGGGTAAGGGTTTTCTTGTACAGCTTGGTGAGCACAGCCCCCACATCCCTCTGAGCCCTCATAGGCCCCATAGATCCAGGATTTCTTTTCCTGAGGATTCCTCCTTGGTTTTGGAGGCTTTCACCCCAAGCTGTTATTTTGTTCTTGCATGATTAAATTATTTGAAGGATACAGATGTCTGAGACTGTGCTATGGGAAACCAAGGGTTGAGCCAGTAAGGAAGCCCAGTCTGACTGTGTGAGTGTGGAGAGTGAAGCTGCCAAGGGGCCTCGGTCCCAGCTCAGGTGGTGCGAGTGTGACTGCCAGAGTGGGTCCTGGATGGTCCTACAGGGAACTTTCCTCAGCAGTCTGCCAACTCAGATGGGACCCTAGGCCACTACCTTCGGAGTCTCTTCTCTAAACACCTCACTCCCAGCACCAGTTGAGTTCACTTTGGAACTTTGGAGCCAAAGGATCCATGTTAAAATTCCCTGATCAGATTCCATCTGAATTATAACAGTCTAAATTGCTACTAAATTTCTCCACTGATTTTGGTCTTTCTGTTGGTGCAATGGGTGAAATAGCTGGAGTGGGCTGACTATAAGTGTGCAGCCTGGTCAGCCTGTAAGGTGCACAGAAGGGGGGATCTGGGGTTCCTCCCAAGGCCTCCAAGGCCTGGGATTCCCCAATAAGGCAAGCAGGGCTTTGGGGTCTCTCGCCAAATTGTTCAGGGAGCTGGGCTGCCCCACAAGACTTGCAAGGGAGCCTTGTTAGTTTGGAGTGTCTCGTAAGGCATGCAGGGAGCACATCCACAGCAGGTCTGCATGGTGAACAGCCTATGACCTGCCAATGCTGGGAGCATTGCAGAATGATTTGAGGATGTAACTGAGAGAAAAGATTGATAGGGAAATTGTTTAAGTATTTGAAATTATTAAGTGGGAAACTACTTAAAACGTGGTGCTATGTTGTGCACGATAGATAGGGTTTTAATATATGGTGATTAAAGAATCACAGCCTTGAAAGCAAGTCACTTTAGAATTTCTTTCTCAGCTATCAAATATGCAATTGATACACAGATGGACCTTGTCTCTGGAGAGAATGAACTTCCACTGAATGAACTGTTCACTCTGGGTTGCTGCTATGTGCACTTGTTCATGTTTTTATTTTTAAAAATAGTGTTATTTATATTAATTTTCATTTTCTTCCAGGAAATGAAGGGAGGGAAAGCCAACTCTGCCAAAGAGATACTTAGTCACTCATTGTGGCAAGACGGTTTCATAATCAAGCCCCTGGAGGGACAGAGGCAATAGCTAACTAAATTACAATCTTAGGGATAGCTCCAGGAATTTATGTTGTCACAAAAAGAATCACAAACTGCTTCCCAATTTGCCAGAAGTTCTCAAGTATCCGACTGAGCTCAGAGTCAGGATGGCAACCATGGACCTACCTCCCTTTTCACAGACTGCAAATGAATTCTGGAACATGCCAACTATGCTGGGTGCAAGCATTTTCCAGTGATAGTAGATAGCTATCAGGCTGGGCAGAAGCCTTTCCAGCAAGAAGGACTAACACAGGAGGAGTAATAGAAGCCCTGCTAGAGGAAAGTGCACCTAGATACAGAGTTACACAGTCAACTGAATCAGCCAGTGGTGTCATTTGACAGCAAATATAATTGATTAGCTGCATAAGTCTTTGGGGATAGAGAGATCCTTTAGGAGGCACCCAGCTGGATGGAGATGAATGCTAGACCCAGTATTTTAACAAGCAGTGAACAATAAAACAGTTGATCAGTAACTGACTTTGAGACTGCTATGTGATTTTATATTGATAATCATTTCCACTCTTGTAAGGCAATCTTGTTGGCCTTAGTTCTGTTATGCTTGGTACTTGAATTAAAATTGTATGGAAGGACAGGGGTTAAATGCACTAAAATTTATCTTTTTCCCTTTCAGTGTATTAGCAGCAGTGCTTAATTAAAACAAAATGAGGGCTCTTGAGGAATACATTCAGCGCAGGCAGCTCTGTGTGCAGCTGCAGTGTGAGCTGCAGGTCAAGCTCTGGGACAGGAACGTGGGGAAACAAAGGGCACAGGGTGACCAGACACTCAAGAGGCACAGCAGGAGCCCATGATCCCAGACTTTCACACTTAGATGTGAGTGTAAAAAAGCTTGGAGTTTCCTTTGTTCAGGCTTCTGTCCACAGTCACTCTCCAGCTCTTTTGGAGCCCCTATATGCACTGGAAGAGGCTCTATGATCTCCCTGGAGCCTTTTTTTCTCCAGGCTGAATACCCCACCCCTGGCTCTCCCAGCCTGTCTCCAGAGCAGAGGTTCTCCAGCCCTCAGAGCATCTCTGTGGCCTTCTATAGACTCACTCTTGCAGCTCCATGTCCTGATGTTGGACCCCAGAGATGGAGGCAGCACTGCAGGTGGTGTCTCACCACTGATGTGCAGAATCCCCCCTTCCCTGCTGCCCATGCTGTGGGATCAGCCCAGCACGAGAGGTTTCAGGGTGCCAGCGCACATGGCTGGGGTATGTCCAGGTTTTATACACTAGTACCCCCAGGTCCTTCTCTATTTCCGCTTTATTCTTTGCTAGCCTTCCCTTCTCTCTGTTTCTAATCCAGACCTTTTCAGAAAAGAAATCTTTGCTACAAAATTGCATTTCTCCGTAGAGAAAGAAGACGGACAAAAACCCTCCAAGGGAACATTTCTTGTGATTTAGAGTATTACACTAACCATTTCTCATTTCCAAATAGATACATAATTTGTGGCATGACTAAGGCCATTGCCTATTTAAAATATTGCCTGAGGCAAAGGTTCATTTCCAAGTGCACTATTTACAGAGCTCCTTGAACACACTGGAGATGGCACCAGCTCGTATGCCCTCATCCTGTGTTTGCTTGTCATGATTAAATGTGGCAGGATAATTTTTCCAAAGAAGTCAGCCTGCATTCAGTCACATGGCATTTCTGAAGCAGGTGCTTCAGAAACATCATGTGACTGATCTGTGCTGCCCAGATCACCCTCCTGAAAACAGCTCAGGAGACAATAACCTCTTCCAAAAAGGAACTTCCTTCTGCACAGATGAGCTCTTGGCTTGCTTCACACAAGCCGTAAAATGAAATCCAAACCACATCTAACCAGATGATTGAAGAACTCAGAGTTAAGGATTTCAACTCATGTATTTTTAAGCCCATTAATAACACAACGTTCATCCTTCTGAATTTCAAATAACTTGCCTTTTTTCCTCTCTGGCTTAGCAATGAACTGTTCAAGATGTGTCTTTTCTCTGCACAGAGGAACAATAGAGATAAGATAAACCAAGAGGGAAAATTCAGCCTAAGAAAAAGTGGATGATACCTAGAAGCTTTTCAGCAAGAGACAATGAGATTCCAAAATATTTTGGTTTGTAGCACAGAGAGGGACACCTACTATCAAAACCTTCTCTGGTGTCCACAATTAGAAACACTAAAATGCAAGGGCAAAAGGGAAATCCTGTATCTTCTGTTACGTATAGTGGCAAAAGAGGAGAGAAAATGGAGGAGAGAAGCTGGATGCTGAAAAAAAAAAAAAAAACAAACCATGACGACTGGGGAGAAATAGCAAAGATGTGCTGCAACAGGAATGGAGGAATTCTACGAATGGATAATGGATTGGAGCTGTCACTAAGAATTAGTGAAACTCTCAGAAAGTCATGTTGGATGCTGTATTTCACCTGCATGACAATGATAAGATATTTCTATGCCATCAGCAAAAGGAACGTTGATCAATGATACAAGAGACCAGCAAGTTTCCATCAGCAGATACCAGCTGGGTGACTTGAAATCTCTAATTGCTTGTGGAACTTTGGAGCAGAGATCCACAGAGGCTGCTACTAGGCTTGATGCTCTTCAACGTTTTCCTCAATCATCTGAAAATGAATCTAAAATTATTGCTGATACAATGCACGAACAACACAGAGACCACTGTGGTGAGTCACAGGGATCACGTGGGGGCCATACAGCCAAAATACATGTTCGTAAAGCCAAAAAGATCTTGGAATCTGGGGAAATGCAGGAGGCTGTGGCCTGAAATGTGCACATGATTTCTTGGGAAGAAGGGCTCTGAATAGGCTTTGGGGGTCACCAAGAGCAGGCAGTAAGTGTTATCTTCTGAGGAAAAGGGGCTAGTGAAATCCTTCAAAAGAGGAAACCATTGCCATCAAGAGAAGCTCCTAAAGATTCAGTGGGGCTGTTTATTATCAGACAAAATAAAGCAATGCATATGTAAGTGTCAAGGGAGAAGAGCTTTGTGAGGTAAGGTGTGACTTGCTCATCTCTGGGGATATTAGATCAAGATGAAATGCCCTGCTAGACGAGAAGGATTGACTCTGAGCTCTGTTCAGAGCATAACTGGGAAGGGTGGAAAAGATTTGGCCACAGAGCCTGTCCAGAGAGGAATCATCTGACTATGCATTGCCATGAGGAGGGGATTGCAGGATCTTCCTATTTCTGTGAACCTGCTAACCTATTTTTATTTCTGTATGACTGGAAAGCTGAACCACAAGCACAGCTGCACACATATCACATTTCCTCCTTATGCAACTGTTCCAAAAACTAACACCTGTCACACAAACCAAAGACAGACACACCTCATACTACATATTGGGCAGGATGGAGGGCCTTTGTTGCTACTAGCCCAGAAAGGTGAACTGAGGAATTAAGCTGATATTAATTCAGCTTTGATGGTGAAACCAAGACCTGGGTTTCTTCACTCGGTGCTAAATGGTTGGTCTGGGACACCACTGTCACAGGCAGTCCCACCAGCTGAATGGTGATACCTGTTTGCATGGACTTGTGGACCACAACAACCCCAGGTGGGCATAAAGCCTTGCAGGATTGGGTCTTCTGGATGACTGGATGTATAAGAAATGACTGTTTGCAGTGGGAATCCCCTCTTGGGAGAAATTTCTTTTGCAGTTGTGGCCGTTACACTTCTAGGGGCTGTCACTGAGCAATGGAGGAGTATCGTTGCCTTGAAATCCCATCAAGGACAGTGGAAATCACTGAATTGCTGTGCTGGATAAAACTGGTCATCTCTCCAGTGTCCTAGTACTAATGAGGCCAGCTCTTGAGGGATCAGAGGAGAAGCAGCAAAAACAATGAAAGAATAACAGTGACAACATAGACTCACAGAAGATCTGAAGTTTACTTCACTCCATTGAGCCCTTCCTCATTTTGTGGTCTCTTAAGACCTAACTCAGTCTGTTCTTAAGAAAGTATATATGTCCCTTTTCCTGCGCTTCCAGCCAGGTTGTCCTACAGCACAAATCTGTAGATGGCACAATTTGTAGAAAGCCAGAACATCAGGGTTCAAATTCGGTAATGGAGACACCAGCTTAACCATGGGCCAAGCCAGTAACAAGTGTCCCTGTGGAGAAATGATTGAATCTACAAGGCTGGACATTGATTGACAGCACAGAGGTGCTTGTAAGCATTTTTTCTCCAGTTACTTTGATCACATTGCATGCACATCTTAAATGATCTCACTGTAAGAGAAAGCTGTTGAGACTCCTGCCATGGATAACTGTCTTGGGGTGACTTTATGATGTGTATCCCATGTCGCTGCCCTATGCCCAGAAATTAACTTTGTGCCTTTCTATGCCTCTAAACTGAGCCTGAGAGGGGGAAGGAAAAAAACTGAGCAAAACTTTTTCAAAGCAGTTTGCAGCTCGTTCAAGGTCACACAGAGACAGCAACTTTTATTCCCCAGCTGTGGCAGAGGAGCGAGGAAGCACCCGGCTTGCTGTTTTCCAGTCAGCTTTTAGCCAGTTGTTCAGTTTCTTTTTCTCCGGAGAGAGACTGAGAGTTGGACTTTGCTTTTCCTTCCCTGGAATTTTGGATTTTCTCCCTTTTCTACTGGACTGCTTCAACCTCCGAACACATCAGGAGGACTTTCCACTGGGCAGAGAGGGCCTGGCCCTGGGCCAAGCCCCACCTCCAAGGAGACCAAGGGGAGGACTCTAACACTTTTCCCAGGTTTTTCCTCCACAGTGAGAGGTTTTATTATTTAGCATTATTTTCCTTTTCCCATGTGTTTGTTAAATAAATAGTTTTATCTCCTTCACTTTCCTTCGAGGCAAATTTATTTCTTTTCCTGAACCTGGTGGGGGAGGGGTGGTTGTGCCTTCTCTCAGAGGATATATTTCTAAATTTGGCCAAACCGGAACAATAACATGAAGTGACTTCAACATCTGAAGCGTGCAAATGGGATCTTCAAGCACAGAAAAGCAGGGTTCCACTGAAATTCAGAGGAGTATGGACAAAGATCTTCTTCCTTCACCCTTTTAATCCAAACTTTCTCTACTTATGCCAAGTATAAGGAAATTCATATATAAACAAGCAGCGGGTTCGTTATTTTCCCCCACTGGAAATCTGGCCCCCAGTTTTTCTTTTAAGTAATGGGCACAAGAGATTTCAGACACTTGGAAATCCAGCAGTAAAGAACTGGATTTTTTTTTATGCTGGAGGTGAAAGTATTGCCCCTGCTGTGCATTATATCTCGTGTAATGCTTGATGTGTGCTATTTTGGGGGAAAAACAGTCTAGAAGGAACATTGCAAAAATAGCTTATCATGAGAAGAAATGACTATCCTAATTGAAGCAAGAGCACATATTTATAGGTCCATAAAAGTATACACAGGAAAGACAGTGACTTGTTGGAGCGAATCCAGAGGAGGCCACCAAGTTGATCAGAGAGGTGGAGCACCTCTGCTGTGAGGAAAGGCAGATAGAGTTGGGATTGTTCAACCTGGAGAGGGCTTAGGGATGACCTAATTGTGGCTTTCCACTACTTGAAGGGAGTCCACAGGAGAGATGGAGGGAACTGTTTACAAGGGCCTGGAGTGACGGGACAAGGAAGAATGGCCTCCCACTGCCAGAGGGCAGAGTTAGATTGGATTTTAAGAGGAAATTTTCCCCTCTGAGGGTGGTGAGGCCCTGGCACAGGCTTCCCAGAGGAGCTGTGGCTGCCCCATCCCTGGAAATGTTCAAGGCCAGGTTGGACAGGGCTTGGAGCAACCTGGTCTTGATGCCTTTTCCTGGTCTTAAAATCAAGAGTCATACATGGTTAGAAGGGAAAAAGGGATTTTACCTTGGTATTTATTTTAAGGATCCTTAGGTGCACATGTCCAGGTCATATGCATCGAAATGCACCCAGCCGAGTATCCCCAAAAGATCAGGTATAACATTATAGGTTTTACTAATTAGCATATCTATCAAAGATTCCCCAATGAGAGGCTCAAGCGAGCCTCCCTCCCCAAGGAACCTTCCCCTGGATGGTTCCATCTTGGTTTACAGAATGTGTTCTGGAGAGGACCTTGGGGTCTGGGGCACACTGATCTCTAGCTAGGAAGCTTCTAAAATGTTTAGTCTCTTAGCTTGACAAACAAGTCCAAGAATGTAGGCAAAAAGCACTAGGAATACGGAAGTTGTAAAAAGGTATAACAGGGGTATAAAAGAAAAGGCAAAAAATCTTCATGGCATCAGTCTAGTGGAAGATGTCCCTGACCATGGCAAGGGGTGGAATTGGACAATCTTTAAGGTCCCTTCCAACCCATATCTGTTGGGGTCCCTTCCCCCTGCCATGGAGCCCTGGGAGAGGGGCCCTGGGGGGGAGACACAGGGTTTCCCTGCCCCTGCTCAGCTTCATTCCCCATTGGTTGGTTTGGGTTCCCTGATAACGCCAAGGACCCTTGGGTCCCGTGACTGCGGAGCTCCTGAGCTGAGCCCCGGCCATGTGGCTGGAGAAATAAACATCTCTGAAACATCTACCACGAATCTGTCCATATCTACTTCGTTTCCACGGGACTCCTGGTTTGAAATATGCTTGTTGCAGTAATCCCCGCTGCGACAAACTGGAGGAATGCGAGCAAGATACCGATCCCTGAGGAAGATTCGTGAGTAAAATAACCACTCTAGACCTCTCTCTTCTCATCTTGGTTTGGATATTCTCTCTGGACTATGGAAGAATCATGGGAAATGGGGCTCTCTGAGCCACAGAAAGAAATGTACCTAGAAGTTAAAGGAATCCTTGAACAACAAAACAAAAAAGTAATGGAACCGGGAGATCTAGAACTTTTTAACTGGCTTTTCAAAAATTTCTCCTATATTTCTCGAGAGCTACTTTTTGATATTGAACCTCCTGCATCTTGTCAGGAGTGTTTTTGGGACGAGATCTTGTGGGAAATGAAAGATCAAACAGAACATGTATTAGTGATTGAACCCTTGCGTGGATCCATGGTAGTCAGTGAAGCTATTCAGGAGCATTTATATGGTCCTACTAAAGCAAAGGATGGCCACAGTCCCGCGGTCGAGGCCGCGCGGCCGCCATCCCTGTGGCACACACCGGCGGAGGTGCCTGCGCTGGATGTGCCCGGCCCCCTTGGGAGCGCGTGCCTTATCACGAACCCCATCCCTGTCTCGGGGTCCCCGGCCACGTGGCCACGAGTGAGGGAGCGACGCCGCAGGCGCCGCGGGTGCCGTGGGCCACGAGCAGCCAGGAACCGGGCATCGGCGTGGCAGCCTGCTCTGAGCACACGGCTCGGAGAGCCCTGCGGAGGGAGAAGCGGCGGTTTCCACAGCGACACGAGAAGCCGCGCAGCGCAGTGCCGAGCCGGAACGGGGCCGCACTCAAAGCAGCGTGGAGTTTGTGGAGCGGAACCACTCACAGGGCACGGAGCCAGCGGCGATGGCAACGCGGGGCCGCGCAGAGCCCAGACACGCGCCGGAGCAGCGCCGCTCGGAGAGCGCGGAGCAGCCGCAACGCGGGGGCCCGGCCGAGATGTCGGAGCCGGCGAGGCGGCGGCCACGCGGGACCAGCAGCCACGACGAACACGCAAGCACGTGATAGGAGGAGTTGTAGCAACGAAAATCACAGGAACTGTGAAATGGTACAATGTAAAAAACAACTATGGATTTATAACACGAGATGATACAGGGGAAGATCTATTCATCCATAGAACTGCCATTAAAAGGAATAACCCTAAAAATTACCTGCAAAGTGTAGGAGATGGAGAAGTTGTACAATTTGATATAGTGCAAGGAAAGAAGGGTTTACAAGCAGTGAATGTTACTGGGCCTGGAGGTGTTCCAGTCAAAGGCAGCCGTTATGCACAAAATTATAAACAATATCCATCCCTGCAATTTCCCTACCCACAGCCTACTTCCCCCTTTTACCCTATACCCAATATGAACCCCTTCCTAAGTTTACCCTATCCCCAGTTTATTCCTAATCCGTTTTTCACCCCATGGCTTCCCTATACAATTCCATTTCCCTACAATTCCTCTCCGATGCCGAGGGGGGGATGAAAAGGGGGAGGGAAGAAATTAAACCCTCTCCTGCCTCAGTTTCCCGACAAAGCATGCCCGGAGAGTTCTGTTCCCTTCTGTCAGCCCTAAGATGTTCCACAGAATCTGATTGGACATTTAAAGACTCAGGAGGGTGGCTTGTTTTGTCTTGAAACTGTTCTTGTTATGTTTATCCAGTTGTTTTCATTCTCCTTTTATTAAAATAAAACGGGTGAGATGTTGGGGTCCCTCCCCCCTGCCATGGAACCCTGGGAGAGGGGCCCTGGGGGGGAGACACGGGGTTTCCCTGCCCCTGGTCAGTCTCGTTCCCCGTTGGTTGGTTTGGGTTCCCTGATAACGCCAAGGACCCTTGGGTCCCGTGACTGCGGAGTTCCTGAGCAGAGCCCCGGCCATGTGGCTGGAGAAATAAACATCTCTGAAACGTCTACCACGAATCTGTCCATATATACTTCGTTTCCACGGGACTCCTGGTTTGAAATATACTTGTTGCAGTAATCCCCGATGCGACACATATCATTCTGTGATTTTGTGACTTGAGAAGTTTTCTAAGGTTTTGACTCTAAAGTCTGTTTGGAAGAAGCGGTGAGCACTGTGGGGAGGGTGGATAGATAAGGAGTATCGAGTTCTTCCCAAATCTCTTTGTAGTACACCTTTGGTTTAACCTTTTCCTTGCACTTTTTACTGGGGAATCCAGCATCTCATGTATATAATGCCATGCAAATTAAGACAAATAAAAATGTTGCTGTAGTAATTATGAATAATTTGTGTGTATCTAGACATAAGCAGGAAATCCATTACTTGCTCATTTCTAAGGCTGGGATGTGCCATTATTATACTATACAAATGCATGAAAGTGAATACATTCTTTGTGATTTGGTTTTTTACTTGGAAACAAAAAAACAAAAAGTATCTTGCTTTTCTACAGCATCAGAGCAGATGATCTAATGTTGTGTTAATAGATGTAGCCCTGGCATTGTTTGGGGTTTGTGTGTGTACGTATTAAATTTAGATGCAAAGAATCCACATTTTGCTATTGTAGCAAGGCTTCATCCTCCATTTTTTTATGCAATCCTGCACACTTCATGTAAGAAGTTTCCAGACTTTTGTATATGCTTCTATGGGCCACAGGATGCCAACATTAGGGAGTTCAATTCCCTGGACATCAGACATGTAAATAAAATTTAAATATTTGAGATTATCATCCCTGGCTCAGTTCTCTGGAACATGATTCATGCAAGCTATTTTTACCGTTTCCCTTAGGATGAGTTGTGTTGTCTCCCAGAAGTTCTTGTTTCTCTCCTTTGGCTGTAAGGCTGGAATGAACATCTTGGGTGGAGTGGACTTCCGTACTTGCAATTTCAAACCTTCTGCCCTTCTCTTCTGCTCCCAGTCTCCCAGGTCACTGCCTGGACCAGTGCCTGGGCCTGCTGGGAAATCTGTCTCTCTTTCCACTCGTTCTAGGCTGAGGCTGGACCAGTCATCCTTTCAGGATGTCCCCAGTCACTCTAATTCCAAGTGAAGTGCAATAGAGGCATTTGTGGTAATCCTAGAATAATCTGAATAAAACATGGCTCTGGTAATAACTTTCAGCTCCTGGTTGCCTTTACTCATGCGTAGAACTATAGAAGCATAGAATCACGTAATGGTTTGGGTTGACAGAGATCTTAAAGATCATCTTGTTCCAACCCCTGTCATGGGCAGGTATGCCTTCCACTAGACCAGGTTGCTCCAAGCCCCATCCAGCCTGGTCTTGAACGCTTCCAGGGATGAGGCAACTAGAGCTTCTCTGGGCAACCTGGGCCAGGACCTCACCATCCTGAAAACTAAGAGTATTTTGCTTGTGCCTTGTAATTGGTTGTGCCTATTAAAATACTGCATGTGTACATTTGACTTCTTAATCCAAGGACACTTGAAGGGTCTGGACCAACATCCTCAACTCGACTTGGTGCAGCAGTTCTGATCCTGAGAAAATGCCCTCTCAAACCCTTGTTCCTCTTTGTAGTGGGTTGACTTTGGCTGGATGCCAGGTGCCCAGCAAGCCACTTCATTATCCCCCTTCTCAGTGGGACAGGAGAGGGAAAATAAGACAGGAAACAACTAGTAGGTTGAGATAAGGCAGTTTAATAAAGAAAAAAGAAAGTGAAAGTTTTTTCACCCATAAGCAAAGGGGAAGAAAGTTTAGTCTTTACTTCCAAAGTTCAGCCACTTCCCCAAAAGCAGGGCTTCAGCACACATAGCAATTGCTCTGGAAGGCAAACATTGTAGAATAATGAATGCCCCCTGTTCTTCCTTCCTCCCTTAGCTTTTATATCTGAGCTGACATCATACAGTGTGGAATATCCCTTAGGTTAATTTGGTCAGCTGGCCTGGTTCTGTCCCATTCCAAGATCTTGCCACTCCCAGACCCTTGATGGGGAAAGGGAACGTTAGATAGACAGAGCTGCTCAGAAGTAGCCAAAACACTGGTGTGTTATCAACACCTTTCTAGCTACCACTGCAAAACATAGCACTGTGAAGGCTGTTATGGGAAAATGAACTCAATCTCAGACAGACCAAATACATTCATCCAATAAAAGATAAAACAGCTACCAACCTTGCCTCACAGGTATCCCTAGATCACCAGGACTACAGCAGCTCTCCCATCACTGTGAATTCGTGAGGGTCATAAGCCTCATTTACATCTTGTGATCCATTTTGGCCCAGCATGGGGAAATATGCAGCTCAGGAAAGGTATGTAATGGAATGGTTTTGGAATCCTGAGATGTGTGAAGAAGATTTTATGGCAAAGATATTTTGAGTCTTTCTCTTTAGAGTGGTTCATCTCTGTGCTGCTTAGCTCTGAGACAAAGGTCATCAGTGAAAGTATTTCAGTGGTTTACATCTGTCCTGGTTTTGGCTGGGATAGGGATAATTTTGTTCTTAGGCTTTTGGTGTTCTCCACTATAAGGCAAGATAAAGGTGGGTCCATTCCTTTCTCTTCTAATCCAGACCCCAAACATTAGCATCTTCTCAGGTGTTCCAGCTTTCTCTTTCCCCTGAATCTTGTGGCTTATTTTGCACCAAAATACTATCTTGGAGTAATACCTTCCAGCCCATCTGTTTCATTACCTCAACATGAAAAAGCCATGTCAGGATGGTGATTTCATTATACATTTTTGATGTGGGATAAATTATTAAAGCAGATCCATACAAAATGAAAGACATTTTACGCAGGGAAGGAGTCCTGACAGTAACCTAGACATGCCACAAAACCTGACTGCCACCAGTAGGAAAATCTGCCCCTTGCCAGAGCAAAGTGGGGTAAATTATGAAAGATGCATAAAGGTAGAAGAAGGAGAAATGAAGTGACTGGAATGACAGAGCAGAAAATAAACATATCAGTGTAAAGGAAACAAAAGATAAAAGTCAGTGGAGGAAAGGGGGAGTGAATGGGGTTAAATTATTCAAATTAGGATTTATAAGAGTCTTGAGGAAACAAGGGAGCATAAGACATCTAGGAATCACTGGTGGAGGGGAGGGAACCAAAAAAACCCAACATGCTATTTATGGCATTAAAAAGAGCTGTTGGATATTTTGTGCCATTGAAAAAGGAATTTGTTTTACATAAGCAAGCACAAGCAATAAGCATAAGTAAACATGTACTTAGCACAAGTATACATCAGTGCTTAGCACAAGTTAGCATAAGAAAGCCTGGCAGGCCTATCTTGACGTGAGTGTGACTTGACAAAAAGCTTTAGACTTAGTATACCAGAACAGCTAACAGGCGAGTAGGGAATCGCCCCTGTGCAAGGTAGCGATAAGGAAGACTAGCTGCTTTAGGCTATGTAGACTGCGCGTGGACAGCTCGCGGACACTAGCTTAAAGTATAGCAATGTATTTCTAACCACTTGCTTATCGAATACTAACCTTTGAAGTGTAAGGATGTATGGTAATTTTAGTAAAATTGCTATATAAGCCCACTGAAATTTGTAAGTGTCGGAGGAGCATTTATTTATGCCTCAACATTGTCCGCATTTTATGTTACAAACCCATTTTCTGACATCGGCTGGAAAATTACTACATGGGCTGAGACCTAATACGTGGCATGTGTAGAAGGTGGGTAACACGTGTGTGGGGAGGGTGGAGATTGCCGACATTACAGTCTCTAAGCAGGCAACCCCTTTAGAAAATGGAGGGAAGCTCTGTCTCTGGGGGGACTTCGCCTGACAGCCGATCAGCGGAGAGAAAACTTTCACCACTGGTCTGCAAGCGACTCCCCCTGCAGGCAAACCCCTGATGCCCGAGAAAAATTTCCCAGACTAGCCAATGGTCATCCTCAAAGGACCGGATTATGAGAGCAGCCTTAGCACATAAAAATGTTAACTGTGTCATAACTGGTTCCCGCCATCTCAATTTCTTGTAGTGGAGGTTTGGCTCGTTCGATCTCTGCTCGCCTTCTCCTTGCTATCCTGCTTCTTCCCCGCCCGTCTCCCCTGTCAGCGCCTGTTCCGTCTACCCTTGCTTCGCTGCTTCCCCGCAGCAGCCTGGATGCCGCCGCTACCCGCAGTAGCCGCGCCTCGAGCCTGCCCGTCGCCGCTGGCAACAACCCGCTGCGCCTCGAGCCCGCTCCCACCGCAGCTGGTCCCGCCGTTGCCCGGCAACAGCCCATCGCTGCCCGCGATCCCGCTGCGACGCTGTTCATGGTTCTGATCGCCGCCACGATCCCGCCACAGCCCGTCGGGACGCCATCGAGAGTTCTGACCACCACTGCCATCCCGCAGCCTGTCCTGCCAGCCACTCCGCCCGAGCAGCGACTCACCGGGTATCCTGCCGCCCGTCGATGGGGGAGATACGCTGTCCCTCGACCATCGAAGCCATGGCTCTCGCGAAAGCTGCACAAGCTCCCCCGGCAGGGAGCGCACAGGCGCCAGCTGCCGATCCGATACCGACGGTGCATCCCAGGATCCTGGTGGTAGCGTTCTGTCCCTGTCCTTTCTCTCTCTCTGTCTTTCTTTTCCTCTCTCTGCTTAACTTTCTGTCCTTCTCTGGTCGGGACACATACCCTTCCTTATGAATAAACAGTTCTCACATGTCATATTTGCCTCATTTGTGCTTGATTTCGTCCAAGAGGCCTGTTTCCCTTACAGTGGAACGTGACAAGGACATAACGCATAAATCAGGACAGATTCAACAGCTGCCTTTCTCATCGCAACAGTTCTGGTCACTTTACACCACAGGTGCTGTTGGCGTCAAATCCTAATTGAATCCTCCCTCAGTTCTGCCCAGGTCTTTGATGGATCTGTCTGGGAGCTCTCCTTAGCCACTGAACAACTTCAGTCACTGCCTCATTAAAAAGAAACAGCCCATAAATAAGGAGCTTTGCAGCATTAATCCCTCATGCTGCCAGTGCTGCTGGTGAGCAAAGCATGTCCAGTGTGAACTTTACACATCTCCTCATCCTTGGGCAATGCTGTTCCCTGAAAAATCAGCAAATACCCTCAAAGCTGTGAGGCCTGGAGCCTACAAAGGGTGAAATCCAGTCTGAAACACTCTCCCAAGCACTTTCGTCTCCTTCATTTTTCAGTACTGCTGCTCCTCTTCTCTAGGGGATATGCACTCCCTGGACCAGATTATTACCTAGCTCCTGGGTGGAGGAACAGAAAACTTTGCCTCTTGCCCCTATCTCTCTCCATTGCATTAATTTCTGAGGTTGAAATACTACTTCTCTTTCATTGCTCTAATTTCTGGTCTCCTGTGTTGCTCTTATTTCAGCCTTGGCTTTTTTTTTGCTTTGGGGATTCCCTGCTCTCCCTCAGCCTTACACATTTACACCACTGCTAACACAAACCACAGCCAGGGCTGGAAGAATGTGCCACATACACCACAGAAGAAAGCAGGCATGCAAAATTCAGCAGTATTGAATTAAGCTTGTTGGTGGGAGGATAATTTCTATAATCACATGTATTACTGTAATACCTCAGGATAAGATCAAGATGAGCAGGGCACAAAATTAGGGAAACTTCCAGCTGCAAAGGCTCTGCAATCTAAAAGGAAAAACAAGGAAGGAAATAATCTATAATACATGGGATGGTCAGTGCAGTTAGTAGCTTGATTATGTTTGAGACTAAGAAGAACCTGAGGAGAACACAATATGTAGGGAAAGAAAAGTTAATGGAACAAAAAGTGGAAGGAAGTAGGTGTCTGAGGATAGCAGCTGACACCAAGAGGGAGGGGAGAGAAATACTAGGAATGGAGAAATTATTACTTTTTCTTAATAAACTGTAAATATTCCAGCTTGTGGCAAAACGAAAATTTTAAGGTGATAAGGAGGTAATGCTGGCCTGCATTCCCACAGCGTGGGCAGCAGAGGAGATGGAGACTCTGCCCTGTTCATGAGCTCCCCACCTGCAGTGCTACCTCCAGCTCTGGGGTCCAATATTAGAAGGACATGGAGCTGCTGGAGCAAGTCCAGAGGAGACCATGGAAATGCTCCAAAGAATAGAGCACCTCTGTTATGCAGACAGGCTGAGAGAACTGGGGGTGTTCTGACTGGACAAGAGAAGGGTCTGGGGAGACCTTTGAGTCCCTGCCAGTACCTAAAGGGGCTCCAAGAGAGCTGGAGAGGGACTTTGCACAAGAGCTTGGAGTGACAGGACAAAAGATAATGGCTTCCCACTGACAGAGGGCAGGGTTAGATGGGATATTGGGAAGAAATTCTTGGCTGTGAGGGTGCTGAGGCCCTGGCATGGATTACCCAGAGAAGCTGTGGCTGCCCCATCCCTGGAAGTGTTCAAGGCCAGGTTAGACAGGGCTTGGAGCAACCTGGTCTAGTGGAAGATGTCCCTTTTCATGGCAGGGGGGAGGAATGAGATGGTCTTTAAGCTCCCTTCCAACACAAACCATTCTATGATTTTATGGTAAGTAAGAACACTGCAGTACTATATGAAATGAAATTAGAGTTTTAAGTTTTTTTGGTTTGTCTGAAATACTGTACCCAGTCTGGTGGAAAAAACATATGTCACTATTTATGGGTTACACAAATGTTTTTTTCTGCTGTGATTTAGGTCATCATTTGAATCAACTCTACTGCTTCAAAACCTACCGCTGGGAAATTTCACCTTCCTACTTCAGACACACTTCCCTACATTTTCCACTGGTGAAATGAAAGCTGGTGGCCACTTGTTCCTGCTCTCACCTTCAGGAAACTGAAGAGGCAGACAAAATATCTGTCTTTTGGTGCGTGCTTGGGTTGGATTTTCTGCCTCTCCAAGCGACTCCCTGAAAATCAGATACTGGTGGAAGAACAAGCCTTTTTTTCTCAAGTTTTCCACCATGGATATCTGAGTTACTACAAATAATTCAAATAATTGTGTATAGATAAGATCTTTGGCTAACTGGACACCAACAGCTCCAGGGAACTAGAGCAAAACCTCTTGCAGGCAACCAACATCTGGCACTCGACCTTTGGACTGGTCTCCTCTTTAATAATTGTGCAATCCTGGTAATTATATACAGGAACAGTTAATTTTTAATCATGTGTAACAAGAATCCTTGACCTACTGAGCGAGGCACACACTCAGTGCACTTATTCATAGGCATGTAATCTCCATCCCTTTGTAGTAAATATTTCATTAGTTACTATTAGTTACTCTTGTCAGAGTAACTCCTCACAGGAGGACTTATCTGTTCTGCCTATCAGCTGGTACGATGGCTCAGGGCATCTTCCCTGTTGCATGAATTTGCTAAATGGTGACATAACTCAAGCTGGACATCTGTCTGGTAGTGAGTTATTTCTGGCGCCATTGAGGTGGTATTCCCAGCTGACAATCTTGCGTTGAGAGTGAGATTGAAGGAAGATAAGATCGAATTTCTGACTGAAAGACACTTTACAAACTGTAAAAGCTACACAAAACTTTCACAAAGCAGAAGTCTTCTGCACATTCCCTGGAAATGTGTGGGGCTTTTCCTTGAAGTCAGGACTACGCTCCATGGTTACGCTTCCAGAGGTTGAGTGAAAGGACTCTGTGTGTGATTGACTCATCCTCAGTTGGTGGTAAGTTACATTGACTCCTAATTTATACTATTTCTTTGCTAGCTATAATATAGGTACCTTTATGTTGTACACTGTTTTATGTAAATCTACTAGTGGTTCTTTGTTTTCACCTGTGTAGTAAGTGACTCTTTTTAAGGCCTTTTGTCTGTTAATCTCCTGTCTATTCAATAAATAATGCATTTTATAATAGACCAGATTGGCCATTCTTGAGAATTTGCGAGCCAGAACTTTTTAGGTGTAGGTTGTCTGACTAAAGCTGCTGCCAAAAATCTGAACCTAAGGCAGGGCTGGTCTAAAGGTTCTCACTTGATCTATAACAGGTTGTAGAAAGGCAGTCGTGACAAATATTCCTCTGTATTTAATCCCTTTAACAAGGAGGTTCTTTCCAACCTTCCTGCTATGAAAGAGAACTCACCACAATGGGAACATTAGGAGGAGGAGAAGAAGGAGGAGGAGGAGGAGGAGAACAAGGATGAGGACAAGGAGGATGAGAAGGAGGAGGTGGTGGAGGAGGAGGTGGAAGAGGAGGAGACATATCATGGACTTGCATTTTCACTTTGAAATACATGAATGACTTCTCCAACCCCAAGGAAATTTTCTTAAGAACTAGACCCAGCAAGCCAAACCCTCTGGATCTGGAAGGCTATGGAGCTGCCAGGCTCCATGGAGTTCTCCCCACCTCCAGTGAAGTACCTGCTTTGCATAACTAATTTGTGAAGGAAGAGCAGCCTTTTGCCTAAAGTTACCACTTTAGGAAAGTAAACCTAATCTCAGCTCTAAGTGTTAGAACACTTCAGCCTAAACCTAGAAATATTTATTGAAGTGTGCTGAGCCCCTGCCTTGCAGGAATTGCAGTCTGGGGACTCCACGCCATCTGTACAGGACAGACTGTAAGACTGGACTGCATCTCCCTTCATGGTGCTGTATGCATCCTACAGGAATCATAAAGGTTGGAAAAGATCTCCAGGATCATCAAGTCCAATCTTAATAACATACAGAACCTCACCCAGAAAATATGAACATACAGAATAACCATGAATTGACTAAATTTTTCCTACATTTCCAACTGTGAACAACTTCACAACTTTTCAGTAAAACATTTTTTAGAAAATAAGCTGATAAGAAATACTCATTTGCCAGCAAGTTTTGATGTCTTGTCCAGCATTTCATAAGGACTCTAGAACACCTCCCCTAAGAAGACAGGCTGAGAAAGTTGGTGCTGTTCAGCCTGGAAAAGAGGAGGTTGCCTAGATACCTCAGAACATCTTCCAGTATCTGAAGGAGCCTACAAAGAAGGCAGAGAGGAACTCTGCATCAGGAAATGTAGTGACAGGGCAAGGGCTCAGACTGAAAAAAGGAAAATTTAGGTTAGATATCAGGGAGAAATTCCTCCCCGTGAGGGTGGCAGACCCTGGCCCAGGTTGCCCAGAGAAGCTGTGGCTGCCCCATCCCTGGAAGTGTTCAAGGCCAGGTTGGATGGGGCTTGGAGCAACCAGGTCTAGTGGAATATGTCCCTGCCCATGCAGGGGGGTGGAACTGGATGATCTAAAAGGCCCCTTCCAACCCAAATAATTCTATGATTTGCCTGAAGTGATACCCAAATTTGTGATCAGTTGAATATTAGCAGCCTCAGAAGAAGGTCTGAAATATTCTTGGCTACAACACAGTGATGAGGGGATCTGCCAGATGTTGCACAATGTGTGCCTCACCTGGGAATATCCAAACACAAGTTCCTGACAGTGGTTAAGAATTTATAGTGCATTAAATCTTCCAAGGATCTTTGAAGAGAGTTGTTGCTTCTATCAACTAGGATTCTGGCATAATCTCTGAAATCCAATGTGGTATTTCCACAAGCTATGGATGTGAATCTATCTCTGTTGCCCATGTCAAATAGGGAGACCTTTAAAACCAGTGCTGCTTCCCATCTAGGAGTAAAGGGAGAATGGGACCCATCTTTTTCTGTAACTTTACTATACATAAATCAAGGCACAGACATGCTAATTGTATCACACAGTAACTTCAAAATGCTTGAGAGACAACAGAAATTGTCATTCAGCTCTCATCATCAGCTTTATTTTATGCCAGCCAGACAATACACATTTCATGCAGACTATACATTTGCTTCAGCTGCTGCTCAGACGAAAGTTCCTGACTTCATGTGAGTTGGTCCTGCACTAAGGTACTTGGTTCTTGGTCTGTAGCACCAGTGTTTTTTTCAGGGGTCCTGGAAGCAGAGAAAGAGCATCATTGCAAAGCTGTCAGAGCAATCAGCTGGCCTGTGACAACAAAATGCCACCCCTGGGCTGGACTTTGCCCCATGACCAGTGGCTCTGCTGAGTGCTCCCCAATCAACCACACCTGGTGCATCCTCAGGCTGGCTAGTGAGTGGTCCTGGTCCCTGCAAGGAACTGGTCAAAAATGCATGGATGTCCACAAAACCTGTGAGGGCTTGGGCTGGATTTTTTGACCAGCCCTTGGTTTAACTGTGACCATGATCATGTCCACCATCAGTTACAAAAAACGCTTGCCAATTGATTATAACCTGCATCAAACAAGCGCCTTGCTGTAAAATTGTCTCACAAAGAAGCAGTTTGTTTCCCTCATGATGGGTGGTAAAAGTCCTATTACAGTGGAACCGAGCTCTTGTGCTGCTCAGGAAGCACCTGGAGCCTGTTAAAACAACCAGCAGGAAATTAAGCTCAGCTAATATATGGTAGCCCCAATTTGAGAACACCCCTTCTCTTTGATACCCCCTGGAGACACCAGGAGGTGATGGTGGCACCAAGGTACTGGATGCCTGGTAGGGTCACTTCTGTACCTGGATAGTCTTGGATGGCAGTGTAAAAGAACAAAGGCACCCTGGAGTTAGGGTAGATGCTACCAGTAGAAGCTATGGATGTATGTTGGAAGGAAGGCCAGGTCTTGAGGAAGCACAGAGGGAGGGATGGGAAAGGAAAGACCTGTAGGGAACACGGGAATCAGTCTTCACTAGGAAAGAGGAGGAGGATCTCTAGGGATGAGGAGAGACATGGATGGATGGGAATGGGTCTGTGAGGATGCAGAAAGGCAGAAAGCAGTTGACAAGGCACAAGAAACCTGCTAAGATTTAAAATGGGCAGCTTTACATGGTGATTGCATCAAGGGACTGTGGAGATCCCCATTTATCCCCCAGTCTTGCATCATTTTTGTACAGGGAATGGTTCCAGGTTAGAGGAGGGAAGGAGGGGCTGAAACCATGGAGTGGCAGGTTACCATTTTCTTGGTCTATGAAATCAGCCCAACCAAGACACAAGATCACGTGAACACACGAGACACGAAACCATCTCTGTGTGAGAGGCTCATGGGGCAGGACAATGTGAAGAGCCCTGGCAGGACAGCTTTCTCTCAAATACTCACCCTCACCCTGCCCTTTTTGCTTACCACAAAGAGACATTTGCTGCCAGAAGCTGTTGGCAGAGGTTGGTAGGAAATCTGCTGAGTTCTTTCAGCCCACAAGTTCCTATGGGAATGAGGTGAGCCCAGCACCATAAACCAAAGGATTAGGGGGAAAATGCAGAGCAGCTTCTCTTTGTAAAGATGCCCCACTCCCAGGGTAGACCGGGTCCATACTACTGATGCACAGGAATCTGCTGGGACAGGACCCCCTGCCTGGTCTCTAGAGAAGGCTGGAGATGCCTGCACATCCTTGCCAGTGGAAATGGTGCCCCAAGGGCACCTGCACTTGCAGGCTGAAGGCTGTCAACAGTTACTCCAGATACCCAGCACATCTTCACACCTCATTTAGTGAGAGAGGATGCAGGAACTATGGGGCATGATCTCAGGTTGTCCAGTGCCAGTGCGTACATGATGATCCAGGTTCAACCAGATCCTGGTGGGTCAACACCAGAGCCATCCCACCTCTTCCTTGGTATCCAACCCTGCTCTTGCTGCTACCCTGCATTTCAGAAGAGAGCTTTAAAAGCCAAAAATCGTCTCTCCCTGAAGCAACATGAACTGTTTTTAATCCACCAGAATTTTCCTGAGCCCTTGCTAGAGTTACCAGGGGAATTCTTCCATCTCAGCAGCACTGGGGTCATCCCTCCTTGTTGAGACAGTCAAAATGCTGGTGCCTGCAGTGAATGTTCTTCATTTTAATCTACTGGCTCTTTTCCCATGACTGTGTGCATCCTTCAGCCATGGATTTCAGGCTATGAACCTGAGGAGGAGAAAGAGACTGTGTCCCATCTCATCTCCTGGCTTCCTCTTTGCATGAATATAGACAACTGTGTGGTTGTCCGTGCAAACCTGTTTTAAATTGGAAGGAGTGTGAGGGGTAGGTAATTACATTATTTTCCCAAATAGTTGGTATTCAGAGACGACAGAGCACACACAGCAGAGCAAAGCCCTGGTTGCACTCTGCAGGGCTATACAACAAGGTTTAGCCCTAGGTACCAGCCTTGGGAAGAGTGAGCTGGGAGTGTGCAAATTGGAGAATTGAAAGGAAAGTCTGATCCCGAAACATAACACACATGCAGCAGCAACATTTGTAAATTATCTTTGTTTAAGACAAGTGAGGAAAGAGTTTGGAGATCTTTGCCCTCATGAGGGCTGCTGATGGCAAATTGTTGGGTTAATTATGTGAGAAGGTGAGAAATGTAGAAGAGATGAATTGGAGGTGACAGATTTCTACTTCTGTTATGTCTGAGAGAGGTGCAGAAAGAGTATGAAATTCAGCAGGAGTTCATTTCTCAGAGGCAAGCACAAGGTGTCTGGAAATAACCAAGGATGTTCATGGGCCACCATGAGCACACACAGCACCATCTCCTCTTTGTTGGTCCTGGTATAGCCACATGGAGCTGGGATTTTGTGACTTGGGGTCTAAACTTCCCTCTGACAGCTCCAGCAATTATTATCCTGTTCCTCAGAGATGTGGAGGACCTGCTCACATCTCATCCCTGTTCCTCTATGAATTCACATCTTGATGTTTTAGTGGCCTCTTATCAAAATGAGCTGATGACTTGTATTCTCTTCTGCAAAATTACTTTAGTTCAAAGCAGTTTAGATATTTGGGAGCTGTTATGAGTCTGTATAGGCCCATGGAAAATTAAAAGTTGCCTTTAGGAGAACTAAAAGCAGCAGGAATCCTCTACCAGTGCCTTAGAAACAGCAAACAGCCTCAGGCACAGAACTTTGGTGCTGAAGGAACATTTTTAAGAAAAAACCATGAGAAGTTTGTCCTTTCTTTCCCAGAGAATTCAGGTGAGGAGACAGCTCTATTCTGTGGAGAAACCCACCTTTTGGTTAGTGCCCTTATCCAGGAGGACATTGGCAGGTTCATGTTCTTCAGAAGATAGAAACTCATTGATTTCTGGGCAAATGCAATTCCCAGTTAGATTATGAGAGGTTATGACAAGTCACTTCTGTCTTCTGAATGCTGTGTTGCCCTTTGTGCACTGAAGTTTATTGTCTTTACAAAACAGCAACAAAAATACAAACCTTTTTTGTCCCAAAAATGGTCTTAACATTGTATTATATAATTGGTCTCAGCTGCATCCTTTGGAAAAGGCACATCAAGCAGTAGAGGTAATGCTCTAAGTTGTATCAGGGAAATGCAGAATTTCAGCCTTGCTCTATCCCTCAGCAAGCAGAGGGGTTGCTGTTCTTGCAAAGGTTGGGTGAGACCTGGAAATGTGCACCAGTTTGGGGCCAGCAAGGTCTGATGAAGAAAGTGCCTGGTTGTGAAATCTGGCCTGATGTAGGTGTGCAGTGAGCTACAAGGAGCTCAGCCCTTCGGAGTTCAAAGCAGCAGATAGGCAAGCTCTTACAGAGCTCTGCTAGCAGAAATCTAGATGTTAGAAGACTTTTGCATACCTCCAAGTCAGATGAGGACCTCAGCAGCATGGAGGAATCATGTCCTAAATACTAGTCAGCCCTTAAAACTGTGGCTGAGATTTTTTTCAGTGCTTTTGAATGGTGGAATCTACAACTTGGAGGAGGAGGCAGCAGCACTGTGGAAGCAAGGCAGATGGAAGTAAGTCACGGTGGCACATAGGAAAGGATGCAGGATATCACCTATATCAAGGGATTGATCCTCTTTCCCAATGCCTCTTTCCAGCACCCACACTGAAATTCCTATATCCTGGAGATGTCAGGCACAACCCAGCTGCAATTCTTGCTTGTCCTAGATGGCATTTTCAGGCTCCTCACTGAGGATTTGAGCTCTCCACACATTTCATCTCTTCTGTCGGCTCATGCAGGCATGATGGGACAGGAACAGGCACTGAAGGAAGCCCAGGGGACCGAGCACTGCTTGATCCCTCTCCCATCCACGTCCACCAAACTGCTTCAGTTTTGCCTCTCATTACGTCCTCAGACCTAACTCCTGCAGATGGCCCATGAAACCAGACTGGTGACCATGCTCTGAGCTCACTCAGCATGATCAGGAGTCTCCTTTGCTTTCTGGCAGGCTGATGTCACACCACAGGCAATGAGGGTCACTGTAAGGGTAGAGGAACTGAGCTGCTCCTACAACTTTCCATATTTGTATGGAGCACCTGGGAAGAAGCACCATCTCCATGTGTACCAACAGCTCCAGCCAGCACAGACCAAACTAGCACTTTGTGGCCATACATTAGGACAAGGAGGCAGTAAGGAGCCATCTGAGACTGACTCACAACTGGTTCCTTGCTGTACTCACAGGTAGAAGGGACCACAGGCAGGTTTAGTCCTCGCCTGGGATGGAGGAAACAGATGTCCACAGCACCTTCTGAGCCACAAGAAGCCTTCTGGGAATCCATCTCTGAAACATGCTAAGCCAGCTTTTGCTGCTTCTCCTGAGAGATGGATTTGCACTGACACATCTCTGCCCACTGCTTTCTGTTACAAGGGAATGTCATTCCTTTACCATCAGCTGCTTCTGCTCCAGGCTACAAGATTTCTCCTTCATTCTCCTCAGCTGCTGCATTTTTTGAGCCACCTGGCAGCACAGGACATCTCTGCATGAAGCTGGGAGAAAAGCAGCTGGACAGATTCAACAGCTGGGAGAAGATCCTGCAGCTCTGAATATGCCAGGTTCCTACACTGACAACAAAGCTTGTCCCTGTGGCTGTAAAGAAAAAAACAAAGGTACCAGAGGACAAAAGCATGAGCAGTGTCATCCCAAAAGACAGACAGATCTGCAAAAGCAAGGCCGACTGCTTGACTGGCTACCAGAACAGACACACAGTGCACTTCCAGACACATATAGTGAAGTCACACCAAGAAAGGAGAGAGAGAGAAGGGGCAGTTGGTAGGTGAGGTACCATTTATTCCAAGTAGTGAGTGATATCACATAGTACAGGCAAAGAAAAAGGCTTACAGTCCAAGAGAGACAGGACATGAGACAGTAACTGGGGGCGGGATGGGAAGGAGAAGGTCCTTGATGGAGCTTGGTATTTGGGGTGATGTGGAGGGGAAAGGTGCTGGAGGGGGAGAGGTGGGAGAAAGCAAAGGATTGGAGAAGCAGCTGTGGGAGAGACACAGAAAAGCTGGCAGAGAGGATGGAGGGAAAATTATTTTGAAGGCAAGAAGGAATGGTGGTGTGGTGGGCAAATGGGGTCAGACAGGGAGGTGAGGGCATTGCAAACTGCAAGAGAAGGAGCCAACAGTGAGAGATCTCTGATCAGCAATGAACCTTGGGGAGAGGGGAGGGAGCAGGGGCAAGGGGGGCAAAGACATTCACAGTCCTGTGGCTCCAAAGCACTATCTGTTGCATTAAATTCAAGGTACTCTGGGGGGTTGTGTCTCTGCAGGATCACAGAATTATTTGGGTGGGAAGGATCTTCAAGATCCTCTTGTTCCAACCTCCCTGCCATGGACAGGGACACCTTACACTAGAACAGGTTGCTCCAGCTCCAGTCCCACCTGGCCTTGAACACTTCCAGGGATGGGGCAGCCACAGCTTCTCTGGGCAAATCTCTTGGGTCCAAACAAGGTGGCTACAGCTGAACTTGTCTTCAGTTGGGTACTAAATCCTGAACCAGGCCAAGGAGCAGGTCAGTCCAATGTCCAGGGGCTGCCCTCAGGATTTCCCTACCTTGACCATCTGGTACTGGAACCAAGTGCTCATGGGTGTTATTAACTGACAGGAACAGACCCATCTAACACCCATCAATGTGGGAGATTCCCTCCACCATGTTCCATGCAGAGTGCTCCTCACGCTTTGCTGTCACCCAGTTCTCCAGACCTCTCTCAGAGCTAGGGAGGACACACCAGTCTCTCCAAGTAGATAGGGCAAGATCCAGCTTTGTTTGAGGGCTTGGGGTTGTTGCACGCCACAGGCTAGGTTGGAGTAGGCGGAGGACAACAAGGAGGGTTCAGAAATGCTTTCCCCTTCCCATCTCTCACACCACTGAACACATTGAAAGCACAGTTATCATTCTCAGAGCTCTCACATATCACTAAGATCTGCCACTACTCCCATCCATCATTTTTCTGGTGGTTGGTCCTTGTCATTGGCTTCCATGGAATAGACTGCCTGAAGGGCAAGCTGGCATTTTAGAAAACATAAAGATGCCTTCAGTCCAGTAGTAGGATTTTCTTTTATTCTTGCCTCACATGTCTTCCACATGACAGACAGGATTAGGGAGTTATTCCCAAGGCACCCTGCAACAGAAATTAAGAGTATTTATAAGCAATTCAGAGTTAATGACAGACCACCAGTCCTGAAGTACTCAGAGCTGTGTTACCCCTCATCACACATCCCTGAGCTTGGAAGTAGACCCAGTGGCATTAGTGGAATTGCTCCCGACCCAGAAAGCTCAAGCGAATATGGGCAAATGGAAGTGAGTTGCCAGTTCCCCAACTGGATCAAACTTACCATGACACTGCTGGAACAAGGCAGAGCAGAAGCCCGTGTATGAACATCACAATATTTTCCAAATGTGGAAAAGATACTGTTCTTAGAGCTGAGCACATCCATATCATCATGTGTATACTAGGGGATTTCTTCTTCCTGTATGGCTCCTCTTCTTGATCTGATGTCACTGTTGGGGATGGTTGTTATTCCTTGGATGTTGGGAGGTACAAGCTATGAAAGAAGCATCTTCTTTAAAAGTCCCTTTCTCTCCTGCACTGGCACATCTCTAAATAAACCCTAAACCAAAAGAATATCATGACAGAAGAGGTTGTATTTGTATAAGGGCTGATATGTCAGCTGATGAAACATCCTTTTACCAGTCAGGGATGTAAAAATGATAACTGAGGTTTTCAAAGGGAGCTCAGTTCTGTGCCCAAGCTGGAGTGGAAGGATGGAGAGTGTCAAGGAAAACTTTTTCATCCACCCATGCACAAGGATCCTAGATGAGTGAACACAATGTATTTAAAAGCAGCTCATTAAAATTGGAAGCATGGAGACAACTCCTTAGGAGTCTGCTCATGGCAGTCAGAGAGACACCTCTGCAAAGCCACTCTCAAATCACAGAATTATTTAGGCTGGAAAAGACCTCTAAGATGCTCTGTAATTAAGTATTTGAGAAGCAGACTCAACTTTCAAAATTCAGTTTATTGTCTCCCCTCCTTGTTCACTTCACCCAGACACCAACACTGACAATTAAGACATTTCTCCTCCAGCCAGTGCCTCCACACCTCCACACTAAATGCTCTTGTAAGACAAAACACTTTATTTTCAGTAAAGCCCTCCCAGCACAGCCCTTGGAGAGAGATGGGCAGTGCCAGTCACTAGTGACTTGGCAAAGATTAAGGAGTCAGTCAGCACCAGTGGGTTCAGAAAGTGATGGTTAAAGACCAGGGAGTCCAGGCCTTCCATCAGCCCAATAGGTCCTACTGTCCCCTTGAAATGCATCCTGCCCCTTTGAACTCACTCAGCTTTGCAAAGCCCAAACACACAAAGAACAACAGGGCAGCAAAGGCATGTTTTCCAGCATTCACTCTGGGCAGCTGCAGGGGAGCAGATGGATTACCTATCCAGACTGCAGCATGGAAAAGACCCTGTACCTTTGTGTCATGGGAGAAGGACTTTGTTGCCTATCAGGGTCGTCCCAGATAAGCCCCAATAATAACCAGTCTTTTAAAAATGAGCATTTTCTCTGATACCAGCTGTAGAGAGTGAAATGATAAATCCTGAGACCTACAGCCCAGGTGAAACACTCAGCAAATCATATAGGTAGGTGTGATTGATGAATGGATGAAGCTGGTGGGGAAGGGTGCAGGAAGGAAAGCAGCACTGTTACTAGCATGTGGTCACAGATGGAATAAATTCAGAAAGTGATTTGTAAACCAGGCAGGGATGAGAAATAGCACCCTTAGCAACAGGAAGGCAGGAAAGGTTTGGTGGTCCACGGATGTCAACAGAGTTATGGTGGAGCAGAGTTTTCAAAATCATAGAACCATGGAACGGTTTGGGTTGGAAGGGACTTTAAAGACCATCTAGTTCCAAACCCCCTGCCATGGGAAGAGACACATTCCACTAGACCAGGTTGCTCAAAAATACAGTAATTTTCTTCAGGTTGGTGGGGATATCCATTAAAGGAAAAAACATGATTAAAATTTGAATTGCAGGCTAATTAAAAGAAAAAAGAGATTAAGCTAAGATTAGGGTTCACAATTTAAAATAAAATTGTGCCCTCAGTCCTGCTTTCTTCTCAAGTATCATTTTCTCCTGATAGCCAATGCTTTCATTAATATAAAACCACTTTTTACATTTCTACAGACTCTGCCAAGCACTTGTTCAGCAGTGGCTGGGTTTGCAGTGCACTGAAAGTGCTCAACCCAAGAACTTGCCACCGCCTTTCAAAGAGGATTTATAGCCCCGTGACCGCTCTCATTGGCCTTTCAGGTGTTTTTCACAGAATAGAAAGGTTCGGGCTGGAAGGGACGTTAAAGCTCAATTAGTTCTAATCTTCTGCCATGGGCAGGGACACCTTCCAGTAGACCAGGTTGTTCAGGTTTGGTTCAGGGAGAAAACAAAACCTGTAGGCAGTTGAAAAAAATGTAATTAACATTGGATCTACCAATGATTAACATAATCTACCCTCCTTCCAGCTCTCAGTGGAGTTTGGTCTCTGCTCCCTGAGCCAGTACAAGGTGGCCATGAGCAAGGCACTGCACAGACCCTCTACTAAAAGGTATTTTATATAGAAAATAAAAGAAAACTTGCTCCGTCCACATGACTTCACTGTCCATCTTTGCATTTGCAAATGCTTAGTGATTATGCCAGACTGGTCTGAGGTTAGCAGCCACCTAAAGGGAGTCAGACTGTGCCATCCCAGCTGCCTCTACAGCAGGCATGAAAGTGACAACTCTAAGAAACACAAGCCTCATTTTGGTTGGATGGGCATTTCTTTCACTTAACTGTGCTTCTGATTGAGAAAACAAGATCAAGAAGGTGGTATTTGTCTTCAGCATTTATTTATCATTGGAAAAAGAACCCTTTGAGCAAGCGAAGATCACAAGCACGTCACAATCAATTGGCTGTACATTAACGTGTGTGTGTGTGTGAGAGAGAGAGAGAGAGACTTTCATCAGAATACCAACAATGAAAAAGCACCACAAGGAGGTGTGCTTCACATGTTTACAAGAGACAATTTGTGATATGCAACCAAACCCAGGCCACAAAATATTAATTAGACACTTCCTATCTGCCTCCAAGAGGCAAGAGTTTGTGGAATTCATGGGCGCCAGGTCTTGGCACTGGCTGTGCTGCAAATGAAGAAGCAGGTGATCAGTGTGCGAAGCAGTCAGAAAACAGGAGCTCAGTCAGCAATTAGCACCATTTTGCAGAAAGGAGTAACAGTACAATACAGTGAAAATGCAAAAGCAAGCAATAGCATGGGAATAGCAAGCAATCACAGGGTAAAAAGCAAAACATTTCTTTTTTCTTTTTACAAGAAAAGTAAAACATATTACAAATAGCAGTGGAACACAATCAGCATTGTGGTAGCTGGAAACACAGAACAGCAGAGCACTATTTCCCAGTGGGATTGACAAGCTCAGAGCCCAAAGTGAACTTGAAATGTTAGAGATTTGGTCTCCTTTCTGACAAACCTGAGTGGGTTGGATGGGCATAGAGTCTGTGGAAGGTAGAGCAATGCAGGATTTCACCCTGAGGCTTGCCTCTGCTGCAGTTCCTGGTATTCAATGCAGTGCCAGCCTGTGTGCTTGGATATGTGTGTGTGCTTGGATGCATGCTGCAGATCTGGTACACATGGAACACAGGCCAGGATTTCTATCCCTATTTTGCTGCTGTCTGAGAGGGAGGTTTCCAGGCCTTACCAGTCTCCCAGGCTCTTTCTGCAAAGAAAACCTTTCAAGGACCATTCATCCCACCCAAAGACAGGTGTTAAAAATAGGCAGCTCAATGGCCCTTGGAAAGTTCCTTCACTAGAGAGGGAATTAAGACCACTGGCTAACACTTTATACCTAGCTTTGTAGTGAGCTCATGGAATGTCTTGAGTTGAAAGGGACCTTAAAGGTGTTCTAGTGCCAAGCTCCCTGACACCAAAGAGCTTCATGTATTATGGAAACATAAAGCTATATTCTGACCACTCACCATGTATGTTTCAGACAATGTGATGGATGCTCTTCACTGAGGAGAAACCATCCCGAAGATGTTGGATGATCAGCAGTTCATCCAGAGCCATGGAGATGCTTGGATTAGGTGGTCTGAGCATCTCAGTGGTGTTCCCTGGGCAAAATTTAGTTCACCTTGAAGTCAAGGGCTAAATTCCCATTGAATTCCAAGTGAAACAGTGGCAAGTGTGGTGTCTTCAAATGTGAAACTTAGGGCTGAAAAATAATAGGGAGAATTGTTTTGCATGGTCTGTCCTTATGTAAGATTGGTGTGTTGAGTTATTTGAACTGTCTACTGCCTTCTTGATGTGTTCTGCCTGCTGTGACATATCTTCATAGATGATGCTATATCCTGTGATAGGAAAGGATGTTACTGAGGAGTGTGAAGATACATGAAGCATCTTAAAAGCTAAGGAATCACACAAAGTCTTGGGAGCTCATCTTCTCTGGCCAGTTGTCCCTTATGTGACAGGTAGGAAGAGCTGCGAGCAGCACATCTCTACCAGCTCAACACAAGCCTTTTGCTGAGCTGCTCTGGTGACAGAGCTGAGCAGTGTTGCAGGGGCTTCTGAGCACTCAGAAAAGCAATGATCAGTATGGACAGATCAGTGTCTCCATGAGGCATGCACATCAAAAAAAAAAAAAAAAAAAGCACTACATTCACAAAGATTTCCACTGTTTTACTTCCTGGAGGATTTTCCCTGGTTTCCTCCTAAACAGTGGAGGTTTAAATATATATATATATATTTCTATATATGAATATATATATTTCCACATACACAACCTGACTAGCTCATAGCACACAGTTCTAGCACACAAGCTAAGCTTGGAATTACACCACTGAATTCAGAACACTACACTTACTGATACTCAAAGGTTTAGGCTGTTAGCGCAAGGCAAACAGGACACATCACATGATACACTGAACTTGGCATTTATTCATTACTAAGGCCAGCAAATGTCACTATCTGTATATCACAGACCTTTCCTCCTCATTGGAAATTTTCACTCAACCTTGTAGCCCACCACTCATTTATGTTTCCAAAAGACCCAATTCTAATGGGATGAAATCCCAAAATCAGGACTCCTCACTCTCCCAACCCATCCATTTTTCTGCTAGATAGTTTCACTGTCTGCTAGATATCTCTATAATACCCCTAGCAGTAAGACTTTCCTTATTCCACCACCTCTGCAGTAACACACCACCTCCCTACTCTATTTCCCATCTCTGTCTTCATGCTTCCCAACTGTCCTCTGGAAGTTTCAAGGTGGACTTTATATTAGAGAAAATTTTGAGCTGCAAGAATAAGTAACAAGAACCCTGTATCATAACTTGCAGCCACTCCGCTATGGGAGAGTTTAACAGCTCTATTTGGTGGGATGAAGATTAATCCTCATGTATTTAGGACCCAATCCAGAAGTTAGGCACATAAATTTGGATTGGGACCACAACTCTCCCACTGATCCAGCGACCCAGATTCTGTGGCATGCAATGCCAGTCTGTTGGGCCAGATCATACTCACTGACAAATGGTCCTGCTGTGTTTAGGGCTTCCAAACTAGTCGTGGGGATTTCCTAGAGTAAGAGCACAGTAAATATGATTGAAACCCTGAGATCTTATCTGGAGGGAGTCTAGGGATCCCAGCAACATTTTTATGGCCCTCTTGGGATGCTCATGAGCCAACATGAACATGAACAGCTGGAAGAATAAATGCAACGGGGGCTGACAGCTCTAGCCATCCTTGATGACACATTTCTTTCTACCCCTTGGAAGGTCACACCTGCAAACTAACCACTTTCTGAAACCTAGCTCTGTTGGCACCCCAGAAGTGAAGAAAGCAGACCAAGATTCAAAACAAAACAGGAATAATTAAAAAGATCCATAACTTAGGGGAAACAATAGGGAAGAACAACCTGCTGATAATAGTCTAACCTGCTGTGTGCTTGGAAAGTCTACACTGCTCACTGCACCTTCCCTCACTCACTTTTTTTTAAATCAAGGACTTCAAGTAGTGTTGATGAGTGAAGTTGCCTTGATGCAGCTAGACCTACTCCCAGCTACCGCTGGGGAGGATTCAGCTCCTTACTTCCTTCTCCTTACCCTTTGCTTCTTGGAGCAGAATTCCCATCAGTGTCACCAGGGGAAATTGTTCTTGGCCACACCACTGGTTTTGTTGGATTTACAGCAGATCCATGGCAGCACAAATTAACCTGATCCTCTCTGCCTCAAAAACCCTTTACCCACTGACACCAGTGGGAGATGACACAACAATGGCCAACCCAAAAGGACCTCATGGGATGCGAGCACAGCCCCTGCATGGCTCAGTGGGCACTTTGATGCTGTCAAAGCACTGAAGAACCAAGCCCGAGGAAAGGGACAAGCTGTTGGATGTAATCACTGCTGATCCATTACCTTCATCTCTTAGGACCCTGCTTATGCATTCCCACATCCCTCACTCTGTGCAGAGCCATGTTGTGCAGGCAAAGCAGAACAACCTGACCTCAGAAACAAGGATTTCTTAATCCTCCTCGGAAATAAAACAGAAAAGCTTCTAATACAATCAGAACAAAAAGCAGATTAGAAGCCTCTAATTAATTTTGTGGCCTTTATTTAATCAAAGGGGAAAAAAAAAAAAAGGAACAAAGGAAGAAAGAAAAGGAAAAAATGAGAAAGAAAGGAAAGTGCAGTAACATTTACTCTTTTGCCTCAGCCAGTTTATTGTTCATCTCTTTACTTTTCTCCTTATCCTCTGGCTTTGCAGTGTTGGAGGTCTCGGCGCTCTTTTTCTTGGCAGCCCGGCCAGATGCAATCTGCTTGTCTTTGGCCTTTTTCAGGGGTTTATGGCTTGTTGTGGTCTTTTTTGGTTTGGAAGGCTTTATGCTAGGCTTTTCCACCTGCATGGAGGGCGATAGGCAAAACAACAACACAGAGATGAAGAAAGAGAGAGAGAGAAGGAGAGACACAAGGACAGGTGGAAAACAGGATTTAGATCTTAAACAGCACAAATGTTACTTATCTGCTCAACTCTGCCCTGCCACAAAGGCAGGGGAGGAGCTGGGCTTATGCTGAGTTGCAAATGGCCAGCTCCTTTCAGGATGCCCTGAAGTCACAGTGCCCCTGGAGCCAGCAGAGCCCATTGTATCCAGATCAGGATAGAGCAGGGTGAATCAGAGAGGGAATATTATCAGTAATTTTATCAATTTCTGCATCTTTCTCTGACTTCATGAGGGGTTTTACAAAGCCACAGAGGATTGTCTCTCTCTGGACTGGAAGCAGAGAAACGATGCTTGGGACAAAGAGGCTGCTAGTTATAGTTGTCCCTCTTCATCTTGCAGGAGAGGACTCCTCTGTTTGTTTGTCCTTAACAGATTCCCAAAATGGAGGAAAATTACTTTGGGATACGTGAGGTGCAAAACTCGGATTGGCGCATGAGAAAATTCCACAACAATGTCTTGTTTCTACAGCCCCAAAACAGGAAGGACTGTTACCAAAATTAAGGGAGAACAGAAGCCTCCATCTCCTACATGCTCTCCCTGCAATCCCTCTCAGTCCTCACACATATAAGCACTCATCAACTCAGGGAACAATGTATGGTCCTATGTTTAAAACTTCACAGACTTTTTATAGGTAGATCCTCTGCTGCTCTTAGAAAAAACGGCTGGATGACATTTCAGCTCAGGCCCTTCTCAACATATGTTCTTGATCTGATCAAAGCCAGAAGTGCATACTGTCAAAATCTGAGGAATGCTCTGAATTAACAGCAGATGTCTGGCTCCTGGCATAAAATGTAATATGGGGCTGCTGTAGTTTTGGAGGGAGAAAGAAAAAGCTGCCTGGATAATCACATAGGAAATGAAAACTGAAAAACCTCTTCATCTCAGCACTACGCTCACTTCTATACAATTTGACGTATGGCACTATTGTCTCAGAAGTGCCTCAAGTCCTAGAGCCCATAGAATTATGGGTTTGGGTTGGAAGAGTCCTTAAAGACCATCTCATTCCCCACCCTCTGCATCGGCTGGGACACTTCCTAATAGACCAGGTTGCTCCAAGCTCCCTCAAACCTAGCATTGGACAATTCCAGGGATGGGGCAGCCACAGCTGCTCTGGGAAACCTGTGCCAGGGCCACGCCACCCTTACAGCCAAGAATTTCTTCCCAATATCCATTCTAACCCTGCCCTCTGGCAGTGGGAAGCCATTCTCCCTCGACTGTCCCTCCAGGCCCTTGACGGAAGTCCCTCTCCAGCTCCCCCGGAGCCCTGTTAGGCACTGAGAGGGGCCCTAAGGTCTCTCCAGAGCCTTCTCCAGACTGAACACCCTCAGCTCTCCCAGCCTGTCTCCATAACAGAGGTGCTCCATCTCTTGGAGCGTCTCCATGGCCTCCTCTGGACTCAGTCCAACAGATCCATGTTCTTCCTGTGCTGAGGACCCCAGAGCTGGAGGCAGCGCTAAAGGTGGGGTCTCGAGCAGAGGGGTAGAACAGGACAGCGAAGCAGAATACCCTCCCTGACCTCCCTGTCCACGCTGTGGGATCAACCCAGGACCCTGTTGGCTTTCTGGGCTGGCAGTGTACATGGCTGGGACATGTTTAGTTTTTTATTCACCACCATCTCCAAGGTGGATCATGAAATGCACCTGTTGGTTGGAATGAGGATGCCACATAAGGGGAGCGAGAACATGCAGTGTTCAGCCCAGCCTTACTGTGTTGGACATGTGCCACCAGGAACAGTGATGGCCCTGGGTCCCTTCTGCCGTGTTTCTCACCTTTGGAGGTTCTTTGTAGGGTTCGCTGTAGAGAGTGCGTATCCTTCTGCGTTCCAGGTATTTGTTATCAGCTGGGGAAGGCTTACTGGTTTCCCCCTTGAACTGAGCACTGTAACTGGTTTCATGGGTCATTTTCTCCTCTGGCGGTTTGTACTGGGGCTTCGCTTTTATCGCTTTCACAGGCTTGACGTCTATCCAGGGTCTGAACTCATTTCTGAAGATCAAAAAGGAAAAGGCTTCAGGAATTAAACCAACAGGAGAGCAGTGATAACATGGGAATGGAGTCTTGCACTGCTCAACCAAGTCTATGTGGAAAGGATTTTGCTTCCATTCGATCAGGTTTACATAGAAACTGGCTCCCAACAATTCATTTTTTACCTCATCCAAAACCCACTGACACATTATGAGAAATTCAAATGAAACGCAGTCTATTAAAATCAGCCAGTCCTGGACACCCCTTAGCCACACCTGTAAGTAGAGATTTGTATGATTCCACCTATATTGCACCAAATTAGAAAGAACAGTTTTGTTAATTCCATACTAACAGATAAATAATTAAGACTAACAGATAACTAATTAACACAAAACCAACTTAGATGTAAACTCAAGCAGAGCAGGGAATGCACAGTTTATCAGATACATTGAAAACTACAGCTTCTCTTTATTAACTGATAGTGGATTCCTGAATTACAGGGAAAAAATAACACCATCTTTCATTTCTTTTGGACTGAGCTGCAACTTCTGGTAGAAAAAGCCCCAAACACAGTTGAAAGTGTGGATCAGCATCTTCTGGACACATTCTGGTTCCCATCCACGGCTTCCTTCTCTTGCTTTTTGTAGTTCTTCCCAATGCAACATCAACAACCTTCCAGGTTTGAAGCAAACCATTTCAATTTCTCTCTGAAAATCACCATTCACCTGAGAATGGGGAAGGAGAAACCCTAAATGTGTTGCTATCTTAGGAGGTTGTACTCAGACATAGATCAAGACAGTGTTTAGATCCTTAAAATTCCAGTGGAAGCCAGGATCTGTCCTAACAGTGCTGATACAAAACCTCTGGGGGAGTGAACTTTCCTGGGAAATCACAGAATTGCAGAATGGTTTGAGTTGGCCAGGACCTTAAAGCTTATCTCGTTACAACCCCCTGCCATGGGCAGAGACACCTACCACCAGACCAGGTTGCTCCAAGCTCTTGTCTTAATTTCAGGACTTCCAAGGCATTAACCCTTTTAAGTTACAGACCCTGCCCCTCCTGCCTGTTCCACTTAACCACTTTTGGGTTGTATTACTCATTTTCAGCCTGGATTACTAGGTATCCTGGTTTAAAAGACAGGTGTCTCCCAAGGAAGGTGGGAACCTTCCTGGAATGGGAAAGACGACTCCCTCCTCACTATTATAACTTTGAAATTATGGGGCTTTCAGGCAAAAATAAAGGAAAAGGAGTAACAATTATTTACTAGAATATATATATATATATATAAATATGTATAAAAACAACGCAGACAAACAACAATGACACCACCACCACCACCACCAAAACAGAAAAAAATCCCCAATAACAGCCTTTCTCTGCCCATCAAGCGATTTCCCCTTTGGTGTAGGTACGATCACAACCGGCAGTGGGCGCTGTTGGCTCCTGGTGAAGCAGAGGGCGGCCGAAGCAAGCTGTGAGTCTCCCCAGGGCGTAATGGTGGCTCCAGGAGGAGAGAGAAGGTGGGGGGTGTTTCGGTTTTTCCCTGGCTCTCACGTGTCCCGAGGGTGTCCTGGCGACGGCAGTAGCAGCCGAGGCTCCAGTAAGCAGCCGCGAGGTGCTCCCTCCGGAGAGAGGGAGGAGATAGGGGCCCGGTTTTCCCCTGAGGCGCCCATGCAGATGGTGGATCGTCTTTCTCCCAGACACGGCGGGTGCCGAAAGTCCAACGGCCGCTTCTGCGAGCAGTGATCTCCAACGGCAAGGAGAAATGGCAAGGAAGGCTCAGCTGTAGCAGCGAGTCCCCCTGGGCAGGAGAAGTCCAGCACCAAAACCCACAACCGACAACCCTCCAAGCGAGGCAAAGACTGACCCACCCCCAGCTAAGAAACTGCCAACCATCACACTGCTTCTCCCCCTCCCCCAGAACCATTCCAATGATTTGCCAAGGCCCTGGCTACATCTTTTGTCTTTTAAATCAACGTCCATTCACCATCTCTATGACAACAAATGGAGGAAAATTCTTTAAAGAAAAAAAAAAGAAAACCTAACCCCAAACACTGGGGAAATGAGCTCTGTGTAAGTGGGCTGCCAGTCAATCCCTTCCCGTAATACTTTTGAACATCTTAATCAGCTTCTACCAAATTTGACAAACGGGAATGGAGATACTTGGTTTCACTTTTATGAAGATAAGCAACTGGATTGAGCCCAGAGGGTAAGGAAAGCTTAAGTATGGACATGCGCATGTCATCAGAGGATGCTCAGGCAGGGATGCTAGGCTGCAAAAGGTCATCTGTTGTCCTGGCTGAAGACAGAACACCATGAGTTGTCCTAGCCCAGTCACCCTGCCTTACCTGCCCTGTCGTCTCTTGCTGCAAGTAAGGCGAAGTCCTTCCGCGAGTTCTAGCCCCTTGACCCAGAGAATACAAGTTGGAGCTCTAGTTGTCGTGGAGGAAGAGCAGGGGGGGTGGGGGAAAGACTGATACTACCTTTCCCTTTGTCCTTCAAACCACAAGCTCGGCTGTGGAGCACCCATCTTGGTGGGTGTGTGCGTGTGTGTGTCCCTGGCATTTTTGGGTGTCTTTTTGTTCTGGGGGGAGTCTATGAGATTTAGCAATTTCGTATCTAGCAGGTTATTTTTGCCTGTTGCTGTTCTGCTTGTTAGTAAACTGTTACTTTTTCAGTTACCTACTCATATATGCTCCTTATTGGTGGAAAGGGATTGTTAGAACCTATAAAAGCAGACAACTCATTCCAGAGCGTTCTCCTTTAAATTGTCTCAAACCAAGACAGAATGACAAAGTTCATCTTAAACTCATCAGAAGATAAGAGGTGTCTTTCTAGGATCCACTTGTGCTCCAAAGTAGACTGTATTTTTGAAAGGAATGAGATAGATTTGTCTTTACAAACTGTGGGTCTGCTGATAGGTAAAAGCTAGATACTGAGAGGTGAAAGAAACAATGGGAGGATTTCCACTGATTGATGAAAGGAGTGAGAGGGATTTGTCTTTACAAACTGTGATAGATAAATGTTATAATATTGGCTTTCTGCAAATGTTAAAATGAGTGATGTTAAAGTAGCTTTATTATTGTGATAGATAAATATTATAATAGTGGCTTTCTACAAATACAGGCTATATGTAAAAATAGCTTTGTTACAAATAGATGCTATATGTATAATGTTAAAGCAGCTTCGTTATAAAGACATAATAGTGAAATAGCTAATATAGTTATGTTTGTTGGTAATTGAACTGTCTGCTTGGTTGGATAACATCCAACCAACGTGTGTCAAAGACCCCTGCTACTGACACGCCAACTATCGGCAACTACCGCAGAAACCATGGACCAAAGCCCACTCTGAGGATGATAATAAAAACTAAAAGCACAACCAAGCAATGCGCATGCTCTAAAAGGGCGGACCCAAGGAAGAGCCATGCCAAACGTCCTGGAACATGTGAACTAGTTTAAGGAAAAGTTTGAATATGCATAATTGATTATGAATATGCACTAGGCTGATGCAATAGGACAGGTATGTAAAGGGTGTCTCCGAAATAACAGCTGTGTTCTTGGCTGAGTGCCAAGGCACCCGGAGCCGTGAATTTTGCTTTATTATCTTTGTCCCTTATTGTCCTTTTATTAAACTTTTAAATCCTAACAGGAGAGTGAACCTCATCTTTCACACAAACAAACTGTGGGTTTGCTGATAGGTAAAGATAGATACCGAGAGATGAAAGAAGCAATAGAAAGAACCATAAATTCCACAGGAAAAGAAAAAGGGTGTGTATGCATTAGAAGGGGGTCTGTATTAGGCGATTCGGGAAGTCTGTACCTCGCAAGTACCTCAGCCAATGGGGAAAAAGAGAGGGAAATGCGGCTGGGAAATTAGGATAGAAAGGAGGCTGCATCCTCTAACAATTTGAGAAACCCCAGGGGAATGCCCCATGGCCTCTCCCTTTATTCGAATAAAGTAACAGGACTCCTCTGTCTCTTTTTTGGACACAAACCTCTGGTGTTTGTGGATTAATTTTCCTGACATTTTCAATATATGGAAATAAATAAATAAAATGGTGGACTAATTTTCTCTGCCCATATCTATCTGTCCTTAAGATTTCTTTCCTAACAACTTCAGAACCCATTAGCTGTTTTCTATTGTATTTGTGGCAGAAGTAGAAATCTCAAAGGTTAAAATCACAATACCTTTCCTCAAGATCAGTGAATGGGCACATGGGGAACATCCAAACAGTGTTCTGCAGCTGAGGGAAAGAGGTAAAATTCACATTTCTCACTCAGTGTCAGGACAGCTGAACAACCAGCCACCACTGGTCATCAGGTCAACCACAGACAAAGGATGAAAGCTGTTGTACTGCGGATGCAGGGAGTGGATTTTAAAGGTGGAACACAAACCAGGATTTATCCATTCTGCTGCTCAAAGAATGCTGGTTCACACAGAAGTCAGTTCTGAAGCAGCATGACTGTATTTGTAGTGCCTGGCAACTTTATTAGCAGCTGTATTATGCAAACATCAACATGCAGGAAGTGACAGGCTTTTTCCCCAAGCCCCTGTGATCTTGGCAGAAAAGGCACAGAAAAGCCTTGTACTCCCTGTGGGCTGTCAGGGAATGATTTCTGCAATAGAGCTTGGCTGTTAATGCAACAAGTCTCATCTAACTGAAAAATGAGACTGCTTGTCTCCACCCTGCTTTGCTGGTCTGAATGCAGATGTAACAATTCTGTGAGTACTCAGCTCCACTGTTCTTGGTGATTGGACTTGACCCTTGACTACATTATGTCTCCCAAGATGAGGCTTTGCACGCAAAGAATGGAATAACAGCCATTCTTAGGTGGATGCACACTGATGCACTGTGGCTATCAGCTCTGGAGTAGCTCAGCCACAACCTCTGGAAATGGAGGATAGAAGGCTATTGATCTAGAAATCCCATACTTTGTTGACAAACAAATTCTAAATACCAGTATGCCACGTGGATTCAGTGCACATCTAGAAATAATGGGTGGCCCAGAGAAGCTGTGGCTGCCCCATCCCTGGAAGAATTCGAGACCAGGTTGGATGGGGCTTGGAGCAACCTGGTCTAGTGGAAGTTGTTCCTGCCCATGGCAGGAGGGCTGGAATAAGATGACCTCTAAACGTCCTTTACAACCCCAACCATTCTGTGATTCTGTGTTTATATTCTAAATCTAAATCTAAATCCTTTTCAGGCAAATGTTTTAACATCACCAGCTGTTACACTACAAACGGTCCCTTTAAGTATGTGAGAGTGCATGGGCCACATTCATATGGAGTCCTACCACACCTGGAATGGACTGGCCACTCCCTGTTACCACATACACAGAATCAGACTGGTTTAAGTTGAAAGGGACTTATAAGCTCATGTTGTTCCAACTGCCCTGCCATGATGGGCAGGGACACTTCCCACTAGACCACTGAAACATCCAATGTGTCCAGTTCTCCACATCTGCCATCCAGAGCACACAGAGACAGCAGAAGGAGGAGAGAATCTCCACCATTTACTACAGCTACAGCTGGCGCAACAGGCTGGTCTCAAAGTCTATTTATGATATTCAGGCAACACATTAAGTAAGTGTTACTAGAATAAACACAGGCTATTCTCTGCTGATTTCATCAGTGCCCAGGAACTCAACATGGTTAATTAGAACTAATTCCTAAGTCTCTTCATCTCCACCACAGATGAGTGAGGGAAAACAACTTATTGGGAAGTGCCCTTGGAATATGCCAGATCCTGAATCCAACCCAACAATTGCTTGGAAAAGCATCAGGTACAATGGGCCAAAATTGTAGCCATGACTGTGCTAGCAACTTTGCAACTTGGATCACCAGATTTGAGTGTCAGGAAGAGGGAATTTCCTAATGCAGAGTATGAATGAGGAGGCAGGTGCCCTGCTTGGGGCCTGCATCTCTATTGCTTGTAAAGATGAAGGGGATGTCTCAGGAAGGTAACCTAAATCCCCCTTCCAAGTCTGATGACTCTCAATCAAATGTGTCTGATACTGTTTGATGTCACCATGACGTAGTGTTGTCCAAACAGTGCATGGTACAGCTACACTCTTTTAAGGCAGTTGCACTGTACTTCCTGTGCAATGCCCCATTGCTGGAAGGGTTCAAGGCCAGGTTGGACAGGACTTGGAGCAACCCGGTCTAGTGGAAGGTATCCCTGCAGGACAGGGGGTTGGAACTGGATGGTCTTTAAGGTCCTTTCCAACCCAAACCATTCTGTGAGTCTATCATCTGGAACTGGCCTGATTCACCAGGATCTTTATGTCACTCAGAGATGTTGTGTTATACATTTAAAAACTTCTTATATGCAGCAAAGAAGTGAGAGGAAATTTAGCAGCTTTAAGAGGGTTTTTTTAAAAATTTTTTATTCTGGGTATAGTAAAAATATCTGTACTCTAAGGTACCATATTGGTTGCTCCTGTAACACTAAACCTTATGCTGGTTTGGAGAAAGATCCTGTCATTCTGAGACATCCCTCATTATTGTTTAACATTCCAATACCAGTTTGTGGGGAAGGTGCCCAAAAGTTACAAATTCCTTAGGCAATCTCAAACAAGCCCTGAAAATTTTGCTTTCCCCCTATTTTCAGAACACCAGGTCATAGTGGTGTCTGGAGCTTTGCAGAATTCTGCACATCAAATTAGCTCTTGAAGTATTCAAGGAACGTGCTAGAACCCACCCTAAAAGAGGTCGGTCTCACAGCTCACTTAAACCTTTGCTCAAGCAGCAAATATGAACCATGCACCAGCTCCAGTCTGGATGTAGCCAACAGGCACAGCTTTGTCCAGCTCTGAAATTCTTAATCGAAGGGATTTTAAATGCTCTTAATTTTGCTGAGGAAGATTTTAAGAACTGCTCTCTTGGCATGAAATGGAGGGTTGAACTGAAATAGCAGAAAATTACAGGTCTCCTGATTTTCTGCCTTGTTCTGGTCCCAGCCTTAGAAAGAATAATTAGAATCTACACGGAACGCAGTGCTGACCTGAAATGGAACTTGAAATAAAACTCAGTGAAAAAGAGTATGAGGCATCAGATGACCTTTAGCAAGCCAAGTTCAACACGAAAATTTCCCAGTGAGGTTAAAGAGAGTTTATCCATCTACAGACCTGAAGAGAACATAAGGCTGTACAGGACAGGGCAGACGGCTTACAAATGTACAGGCAGCAGATCTTATCAGATGACAGTAGCCTCGGGAGGTAGTGGCCTGATCTATATCCATTGAAGCCAAGCCTGCTCTCCACATGTATCAGTGAACACAACACTGCTCTTGAGTGAGGTTTCATCCACCCTGCTTGTTTTAATTGCATTTTCCCCTTGACTGAGGATTGCTGAAGGTGGTGGCAGATGAAGGTGACATAAATACCCTCTTTCAGCCCAGCCAGGGTGCATTGGGGTTGAAATGAGCTCCCAGCTGACTCTGGAGATGCTTGTCAAGGCCCCATGTAGGCATGGATTGCCTTTATCTACTGATGTCAAAGGAAAGCCAAAAGGGGGAAGGCACAACAGGACAGGGCAAGGTTTAACCACTTCAAGGCTTCCACCTTCTTTGAAGAACTTTAAAGAGAGGCTATATTTGCTCAGCAGCAGCACAGGGTGTTCAATGTATTCTGCTGACAGCAGCTCTGCTGGCACTGAGCCAGGCCAATTCCCTCTTCTTGATGCACACATACGAAATAATGAATAATGCAGAAAAAGGAGATGGGGGACTTCATGGTGGAGTCCTGCACAGGAGGGATATTTCTAGCTTAATCTGGAAAAGTACATCTCGATGAAAAAAGAAAAATATTTGGATTTTTCACTGAAAAAGAAGATACTTTACAAAATGTTAGGCCTGAAGCATTTAATTAATTCTAAAATGAAAATTTAATTTTCTTTTTCAGTTTCTTTAATTCTTTACCATCCCATATTTTTTTCCTTATTCTACTCAGGACAACACCAAAGACTATGAATCCTCTTATGATGCAAAACATCAAAGTGCTTCACAAGGAGTATTTCAGAACGTCAGATTTCTCTTTAATGTTTCTCTAAATAAAGCAGCAATGAAAAGAAGATACATTTGGGCCAAACTAAGTAGAAAATATGTCTGGGATTTTCAAATTATTTTGCCTTCCTGGAATACAGTGTCACTTGCTCTTAAGTATTCTCCAGCTCTTAAAGCAGGAAAAGAGACGTTTGGTGAAATGAAATACTGGGAAACCCAAATCCATGATAATGGCTGGTTGAACTCAGTGCTAAAGGAGGACACTGAACTTCAGTATATAATGAGATTTAATTCAGTCATGGCTGTTTAGATGGATATTGGGAGTATTCAGAGTTGTCTTCAGCATGTAACTGCTCCCAAAAAACCACGGGCCAAAGCAGGAGTTATTCCATGATGTAGGAATCTCCTCCAACCTCCCTGGGGTTGTCTGGTTCTGGCTGTGATTGGCCGAAGACGCTGGACTACATGGATTCCAGGCAAATTCAGCTCAGAAAGGATTGCTCAGATGAGGAGCAGGCTTGTGTTTTGATCCTAAAGCTGTTCTCTTTGCTAATGTGAACAGGAAGAAATACATTTGGACTCAGCATAAACAGGTGCATCCTCCTGCAAACACAACTGATTTTAAAGACAGCCTGATCAATTGTTCTGCTCTGAAAGAGCCAAAACCTGCCCCCTAACTCATTTCCAGCATCAAAGGAATGCTGGCCCATGCTGAGGTCCCTCATGTCATAGTAAACAGTGCAACGTGCTCTTGCCTCCCAGAGAAATAAACCTTAACTTCTGGGCTGGAGTGATTCCTTGCTTCTGCTGACAGCCTGACATTTTACTGCAACATGTCACCTGCACCCCAAGACACTGGAGCTGTTGGAATGAATTTAGAGGAGGCAACAGAGATACTGTGAGGGCTGGAATCCCTCTGCTCTGGAGACAAGCTGGAGAGCTGAGGGTTTTCACCTGGAGAAGGCTCCAGGAGACCTTAGAGCCCCTGCCAGTACTTAAAGAGACTCCAAGAGAGCTGGAGAGCAACTTTAGACAAGGGCCTGGAGTGAAAGGACAAGGGGAATGGCTTTCCGCTGACAGAGAGCAGGGTTAGATGGGATATTGGGCAAAAATTCTTGGCTGTGAGGGTGCTGAGATCCTGTCATTGGTTGCCCAGAGAAGCTGTGACTGCCCTATGCCTGGAAGTGTTCAAGGCCAGGTTGGTCATGGCTTGGAGCAACCTGGTCTAGGGGAAGGTGTCCCTGCCAATGGCAGGGGGCTGGAACAAGATGATCTTTAAGGTCCCTTCTGACCCAAACTAGTCTGTGATTCTGTGATCCAACCATTTAATCATGGATATTGCGTTGCCTGAGTGTTGGGGAGGATGAAAGTTTGGTAAGAAAGTTTCACAGATATGTAGGCTTGACAGAAAGATCTCTGAATGTAGAAACTGGGGATGAGTTTGATGGTAGAAATGGAAGCAAGTTTTGATATAGAGTAAAAGATGTTTTGCTGAAACACTGATCACTGAATAACTGAGAAGGCAAAGGTTGGAGATGAGTTGGAAGGAGATTTTTAGGAGTAGGACAAAGGTATATGACTACAAACAAAGACATGTTTTTCACCAAGTAAATAAGTCTCAAGAAGAGCATAAGTAAATAGAAAACATGTCTTTACCAAAAAGAGAGATATGGCAGGCAAACAAGAAATGTCGATGTAGGAAGAAAAAGAGAGGTTTGAGAATTTTCCATTGTAAGCTTAAATTGTAACTTACTTACTCTTGTGATTGGGTAATAATGACTGTAATATGGTGATGGTAGTAGTTATGATAGGCTATAGGCAAATGTAAAGGTATTGTGTATGGTGCTTATTGGTTGTTATGTATTAAGATACTCTGCAAAGAAAAGTATATAATGTTTTGTGGCGTGAACAGAAAGCGGCTTCAGGTATGCCTACAGCTGGAGCTGGCAGCTGTAGGGCTGGCTCTGGATACCCACTCCCTGAAATGCTGTAACTTCGCCTATGCAATAAACAGCTTTCAAGAGAGCTGCCTGAAGTGCAGACATCCTTTGTGAAACTTTCTCCTATACCTGAGTGTCATAGGTTAGCAAGCATACAGTAATGAGTATTTTGGACCAAACCACTACACTAAGGAACATGGAATGTGGGCTTTCAAGAAGGAAGAATTACTGTGCAGGTTGTCATGACTAAAACATCACAAAACCAGGACTGAAGGTGATGGTGAACACTGCAGAAGGCCAAAGAGCTGAGTGAGAAACATAGCTGTGGGTGAGTAACTCTATGAGTAACGGCCCAGCCAGTGTGTAGAGGTGCATGTATGATGCAAAAAGGTGAGATAAATCCTCACACTCAGACTCATCTAGGCAGCTTTGTCACACAAAATCAACTTTGTGAACCTCAGGGTAAACACCAGCACCCCCCAGATTGTTTCCTTCTTTCCACTACTGCCTTCACATTAGATCTGCTCTCCAGCTTCCCCTGCACCCAGTTCCTTGTGCTGCCCAGCCACAGGGAGAGAGTAGTCTGAGCCTCATAAAAGATATCTATCAGCACCTGCAACAGCCCAGGAGCCCAAAGCCATCCCTATACCCTGGCAGCTAAACACCTGCCAAAGGGAGCAGCATGGACTCTGGGGAGCATAACACTGGGAGATCCCACAGCAGAAATCCCAGAAACCAGGAAAAGGTGTATCTGGGGATCTGGAGAGAGGTTAAACTAAACAATACTGAGACCTCCTGGTGTGAATCACCACCTTGTGGAAATCTTCCAGTTTATACCACTCTGAACTTCCCTGCATATTATAAGCTTATGGGTCCTGCTAAGAAAGGGACACATGTTGGCCATTCCATATAGCAGTTTTCATGCTGTCTCCACATAGGCTCAAGCGTGTACAGATGATAAACTCGATATTGGTGTCAACAATGAAGCCAGCCCATCCAGCCTGCTGGAAAAGCTCCCAGGGTGATCACAGCCTGAGCTTGCTTGCAGAAGTAATCCATCTGCAAATGTCATGTTCACCCCTGGAAAATGGGTCAGGATCAGGTCAAAGTTCTGCCAACATCCCCTTTAAATGCCTGTATGTCTATTCTCCAGTGGGTTGGTCTAGGAGCAGCAACTCAGCCCCCATGTCCTCCAAAAGGACAAATGACTAAAATCTGCCACACAAACAAACAAAGCAGTTCACAGCATGGATGCTTTGACACAACAGCGTATTTATCGACAGAGTGCTGTAGGATTGGGAAAAGTGTTGCCACAGGCTGATCTGGATAGGCTGCAGGAACCTGAAGAGCATGAGGAGAGCCTGTTGCAGGACTTCTGCCCCTGCCACAGGAAAGCTTATCAGTTGTTTGTTAGCAGGCACAATAACTCAGGGCATCTTGCTTCAGAGCACCACATAAGCCTTGGTGAAAGACAGTTTTGCCTTGTGAGTTATTTTGGTGACATAGGATTGATGCTTTCAGCTGACAGTAAACATCTTGCTGCGGAAGCAGATGTGGGAAGATAAGCTGAAATTTCTGACTGACAGGCATTTCACTTTACAAACTATAAAAGCTACACCATATTTTCACAAAGCAGAAATCTTCTGCACATTCCTCAGAATGTGTGGAGTCTTCTCCTGAAATCGGGATGCTGACTTTCATGGTTACTCTCCTGGGGGTTGAGTGAAAGGATTTTATGTACCACATCATCAATTGGTGGTAAATTACATTGATTCCTAATCTAGGAATTTCTTTGCTAGCTATAATATAGATACATTTATATAATGCACTGTTTTATGTAATCTAGTAGTGGTTCTTTGTTTTATCCTGTGTAGTAAGTAACTCTGTTTAAGGCCTTTTGTCTGCTAATCTCCTGTCTATTCAATAAATAACTAACTTTATAATAGACCTGATTGGCCATTCTTAAGAACTTGCAAGACAGAGCTTTTTAGGTGGAGGTCACCTGAGTAAAGCTGCTGCCAAAAGTCTGAACCTAAGGCAGGACTTGCCTAACACTCTCACTTGATCCATAACAGAACCAAAGTGCTCTTTTGAGAGTTTGCTGGGCCAAAGAGCATCACATATATGACTCTCTGTTCAAGACAACACACACAACTGCACAGAAATATGGACATGTGAATTAAGTAGGCTCATCTATTAGGGTCCCAGGGATAAAAACCCTTGAGAAGAAACCTTCATGTTGGGAAAAGTGGAAGAAATTGCAAAGACAACATAGCATTGGAAATTCTTCTCCTCTCTAAGTGCAGAGATTTTTTAGTGCAATTCATGGTGAATGCAATGAACTAATTTAAATATCCAATGGGATGCAGAGAAACTGTCAGCTGCCTGCCTCTGCTCATCCCCATGCAAAAAGGGCACAATGAATCACTGAATCTTTAAGAAAGACAAAGCCTTCTAAGATCATTGAGTCCAACCAGTCCTCCAGCACTGCCAAGTCCACCACTAACCCATGTTTCCAAGTGCCATATCTACCTGGCCCTGTTAAATCTATCTGTTAAATCCCTCCAGGGAGGGGGACTCTACCACTGCCCTGGGCAGCCTGTGCCAAGGCTGGACAACCCTTATCTGATGGCCTTGTGAGCCTTTGGTTCTAGTGGGATTCTTGGCAGAGAGATGTTTTCAGTACCTCATTTAAAGTGTCTGAAGACACAAACTGCAGATGAACTAAAAATGCCTTATTTCAGTTCATCAAAAAACTTCAGCACATGCATAGTGGCCCTTAGCTGCTCCACAGATGTAAATATGGACAATAAACAACTTCCTGAATCGAGCTTCATACTGCAAAAGCTACATGTGAATCCATGATGTGACTTGTAAGAGGGGAATTTGGTGCAGCAAGATGTACTAATGAACACATAGGAAAATGAAGATTGTTAGGCCAAATGAAGCAATTGCATTTCACAAACTCATAGTGTCATCAGTCTTTGACAGAGATCCAGCAGCAGGATGGGGAGAGAAGCCAAAGGCATCACCTTTCAGCAAAGACAGGACAGATGGTTGGTTAAAGAATTGAAGAGCTACTGCCCAAGGAGATGAAGGACAAGTGCATCTCACTGACTGGCAGCGCTGACAACAGCTCTGGTCCAAATTCGTTGAATACTAGAACGGTTGAAGGGACCTTAAAGCTCATGTCACTCTTAATTGCCCTGCCATGGGCAGGGACACCTTTGTAGTGGGTTGAACCTGAGTTGATGGACAGTCTTTTAGACTAATGACGCTTCTCACAATTTACATATTTAAACCGCACAGAAAGGCGGGATTTCCCTTTTGTCCGAGCTCGCCTGCTGGACGGTGCGGGGGGCTCCGAGCCTCCCGGCCCTGCCGGGCCGGGCCGGGGCCACTGCCCCTTCCCCCCTTTCCCAACGCCGCGGCACGGTCCCTGGGTGGCTGGGGGGGGACTGTCCCAGAGCCGCAGGCAGCTAAAACCAGCCATGGACTGCTCACAGCTGGACCCATCCAGCACGGCTTCTGAGGACCGGCGGGTCCCTCTCCTCTCCATGCGGAGCCGGCGGAGTCAACGGGAGCCGGCAGAGCCTCCTGTCTGCAGCCAGCACACTTCGTGCTGAACTGAAGAAGACACCACGCAGCCAGCAGCACAAAGGGAGCGAGGCTTTCTCCACCGTAAAGGCCGAACAAAAACACCCTTCAACACGGCGGTGTCAGAGTCAGAGAGAAAGAGAAGTGAGTCCCGTGGGACGGAGCTGGAAATGGCGACGGGAGAAAAGAGGGCGGTGCCGCGATTTTGGCGCGCAGCTTAAAAGAAACCTTCTTGCATGCCGTGGTTAAGAAACTGTAATACCACAAACTGTTCGTCTCTTTAATCCATTTGAAGTACATGGGGGGATGGAGAATCAACGTGTGGCCTGTGAAGATTGTGAAGAATGCCTATGCCAGGCTATATAGAAGCAGTGAGAGGCTTTTTAGAGACTTGTGGCGAAGAAAGCCTTCGTGTGCAGGCCAAAAATAACTTATCCTTAAAAAGATGAATAACCCCATGTGATGGCCCATGTTTTGCAGTGTGAAGGAACTGTGAGATTTTTCAAGGAAGAGATGCTTAACACCACAGCAGATTGATTGTTTCCGGGTGGGTCTGCTGTTGGTGGCAGTTTGGGAACCACGTGCAACTGAAGAAAAGCCTTTTTCCTTAAGCATAAGAGAGAGACTTTTCAAGAACTGGAACACTGACTAACATCCCATGTTCTGTTATCCTTTGTGCAAGTTGGGTAAAAGGAGAGACGTGCTGGAAGGGGGGGGAATTCACTTTAATTTCTTGTTATTTCTCTTTACTTTTAATTCTATTAGTAATAAAACTCTTTTATTGTACTGCAACTGTTTAAGGTTTGTGCCTGCTTTGCTTTCTCCTAATTCTTACCTCACAGAAGGAAAATAAGTAAGTAATGAATATTTTGAACCAAAACCACTACCCTTAATTGGTGTTTCTGCCCGGTTTCGAACTCAACCCGCTACAACCTTCCACTATACCAGGTTGCCAGAAGTCCCACACAGCCTGGCCTTGAACACTTTCACGGATGGGACTGCCACAGCTTCTCTGGGAAACCTGTGCCAGTGTCCATTCACACTGCTGGGGGGGAGTTCATTAAGTCCATTTACTCTCATAGTGCTGGGCAGGGACTGCTGGGGATACCCCCTCCTGCCGAGACTTTATGGGAAGGTCTGCTGTGAAGCTGCTTGAGCCCATTGTCAGCTCCTGTTTCCTAAATCCTGGCCCTTCTCCGATATGTGATACTGCAGTCCACTGCATGGGAACTGTGAAGTTTGTCCTTGAGGCAAAAGATGGAGATGGCTGGTGCTTGTGACCACCAGTAAGATTTTGTCTGAATTTCTTCAATTATCATCCAAATCATGGATACAGAAGGATGGGTCTCCCTGGAGAAAGGTCAGGACATCACTGTTTGACAAGAAGTAGCTTTTCTGATGCAGCAATATAATTCGACTTGCTGTATTTTGCTGCTCCCTGCAGGGAATCATTACTTCCCTTCTTCCTCAGTGTTGCTCTTCGATTTCATTTCTAGTCTGCATGACAGTGTAATTGCTCACATGGGAGTAGAAATAGATTAACCAGTAAAGTAGGTAAAGAAGGAAGATGGTGAAAATTAAATAGCTGCTATATTGTTATGCCACTCCATTGATGATTTGGGCAATATTATTTGCTCCTCACTACAGTAGCTACTATATGACTGTATCTCAATATCCTTTAAATGCTGATTGTGCAGGTGTCCTAATTTAACTGTACACATGAAAAATGAAGAAATTAGTTAATCACATGTCTTGTAGTGATTTATGATGATCGTCTATTCCATGATCCTCTGCTTTATGCCCAAAAATGGTTGCTGTATCTTTAAGGCCCGGGATCGGATGTGTGCGGGGCCGGGGAGGGGGGAGCTTTGAGCTCTTCGGCTGGTTTGTCCAAAGCCTTACTACCCAGGTGTTCCATGGGCCTGTGCGGTTTGGTTTTGCATGGCTAGCTTGGTTCTGTTGGCCCAGGAGAGAATCTTTTTCCTTCCCTGGCCTTAGAGAATCTGCAGCAGCAATCTTTCAGCTGCCTTTGGGGTGAACTGAACAGCTGCTAGACTGAGACCAGAGAAGTGCGACCGGCGGCTCTGGGAGATGGATCGCTCCATTCCAGCCCCCAAACTTTGGGAAGCCAAGACGGGGAGAGAAAGCACAGCAAGAGGCTCCAGCCCAGCTGCTTCGTCTGCTGTGGAGAGGAGGTTAGCGCTAGAGAGTCACCGAATTTTCATCTGCTGCTCAAACTGCTGTGTGAAGCTCCTGTTTGGTTTTTTCCCCTGAGAGAGAAGCCGGCACCATTTTGTACTGCATGTCATGAGCGGGTATTTTCCTTGGCATTTTGGGTTTTTGTTTCAGTGTGTGTGTGTGGGTAAGGTCTGAAAGTTTAATGTTTAGCAGTTATTTACTTTTTTCCCCCCTTGCCTTGTGGGCATTCTGTTTGTTAATAAAATATTGGGTTTGAGGGTTTTTTTACTTTCAGCCATTAATATTCATTTCCTATTGGTGGAAAGGGAACCCTTTTAGAGGAAACGACTCATTAGAGGGGTGTCTTCTCCTAAATTTGTCTCAAAACTGAGACATCGCAATCTGAGTTTCAGTTAATATATGAAAGCAATTCCAGTATGGGCTTTCACAGAAGAACTAGTCACCTGGTTTCAAATAGTTTACATGTCCGAGGTGGCAACAAGGCAAATAAGAGGAAAAGGGAGGTAATGGATAGGGATCGCCATGAATATTCATGGCGGAGACATTGAGGAACAAGGACCTTGAGCACTAAACAAAGAAGCAGTAAACCAAGTCCCATGGCAAAGTTAGCACACAGAATATCAATTGAATTGCAGAATGGTTTGGGTTAGAAGGGACATTAAAGACCATCTTGTTCCAGCCCCCTGCCATGGGCAGGGACACCTTCCACTAGACCAGGTTGCTCCAAGCCCCATTCCACGTGGCTTTGAACACTTCCAGGCATGGGGCAGCCACAGCTTCTCTGGGCAACCTGTGCCAGGGCCTCACCACCCTCACAGGAAGGAATTTCTGCCCAATATCCCACCTAACGCTGCCTTCTGTCAGTGTAAAGGCATTCCCCCTCATCCTGTCACCCCTTGTCCAAAGTCCCTCTCTGTGTCTGTTGAAGCCCTTTTAAGTACTAGAAGAGGCTCTAAGGTCTCCCCAGAGCCTTGACCCTGTGGTAATTAAGTTTTTCGTGGCACTGGGCTGGAGCAGTGACACACTGCTGAAAGTCCAATGCAAAGAGAGTTTTGAATACCACCTACTTCTTCTGTCCATACTGCTTGTGACAGGTAAATTTATCATCTAACTCTGCAGTGGTCTGGCATTCCTGCCTCCACCTTCAGTGACCCTGCAGAGCTGAGGGAGATGCTGATGTGAGGTCACAGCTCTAATTGCTCTCATGCCAATGGATGCCGACAGGATGGACAAGCCTGCAGCTCGGCTCAGAGACCAAGCAACCAGGATAGCCTCTTGTTTTCTGTTTGATCACTGAACTTGGGGTTGTTTTAACAACCAGGTACCACCTAAGTGATCTTAACATCTTTAACATCTCAGAGCCTCCAAGCCAAAAGTACCTCCTGTGAAAGCAAAGCACACACACATGCTTAGGGTCCAAAGACACCCAATTTTGTCCCATTTTAGTGTATAAAGTAAAATACAGACATATAATCACAACTTCTTGTATTTATATATGCCTTGGATCCATAATATCATATTCTTCGAAATGGAAAGAGAATTCAAATCCATGATGCTTTATCCATCCTCGAGGCACATCTTCTAGTGGCACTCCCACTGTGCAGAGGTTTAAAATCATAGAATCATGGTATAGTTCAGGTTGGAAGGGAAAGATCATATAGTCCACCTTCCCTGAAATGAGCAGGGATATTTTCAACTAGATCAGCTTGCCCAGATCAGGTCATGGTTTATGGGGATAAATACAAATAAAGTAATTTTAAAAAAGCATAATACTAGTAAAATACATAAATTTTTATATATACAATATAAACATTTATACATACTGTATAAAATGCATAGTAATAAAAATACTGTTGCAGATATTTTTTGCAAGAACTACTCTGGCAGAAAACCCTTGAATCCATCCACTGGGGCACCAGGTCCAACACAATGAATATTCCACAGCAAACATTTTTGCAGCTTGATTAGCTGCATTTCCCCATTTTCAACCATGTTCCAAGTGTGTAACACAAGTCAGGAATAGTGAGACATGCTACACACAACATAGGCAGTGTGACAACAACACAGCCTTGAATAATGCAATACAGATGTGGATGAATGCAGATTAACCTACATTTGGTCCGATCGCCCGCCTCTGCCATGCTTGTGTGTGTGTGTATTTGAACTTGTCCTATTTCTTTACAAAATTTTATACATATATATAATGAATCTAAAGTATTTTTTAACATTCAAAAGTGTCAAGCCAGTCACTGGCTTTGACTGAATTCTGCTTGTCAGTTTATGCTTTCCTGCGCAATGCCCCCATTGAATGTTTCTGTTGTTGAAATTAAGAGACTGTAATTCTTTTCAACTAGAAAAACCGTAACAGATCTGGGTGTGATCTAAGTAGATGAAAGAAGAGAGCTGAGGTTTGAGCAAAGATCTTACAATAAAGGATTACTAACCTAAGAGAAAGGCTGAGTTGGATTTCCCCTCCCATCTTTACCCTTAAATACTGTGCTATTGCAAAGACTGCAAAATCCAGTTATAAAATTGGTTTGTGCTGTAGACATTAAGGTGCAGTGTTTGCATAACATACATGGAATTACTGGAGAGGAAATGTGGATTATTCCATTGAAATCACCCTTGGTATGAGGAAGGTTGTTGTAAAAAGCACCATGAAAGTCTAGGACAAGGCAGAAGGGGTTTAAACTGAAAGAAGGATGATTTAGATTAGATATTGGGAAGAAATTCCTCCTTGTGAGGGTGGTAAGGCCCTAGCACAGGTTGCCCAGAGCAGCTGTCACTGCCCCATCCCTGAAGTGTTCAAGGCCAAGCTGGATGTGGCTTGGAGTAACCTGGTCTAGTCGAAGGTATCCCTGTCCATGGCAGGGGGGCATGGAACTGGGTGGTCTTCTAAGGTCTCTTCCAACCCAAACCCTTCTGTGACTCTGTGACTAAAGTGGGATGAGCAGACAGTTTCAGAGAACAGTATGGGAGAACTGGGAGGTGGGAAAGCTTTGGGAAGAGACAAAGCTTAAAATGCCCATGCATCCTTTTAGGAAACCATACAACACACCAGCACAAGTCACTGGGACTGTGTTGGTGTAATGGGGAGCAGAATAAGGGTCATTAAAGTTTATCACTTTTACCATGTAATACTCAGTTCATTCCACTTCCAGATAACGTATCTTTCTTTAGAAGTGATCCCTGCCAGAGGGAGGCACAAAAGTTAGATGAATTGCAGGAAATGATAGAATGCTCTGCATTTTTCCACCCCAAGCTTGGGAAACTGCCAGGATCACTTAAGCATCAATCATGTTATGGGGAGGACTCACAGACTCCAGCTCTTTACGAACTGGATTAGTCCCATGGTACCAAATCTGTAAATACTGGGACCACCAAAGCTGTGTTGGGGGAGTATGGGGAAGAGACAGCAGAAGGCACTGGAACAGATGGCTCTATTGTGAAATCTCCTCCTAATTACTTAAAAAGGAGGACTGATATGAGTGAATGAAGCAGCTCATGGTATCTGCAGGTACCACGCTGTCCACACCAAAGCCGTCACAGTGAAATATAAAGGGGTAAGGATGACTGTAGGAAAGCTTTATATGGAAAACGGTGAGAAAGCATGTTGTGGAAGAAGGTTGTTTTATAATTAACTGGTTATTTTCAAGGGCTCCTTCAGTGTTTGCAAGGAGTGTGAAGCTCTGAAAACAAAGCTCAGACCAAATGGATTATGTCTTTATATCAAAGGTGCTCATGTTTAGAGGGCCCCACTGTGCTCCATCAAAAGCATCGTGCTGAGCACACCAAAAATATCAGGGAGACACACCATTCACACACGCATGAGAAAGAAAATCCCAGGCTATGTGCACAGCTACCTGTGCCAGCAAAGGGGCTCTAGACATGTTGTGTGCAGGAAACAAAGCCTGGAGAGCTGCACAGGATGGGACAAAACCCCAGAAACACTCAAGAGACTCAGAGCCTATTCCCATTTTGGGGAGCATCTTGAGTTGTCATGATTTGCGAAGCTGATGGGATATTATAATGCAGGGATGTCCTGGGGTCTTTTGGCACCTCCAGGCCCAGCCTGAAACATTCAGAGGAGGTTGCAAAATGGGCCACTTGCTTTGAGACAGTGCTGCACTGATGCTCATGTGGCCAGAGGATGGTGCCTCACCTGGTCTAGAGGATGGTGCCATTGTAATGCGGCTGTAAATAGCCTTAAAATATATTTGGATCATGGAAACCCACTTTCCAAGAAAGGTATCATAAACATAGAACTGAATAAAAATACTCCTCCACTGCATGCTCTCCACATTCACCACCCATGCCAGACCTACCTGCCAAACCCAGCTGCCAGCACACAAAAGGGTGCCCAGCAATCCCTTTCCTTAAGAAAACAAAGCTCCCAGGCAGTAAATTTAGGAACTAAAAATTAAAAGCACCACTTTTATAAGTCTTCTGTGAAGAACTAGAAGGAGGATTTGTTGTTACAATGCACTTTTTCCACACAGCAAATGTTTACAGCCTCTCCAAGCCATTTGTATCCTGCTGGGTTTAATAATTTGTCTCATTTGAAAATGAGGCGATCTGCAAATACTTCTTCCTTTGAAGTTGTTCCAAGCTTAATCAAAAAATAAAACATGCTAGGGACAAACATATGCAGCAGGTATTTAATTGAGAGAAGAGATGATGGAAAAAGGCAGAGTTCTCATCTCCCAGGCAGAGCATGCAAGCTTTAAACACACTCTTAGACTGATATTTATTCCAACTGACAGAGCAGAAAGGTTCAGAAAAAGCACTCCTTCCCCTCCCATAAATAATTCACCTCCTGCAGCAGCTCATAAAATGTTTATATTAAGTAATAATTCAATTTTGCATTGCAAAAACCCCCAAACTAACATGCTAGGCAAGAGAAAAATCAACCCAAAGGAAGATGGGGGAAATGATTGCTTGGAAGCTGTCACATTGGATTTCCTCTGCTAAAGCAGTTAAATGGGGTCAATTCTTGCTTTGTTGGGTCTAATCCTGATCTTGCCCTGAATAGGGTGTTTTCCATTGATCTCTGCAACAGCTACATGAAGCCTGCTCTTGAGTCATAGAGTCATAGAATCATTTATATTGGAAATTACCTCTATGATCATCAAGTCCAACCATTAACCCAGCACTGCCAAGCCCACCACTAACCCATGACCCCAAGAGCTGCATCCACACACTTTCTGAACACCACAAGACGTTTTCCAGCCAGGCAGGGCAGGTTCAGTGGTCCCATATTAAGCTCTGCTGTCAAGAAATTATGCTTTTGATTTCAAGGCACCATGAATGTGAGGAGGCTCTGAGCCCACTAACAGGTTATTTCGTCTTGGTTGCAAAGATACACAAGGTCCAACAACATGGGGTAAGACTCCCAACAGTTGGACCCCAACATGGGCTAGAGGATGAAGAACATGGCAGGGAGTAGAGAGGGCAGTGGGACAATGACTGATGATCAGCAGAAGCCATCAAAATAATAGAAATCAAATGTCACCATGGATACACCCAGGCAGCTTTTATTAAAACTCTAATTGCTTGATCCAACCTGTGCCCTGGTGAGCATAAAGAAAAGCTAGCAGCACCAAGGTCACTGCAGACAAAAAAATCAATGCAAAGAATGAGTGATAGTGACTTCTTTTCTCCTAGATTCACAAAGAAGGACTGTGGAGATTTCCTCCTGGCATCTCCAGAGGTACGCCATATCCCTTGGACTTTCTCCAGGAATGCACTTAGTACATTTTTAACTTTTGACATCCAAGTTTTGCTCCTCTTGGCTGTGACAACAGCAAGTTTGAGCATCCTAACCCACTGTTACATTTCATAGATGCAAAGATAATAATCCATTTCTCTCTTCCAAAACCATTCCATACTTTCCAGCTTCCTGCAACGACCGTGTCTGCTGCACTCCTGGCCTCTCTAATGGGTGTCCTCAGAACCTTCTCTGATCCATGACTGCTCAAGTACAAAATTAAAACCTGAACAAAAAAAATCTACATGAGTCTTGACTAATGTGGAAAGATATCACATCCTCTCCATATATCTCAGTACATTACTTGCCCCAAAGTATTTGAGTGCTTTTGTTGTTAATTTATTGTTTTTTAGATGAAATAACATTACTGACATATGATTTGTGATTCCCTGCAGAACTGTTCCTTCACCAGCTGTTCCCATATGCACTGGCACCACTGCTGATCCCTACCTCTCTGTCATTCCCTGCCCTCACCTCTCCTAAACTGCCACTTCTTTGTTTCAAGCTATTTCTTCAATATGTCAAGATCTCTTTGAATTCCAATTCATGCAAAATGATTTAGCCAAACATAAGTGAAGGGCTCAGCACAAGATTACATAGATGAAATACAGCTCTGGACAGGCCCTCAGGTGGGAGAGTCCTAATGCCGCATTCTGCCCTTACAAATCTCTTACCTGTAATAAGTATCAGTTAGAATTACAGGAGGAACATAGTGCTGCATATTTAAATTGCCTGTGGGATATTTAAGGCATCCTACACCTAGAGAGGCTCCAAAAGAGCTGGAGAAGGACTTTGGACAAGAATCTGGATGAACAGGACAAGGCGGAATGGCTTCCCACTGCCAGGGGGCAGGGTTAGATGGGATGTTGGGAAGAAATTCTTCCTTGTATGGCCCTGGCACAGGTTGCCCAGAGCAGCTACAGCTGCCCCATCCCTGGAAGTGTTCAGCATCAGAGAGTCCTATTGATGGGCTATTCAAGGATGAATCTGAAATAAATAACCCCTAAGTGATATGAAAGACCTGCCCAAAACTGAGTTTGTAGTCATCAGCTGAGAAAAACCCAAGGAATTACATAAGAACTCGAAAGCTGGTGTCCCTCAGGCTGTCCACCAGTGATCCTTGTCAGATCACCTGAACATGGACATCTCTCTACCTGCAGGGTGGGTTTAAATGAGTGAAATCAAAGAAAAAAGAAGAAAAAGCTAGTTTTTTATGTATTTTGTAAATTAATATCTTCTTCCACAAGATCTTACACTGAACATTATACAGTAATATCCTATAATATTTCATAAGTAGAATATTCTTGATCATTTGTTCCTGTGGAAGCCTGAACACATCTCCAGCACCTGTGCAGCTTTCCAAGGGATGTCTCCACACAGCAAAGAGGGGATAGAGTGTGCACAAATATTGGGGTCATGGTGATTCCCCTCATTTCCCCGTCTGCATGGCACATCCATGCAGTTTCTATATCAAGGGCATAGTCCTGAACCTGGACACTGCCAGGCTCTGGTTTAGTACCCAGCAATACTCCTGTGGGCAGGAATGTAGTATCTGCCGAAATCCAGACTGGGGACCAGGTTAAATCGGAATTGCTGGCAAGTGTTTTGAGACCTTAAAACTAAATACAGCCTCTATTTCAGTGCTTCCACCTCCCCTCATTAGAGCAACACAGGTATGAAAGTGAGGTACAGCAGTGCACCACCTTCAGACATCTTCACTCTTCCCAGGCCATAACTGCAAGACAAGCCTCTGTTTCCTCCTATTTTGCATCATGTCCTAAGTCTGACATGAAAACACCAATTTTACACAATCATCCAGTATGACTTCCCACCCAATTTCCCTATCAAACATCAATGTGATATAGTCCGAAGCCTGGTTACTAGATCCCAGGACTAACTCCTTGGAGCACCCCTGTGGGTACAAAAATGCTGCTAGTGAGGGTTTTCTTGCTATTTTCTAAGTCCGTGAGAGATTTTTCTCTCTCACAGAAGAGGTAGCAGGGAATGTAAACAACCAAGCCACCTGCAACCTTGAAAAGTCTTGTTTATGGTATAGTAGAAAATATTTTGACAATGGATGTTTTAGGATTTAGGCCAATCACCCCCAAGGGGTGGCTGGTCCTTTGTCCAATTAGACTATGAAGAAAAAAGTCTATAAAGAGTTTGTAAAATAATTAAATAAATCCATCTTGCTGCACAATTCCTGCCTGCTGGATCTTCTCTCCTCCTCCTCCCTATGGCTGCGGGACACGGTGATATACTGTAGGAACCAGGCCTGCGGTAATATTTGGTGCTGCCCGACGTGATTTGCACTCTCTGACGTGTCCTGCACACTGCGAGCCAAGCTGAATTTCTCTAGAGGTACGTTGTTCCCCTACCGGGAGGTCCGGCAGAACTGAGAAATGGCGAACAGCGGCTCACAAACCGACGCTGTCGTACTGGTCTGGAAAGGTGTGTTTAGTATAATGCACACCTCCATTCCTGAAAACTCAGTTCGGGAATTATTAGACTGGGCTACTTTAAAAGGGATTTCCATGGACAGAGATACTGCCCTGGACTTTGCCTTATGGCAAGAACTCGGATGCACTGTCCGACACAAGTTCCCGACAGGGGAGCCGGCAGCATTAGAATTATACAAAACCTGGCATTCGTTATTTATTCTGCTGACAGACCTTGACTGTAGCAGCAGTGCTGGATCGCCTATTTCGGTGATGAGTGACGGAGGAATGTCCGGGGGGGCCCCGCTGACTGGGCTTCCGGGACAAATGATGGTGGATTCGGAAAACCCCCCTAGCTCCACAGGCAGAGCCTGCGCTGCCTCACCCTGTGCAATCGCAGGACTCCACGACCCCCAGGGACTCCGCGCCGGCAGAGGCAGGGGGGTCGGGGCAGCGGGAGGGCGCACAGCCTGCCTTACCGCTCAGCTCATCGGTGGCCACGGCTTATCCAGGGCCGCAAATTAGCGGCTTAGCCAACTGGACCCCCAGAGCGGCTCCTAGCTTGGTTGCGTATGCACCTGGATCTAACTTCTTAGCCGGCGTAGCGCCGGGCGTGCCTGCCCCGAGACTGCCTGGCTGTGGCCCGCTGCCCTCCCTGGCGCTGGACTGTTCTGCGCAGTCGCAGAACCGAGCCATCGACCTTTTAATACAGCATCTGCCTTTGCTGACAGTTACTGAACCTATCCCGAAGGATGGAGGACCTGCTCAGCCTGCTAGAGCAGCGGATGCCCGAGGTACCCTGCCGTGCGGGGCGCGCCGAGCCCGCACCACCCGCGCCGGCCGCGGGAGCCGCGGCTCCGAGCCACGAAACGGTGCGGCCAGCGGTGAAACCGGAAGCAGCGCTGCCGCGGGAAAACCCGGAAGCGGCGGCGGCTGCGGAGACGCGGCCAGAGACGGCGGCGCCGGGCACGGCCGGGGAGTGCGAAACAGCCGCGGGCAGCGGTGCCGAGCGCGGCCGGGGAGCGAGAAACAGCAGTGGAAGCGGCGACCGCGCCGAACGCAGCCGCGGTGCAAGAGGCAAGCGCGGCGCCGAGCGCGGCCGCAGCCCCAGAGACGGCGGCTGCAGCTCCAGTACTGGTTCAGTCGGGACCGGCCGAGACAGCCTCCCGTAAAGAAACTGCTGTCCAAACTGCCGCACAGCCAGCTGCAGTCTGTACTGTCTGTTCTGCCTCTAGCGAACTTAGCCAAAGTGCCCCTATCCGTCCATTTCTGTTCACTCCCAGCATCTCTGAGTTGCCTTTGCCTGATGACTCATCGTCAGGCAGTGATGCAGATGAGGTTCTGGCCCCAGGTCGTCAGGCGGCTGTAGCCGCGCGGCGAAGAAAAAGGCTGCGCCGGTCTCGCCCCTGGACCTTTCAGGACTGCACGATAACTGTACGTCCAACCCACTACAGTCGTTTCTTAGAGTCAGTTAAGATGCGAGCATTGGAGGAGGGTGACTGGAGGTTATTAGAAACCCTTGGAATGCCAAATAGATCTGAGGATTCTGGGGGTAACTGGAGAGCTGTTACACTCCATCCGCAGGCTGTGCCAGAAGTTCAGGATGGTAGTGCTTCCCCAAAAGAGATCCAAGCTTTCCCAGTGTATAAGGCTCTCCCAGATTCAGGGGAGCATGATAAACATGAGGTAATTGCTTGGAAAGTTGCCCAGGACCTCCAATCCAAGGTGGCACAACATGGGCTAGGTTCTGCTGAGGTTATGCAGATAATAAGGGTGATAAATACAGATTTGCTTTCTCCATTTGATATCAGACACTTAGGTCAAATTCTATTTCAACCTGTACAATTTACAGTTTTTGAAAAAACCTGGAGAAAGCTGGCCAACAAGGCTGCATTAGCAAATATGCAGCTCCCTGCTGCTGATCCTAGACGGACAGCAGGAATGGATGCTTTGATGGGGACTGGTCCCTTTTCTGATCCCAGTCTACAGGGTGCTTTGTCCTCTAGCATCCTGCAGCAAGCACAACAGGTCAGCATGGCTGCCCTGTTGAAAACCATAGAGTTGTCTGCGCCCAGAAAGCGATATACTGAAATAGTTCAAGGCAAATCAGAGTCATTCTTTTGTAGAGAAAGTCACTGCTTCTCTCGAGAAGCAGGTTGAGGATGACGGGTTAAGGCAGTTGTTGTCAAGGCAGTTAGTGAGAGATAACGCAAACGAGGAGTGCAGAAAAATCATAGATGCCTTACCAGGGGATCCTGAGGTAAGAGACATGGTCGAAGCCTGTGCTAAGGTGGGATCTGGAAACCAGAGAAGGTCTGCTTTGGCTGCGTTCCTGCAGCCTGTTCGTGCATCTTCTGGTCGTGAACCAAAGCAACCAAAACAGGTGAAGAAACGGAAGCGGCCTAAGCCGAGCCAAAAAGAGAACACACCAATCCCCCAGTGCAAGAGGTGTGGCAGACCAGGGCATTGCTCGGACTGCTGTAGATCCCAGACTCATGCCGATGGTCGGCCGTTGCCGGGAAACTCCCACTGGGGTGCAAGGAGGGGGAATTGCTCTCCGATGCAGTCGCTCCCGCAGAGAGTGGCACAGGTACAGGCACAGGCCTACCCAGCCATCCTAGAGACAGCACCCAGGGATCAGACAGCACCCAGGGATCAGTTTGGACGTCCACACCGCAGCCGCAGTCGTCTTAGACTCTAGCGGTATTTATAAGGTTCCCTTGGACGCATACGGACCCTTAGCCCAGGGATCCAGTGCGATGCTGGTGGGAAAACCTGATGTTGCCCATCAAGGAATCTTAGTGCACTCAGGAGTTATTGATGCTGACTTTAAAGGTCAGATTTGCACTATGGTCTCCACGCAAAAACCCCCTGTAACTATTCCTGAAAAGACCTGCCTTGCTAAAATCGCGCCTTTTAAGTCTTGTGTCCCCAGGATAGAACAAACTCACGGAGATAGCGGCAGTGGATCTACGGGACTTCCGCAGGCCTTCTGGACTGCAGACATCTCTGACCAAAGGCCACAGATGACATGTACCCTGATCCTGCCGAACGCCCGTCCACCCCGGACTCAGCTTCGAGGTTTGATTGATACGGCTGCTGATGTAACTGTCATCTCCTTCTCTGCATGGCCTCCCGCATGGCCTTTAGCCCCGGTGGGATTGGCCATCGCAGGATTAGGAGGATCCACACAGAGCTATTTAAGCAAACGGCCTGTGGTGGTGAAGGATTCAGAGGGGCACACAGCTATGATTAGGCCTTATGTTGCTACCACTTCCCGTAACCTTTGGGGGTGGGATGTGTTGGCAGCTTGAGGCATACGGATTGGGACAAATTTTTAGCAGGGGTCACTGTGTGTAAGGGCGCACAGTATCCTATACTGCCTTTGCAGTGGTTGATTAACATACCAATCCGAGTCAGACTCTGCTCAGTTAGTTGAATTAAGGGCTGTTACCATGGCTTTTCAGTGATTCTCACAGGAACTTTTGAATTTGGTTACTGACTCTGCTATGTAGAAGATATCACCCAACGCTTAGATTGTTCACTTCTGAAGGAGGTGAACAATGCGGCTCTGTTTTTGCTGTTGCAAACCTCGTGGTCTGCAATTCAGGCTCGAGTGCATCCGTATTACATTCTGCACATTCGAAGCCACACCAATTTACCAGGGTTTCTAACAGAAGGCAGTGCCAGGGCTGACATGCTGGCCAACCCTGCGTGGGTAGGGCCTCAGCCTCACAAAATTGCACAAGCCAAGGCATCACACGGTTTCTTCCATCAAAGTGCACATACCCTGCAGAAGCAGTTCCATTTAATGCCAACTGAAGTGCGTGACATTGTCAGCGCTTGTGCTGACTGTCACGGACTCACTGCGCCTTTGCCACCGGGGTAAACCCCAGAGGGCTAAAAGCCTTGCAGATTTGGCAAACGGATGTAGGTCCTGCCTACGCCTCGGAGAAGATGCGGCAGTTTTTACACCTATGGAATGTAGACCATACCTTTGGTATCCCACATTCTCCTACTGGCCAAGCCATTGTTGAACGCGCTCATGGTACCTTGAAGCGTGTTTTGGACAAACAGAAAAGGGGAATGCATGGAGAAACCCCACAGAGCCGACTAGCAAAAGCTTTGTATACAATTAATCACCTTACAGTACCACAAAATTCAAATAATCCTGTTATTCTGAATCATTTTCTCTCATTGCAGTCTGCAGGCAACATACAACTGCCCCAGGCAAAAGTCTGGGTACGGAATTTACTCACTAACCAGTGGGAAGGCCCGCATGAGCTTATCGTTTGGGGTCATGGGTATGCTTGCATTTCCACAGATACTGGGGTACGGTGGCTACCTTCAAAATGTGTTCGCCCTGACCTACGGCACCAGAGGCAGAACAGGCAACCTCCAAATGATGACCAGAACGCCAACCACCCAAATGGCGACCAGAATGTAGATCATCAGCCTAATGACTCTTCTGATGATGGCCAAGATGGCAACCATCAGGCAGATGGTCCTTCTACAAGCAGAGACTGGGATGGTCCTTCCACAAGCAGAGACTGAATTTTAAATTTCTTGTTATGGAGTCAGATAGTTAAAGCCTTAAGGACATATTTAGAATTAATAACTGATATAGATTTCTATTTAGGATTAATAGTAGAGTTGTTATCTTATAAAACAAAAAGGGGGAACTGTAGGTACAAAAATGCTGCTAGCGAGGGTTTTCTTACTATTTTCTAAGTCCGTGAGAGATTTTTCTCTCTCACAGAAGAGCTAGCAGGGAATGTAAACAACCAAGCCACCTGCAACCTTGGAAAGTCTTGTTTATGGTATAGTAGAAAATATTTTGACAATGGATGTTTTAGGATTTAGGCCAATCACCCCCAAGGGGTGGCTGGTCCTTTGTCCAATTAGACTATGAAGAAAAAAGTCTATAAAGAGTTTGTAAAATAATTAAATAAATCCATCTTGCTGCACAATTCCTGCCTGCTGGATCTTCTCTCTTCCTCCTCCCTAGGGCTGCGGGACATGGTGATATACCGTAGGAACCAGGCCTGCGGTAATACACCCCTACTGCCCAAGAGGGTGTGAAAAAGATGATAATACGTATGTCACCACTGATGGACTACTAGACATTAAGATCCACTGGAAGACCAAAGATTGAGATAAGAAGGGCTGGACAGACACACCTGGCTACAACTCACAACCACAGTATGTTGAGTTTTCAGTTGTTCACTGCCAGCTTTGGATATTGCACAACCCTGCAAGATCCTTGTTCTAGAGGAAGCTGAGGGCTTCTCCAAACTACTTAACTCCAAGAGCTGGGCTTTGCAAACACTTAACGAAAGTATTGCCAAGACTTCAATGACTAGAGGTACCAGCAGAAAACCAACTAGAAAACCACCTTCTAAGGCAACAAATGTGCCTGTGTTTTCTGAGGGTTTCCAATTCTCAGAGCAGCCAGGGAGACAAATTGCAACTGGTCATAAAAATCTCTCTTGGGAGGATGAAAATCCTCCATGTACAGGGATCAGCATGCCAAGTTAATATGCAGTCCTAGAACAAGCAAGAAAGGGAATCTTGGGAAATGGGGCTGGGGAGAATCTCAAGAACACATTCAATTCATCCCATGCTCTGGAGTCAGGATCAAGCAATGGACCTTTATATCTCCTCTGAAGGTTGGCTGGCTTGCTGGAGATGCTACAGACAGTCAGTGGCTGAAACAACCTGTCCTGTGTCTTCCCAGAGTTCACACCAGCCAAATGCTGCAGACCCTCTCAGCCTTGTGGGTTACACAGAGCCAAGGGAGAATTTCTGTGAGACACCAGGAAATCACCTCTCCCCTTAAAGAAAGTTGTGGCTGCCCCATCCCTGGAAGTGTTCAAGGCCAGGTTGGATGGGGCTTGGAGCAACCTTATCTAGTGGAAGGTGTCCCTACCCATGGCATGGGGTGGAACTGGATGAGCTTAAAGGTCCCTGTGATCCTGTGATCCTGCTCTGAGCTTGGATTCCTGATCCTGCTCTGCTTCCACTGCTGCTATGCTGTCAAAAGCTTTTACACACTAAGGAAGGCTCAATCACTGCAACTTTCAACACCACTTTCACTGCTCTCTGCATGATGATGCTGTCAAAACCCATCCCAGTTCCCCAAAGCAAACACATGGTTTTCCTTGTGTCCTCCCTCCACAGGGCTGCTTGCCAACACACCCCTCTCTGGGAATCCTCTCTGAGTTGCCATAGCTACTGACTCTAACAAGCTCTGCTGCTTGGCTGAGACCGGTGCCTTCATCCCCTGGATGCACAGGGTACCTGGCTGGGGGCTATCACCCAGCCATGGCAAACCCAACCCAGGGCTTTCATACTTTTCATGGGCAACCTCCAATCCCACCTTTCTTCCCTCATCTCAGATCTTCTGCACATCCATCTATATCCAAGTAACAAGAGCACAAAACATGTTCAAAGTCCCAATGTGCAACCCAGCATGCTGGTGTCCACAAATCCAGCACACTGGAATAATCAGGCCTTGTCAGCTAGTTCCCTCCCTAGTTTTAGGAACTTCACTGATAGTCTGCTCTGATGCACTGGTGGAAGTGTGGCTCAGGCTGCAAAAGAGTTTGCAAGATACCAAGGGTCCTTTCAACTTCCTGCTGAGGCTCACGGTGATGGAACTACACAGTCAAAATGGATGTGAGAAGGGAGAGGAGCCACCTGTGCAGTGAAATGGTATCCTGAGGGCATCTGCAAATTTTCCTTTAAGGTCTCGTCCAATAAACCAACCAACAGCCCGACTGCTGCCTAAACCTGGGAATGGGCCCGGTCAGGGTTCACACCCCTGCCTGTGTTTCCAGCCCATCAGTGTGTGATGCTGATTCCTTTCAGGCAAAGCTCCCTGCACAAGAGCAGACACGCAGCCTCCTTCAGGGTGAAAGGCAAAGTGAAATTTGGGAGGGAGCCTGAAGCTCAGCTGTCAGGTCTGAAGAATTTCCTTCTCCGGCATCTGGATAACCTCTCCTTTTCCCATTCATCCAGCACAAAGACACTGTTAGCTCTCACAGGGTGTTTATCTGCCCAGCCTTGCAGATGCTGTCTTAGAAAACAGATTTTTCACTGGAATACTTTGCAAGGTTGCTGGTGCCTGATTAATGGTGCTTGGTTGCTGCTTTTCTTTTCTTGTGTTTTAAAAGGGTTAAATATGTGTGACACTGTGTGGGTTCTTTGCTGCTCAGAAAGGGGAAAAAAATAGAAGGCGATGGTCTTAAAAAAACTAGTGGCCTTCTGTAGTGAAGCTATATACTAATCAATCAAATTATTTAATCCCAGAATGTCTTGGAATGGGAGGGACCTTAAAAATCATCTTGTTCTGACCCCCTGCCACAGGCAGGGACACCTTCCACTAGACCAAAACCCTGTCCAACCTGGCCTTGAACACTTCCAGGCATGGGGCAGCCACAGCTTCTCTGGGCAACCTGTGCCAGGGCCTCACCACCCTCACAGGGAGGAACTTCTTCCCAATATCTTACCTAAATTTCCTCTACTTCAGTTTGAACTCATTCCACCTTGTCTTGTCACTACAGTTCCTGATGAATAGTGCCCCTCTGGCTTCTTGTAGGCCCCTTCAGACACTGCAAGGTGCTGTGCGGTCTCCACGCAATATTCTCGCCTGCAGGCTGAATCACAGCTCCACCAAAAAACAAACCAACCACACAAAACCCACCCAGCCACCCACAAAAACCCAAACCAAAACTATCAAACAACTAAAAAATAGTTTAAAATTAAAACTAAAAAAATTTTTAAATTAAATTGGATTTTAAAATTAATTCTTAAAAATGTAAAATTTTATTTTTAAATTAAAATTTTTAAAACATTTATAATTTTTTTTTAAGAATAACAGCCTCCCTGCCTTCTCAGCACCAAAACCTCCTATTCCGTAGTGTTAACAGCACAGCTTGCAGCCAACTCACCAAAGCAGCAATAGTCTCCATATGCACACTGTGTGTGCAAAGTGCTGTGGGGTCCCCACAGCTGGAGGCAATTTTTGATCAAAAAGAAATTACTAACTGGAAGAAAAGTTTGCCATATAATGAGCTATTAATCAAAATAAAGCAGTTATTAATAGAAAGCAAAATGTGCTTGCAATAGAACTCTTGAAGTGCTGGATTTGGGGAGGAGATATGAGTTGGAGGCTAAAGGATTAACTTGGTGAACAGCCCAGTTTTTGTGTATAGTATTTTAATAATATATAAAAATAGATATAAATGTATATAAACATATGATATAAAATATTAGTATATAAAATATATTAATCTAAAAATAAATAATATATAATTACAAATATATATATTTCCTTCCAATGTCCTTTATATAATAATACATATATATATATATGAATGACATTGGAAGGATATCCAGAATACTGAGTTTTACATCATGAGAATTAAAACTTCCATCCTATAAAACTTCCCTAAAATGGCCCTTTCCCTCCTGGCTGGTGTTGATCATGGTAGCAGAAGAGCACCCATGCTTACTACAAATTAGTTGTAGTTGATCGCTCTCCTCTTTATTTACTCTTTGTGTTACAGTGGTGACTTGAAGTCACCAAGTAAAAGTGGCATCTGCCCTACAACATCAGCTCCTGCATCCCAAAGAAGCCGGTGGTCTCACCAGACACAGAAGTGTGTGGAAGGGGAGGAGGAGAGATGTTTGACATGTCCTTTGACATGATAACTGACTTAACAGACAAAAGAAATGTGGAAAACTATTGGGTTTCAGCAAAGCATTTTATCCAGGGCCATGTGGGAAATTCTTAATTAAGCCAGTGAACATGAACATTAGCAGAATGGAAAACCAGGCAAGGAAAATGACAGTGATGAGTGTTGGAAGGCTGAGCAGCAGCCCAGAAGGAGGTTAGCAGTGTTTAATATTTTTAAGGTTGACTTTGGCACAAAAAAAGTAGGGCAACACTGATGGGACCTCCTAATGACACAATGTAATATGCAGCACCAATGTGCAGGAGGATCAGGAAATCACAGAAGAAGGAGGGGATTGACCTTGACTGCCATGTTGAAAATGGAATGAAAATTAGTAGTTAGTTCTAGGCTTGGTACTAATCACCAGGATTTTTTGTTATGGCGTGTGACTGCCTAAGAAGGAGAACAGTATGGACATCCTTGTTATCAAAGAGTAAATGAGGGATCCATAATGAATCCATGATGCCCACAAATATGGCTCATGAGTCTTCAGTAGAAATGGGGACCTCATCTCCAAAGGGCAATAGTCTGCATCTCCGTTTAAGAAACAGATTTCATCTAGGAAGAGCTAGAGAGAAAAGGCTGATACCCAGGAAGTAAAAATTTTTACTTCCTAGCTACAGAGCCAAACAATGTGGATACTGTACTTGGAGACACTGAGCAGTGACATTTGGACAGGAGAAAGTCACTAAGTATGCCAATAAAACAGAAAAAAAAAAAAAAAAGAGGTAAATAAACCAAATAAAACAGCAAACTACAACCTCTCCATTGATCCAGACTGGAAATGAGTTGCAAATTATCAAAGACTGAGGTCTTGGCACAGCCTTCCTGCTGGCATAATGCAGCTGAAAATTCTGCATTTCTGAGACAGAGCCTTGGGTGTTACTCATAAAGACTAAATAACAAACCAGATAATTGCACTTCAAGGTTCAGAGGGTCCCATTCAGCCCTATGTGCCTAAAGGTCTCTCTGAGGTGACCCAGCTGAGCAAAAGCAGATGAACAGATTCTCAAGTATGTTGACTCCATCACCTGAATGCCACTTCCACCGATTCCTCCTGCTCCACCCAGTCCTAAGGCATGCACAGACCAGTTCCAGCTTGCACACAGTCAAAGCAGCAAAATTCAGTCTTGCCTACACTGCTGAGAACCTCCCCGTTGGCTTTTGGGGCTGGATGTTGTCCACCTTAAACTGATTGCAGGGAATACACTGCCACATACTCCAGCTTGGAGCTACCTACCCCCAAGTGTCCCAAGCTTGGAGACACCACCAGTCTTTCTCAGCTGATGGACTATATCCAGAGGAAATCAAGAGCATGGTAGAATAGCTCTCTGCCTGCATGTTGTCGTTTGACACTGGCCAAATGCCAGGCACCCACAACAACTACTCACTCACCCTCCCCTGCTACAACTGGGCAGAGGAGAGAAAAAAAATTAAAGGGTTCATGAGTTGAGGTAAGGTCTGGGAGAAAACACTCCAAGGGCAAAACAGGCTCAACTTAGAAGTACAAAGTGAATTTATTAATAACAAAGCTGGAGGGGGATAATGAGAAATAAAATAGCCCTTATAAACACCTTTTTTCCCCAACCCCTCCCTCCTTCCCACCGACATCGCAGGGAGATGGGGGGTGGGGGCTTTGGTCAGTTCATCACCCAAGATCTTATTCCACTGCTCAGGGAGAAAAGTTCTTCCCCTGCTATGCCATGGAGTCCCTTTCCACAGGAGACAGTTCTCCATGAAATTTTCCAGCATGGTTCCAATCTCACGAGCAGCAGTCCTCCCAGAACTGCTGCAACGGGAGTCCCTCCCATGGGCAGACAGTCCTACCAAAACTGCTGCGGTGTTGGTCACTCTTCCATGGGGTGTAGTCCTCCAAGGACAGGCTGCTCCAGCCTGGAAGCAGGGGCCCTCTCTCTCTCCACCCAGTCTCCCAGTGCATCACAGCCTCCTCCAGGCATCCACCTGCTCTGGCATGGGCACCTCCCCCACTGGCTGTGGGTGGATTTCTGCATCCCCCGTGGATCCCCATGTGCTGTAGGGGGACAGCTGCTTCACCATGGTCATCACCACGGCCTGCAGAGGAATCTCGTCTCTGGCACCTGGAGCACCTCCTCCCCCTCATTCTCCACAGACCTTGGTGTCTCCATGTTTCCCTCACATGTTCTCACCTCCTCCTCTTCTCTGGCTAGAAAAAAACTGTGCCCCACTTTGTTTTTGATCTTCTTCTTAAATACATTATCACAGAGGCATTACCACCATCTCTAACTGGCCCAGCCTTGGCCAGCAGCATGTCCATCTTCAGAGCCATCAGGGATTGGCTCTGCCGGACACAGTGGAAGTTTCTAGCAGCTTCTCACAGAAGCCACCTCTGTGGCCTCCACCCTCTCCCCCACTACCAAAAACTAGGCCATACAAAACCAACACAGCCTGCATCATCCATCTCCATGCTCTTTGTGTCTTAGTGAACACCAGGGTCATTAGTTACTCGGGCAGCCAGTCCCTGTCGTCTCAGCAGACGTCATGTCTCCTCCTGCTGCTAAAGGTATGTATCAAGTGACCCCTGAGACAGAGCTCAGCCTTAGCCAAAGCTGCCAAACACCTCTCTGAACAGCCTTTTCTGGATAGAAGAAAACATTCTGCCCCTTTCCTTCCACCTGAGAAGAAAATCGGACCCATCTGCCTACGCAGTTACTTTAATAAACACTCTCATAGCCGAAACAACAAGGATTTGGAGAATGGTATCTCCCAAGGAATGTTCTCTGGCAGTGGAGTCTGGGATAGCCCTCAGTCATGCTATTAAACCTCTTTAACCTCTAAAACCAAGGTGGTTGCATCCAAACTGCTTGTAGGGATAAGTTCTTAGCTTGGGAGTGGGTGCTACCAAACTCAGTGTGAGAAGAGGGCTAGAGACAGTTCCAAGCACTAGAGTGAACATGATGTTTCCACACCCAGAAACATGTCCTGGGACTCTAATTTACTAGTACAGACATAGCCTACAGATCTGATCAGAAATTTCAGAAGGCAATGGAAAATTTCCCATCTTACAGCATAAGCAGTGCTATTAGCATTCTCACTAAGATAGGAAATGTCCTTCACTGGAGATTTTCAAGAATAGGTTAGATAAAATCACAGAAACACAGAACGGCTTGGGTTGGAAGGGACCTTAAAGCTCATCTTGTTCTGACCCCCTGCCATTGGCAGAGATACCTTCCACTAGACCAGGTTGCTCCAAGCCGTGGCCAGCCTGGCCTTGAACACTTCCAGGGATGAGGCAGCCACAGCTTCTCTGGGCAACCTGTGCTAGGGCCTCAGCACCCTCACAGGGAAGAATTTCTACCCGATATCCCATCTAACCCAGCCCTCTGGCAGTGGGAAGCCATTCCCCCTTGTTCTGCCCCTCCAGGCCCTTGCTCAAAGTCCCTCTCTGGCTCTTGCAGCTCCTTTAGACACTGGCCTAAAGGTATCCCCAGAGCCTTCTCTTGTCTAGTCTGAACACCCCCAGCTCTCCCAGCCTGTCTCCAGAACAAGGAGAAGTATGAATTTCCTGCCCGTGTGTATCTTGGTCCAGCCTTCCTGTGTGGGCATCCCTCCCTAAATTATCTCTGCTGTATCTCTGAAAAACCACACAGCAAGTCTCCAGTGCTGACTCATTCATCTCTATAGCTACTACAAATCCTCATTTGCTCCACATCTTTAGTACCTCCAGGGTTTGAGATGAATGACAGAACATTAGCAACAGGCAATTCATTAATACAAGAGGCAGTCCAAAATTTTCCATTGAAGCCTTTATTGTTTTGTTTCCTCTGCTAGGAAAGGAAGTTGGTGGGATGGAAAAAATAATTGGTTTGGTAAAAAAAAAAATCTGGTTTCACAATATTACTTCTCAGGGGTAAATGCATTTTCTTAGTACTCATTTGGACACCTTACAAAGGGGGGTAAGTGGTTCCTTTCCCTTTTGTATCTTTTTTCTTCAGGGAATAAAGGTAACAAGAGAAGGCAGAATGTAAGACAAAGGAGAAGGGGGGGAAAAACACCCAAGAAACAACTAATTCTGGCATTTTTCCACAATTTCCAAATAAAAAGGGAAAGCATTCATTCATTCCTTCTTTTATTTTTGCCAAATGTGCTTCTAATTGTTTCACATCCACCAGCAAATGCCACTGTCTGCACATTTTGTCGCCTGCTCCCTCTGGTCCCAAACCCCCAGGGTCAAGTCCAGCCTTTGGTGCAGCAGGGAGAAGTGCTCTGCCCATCCTGTCCAGAAGTTCAGGGGCAGAAATCCCCTTACCCAATACAGATAAAGCCCTCAATGATGCCACCACATCACAAATTGAACAAGAAACAGCTCCATCCACCACCAGCGGCTTTTCAAGCTGACCTGACTGAAGGATTCCCTGGTCCTTGGTCCCTCAGGGTCCATGGACCACCCTGAGAAGCAGGACCACAGGGAAGAGGGGGGGTGAAGGAGATGTAACCTGCCTTGGTTACCTGTAAACTTGGGCAGCTCCTGTGCTGGGGAGGGAAAATGAGACAAGAAGTCTCTCAGTGCTGGAATCTGTGTCACGCCAAGCCACATCCAGTGACAGCAGTGGGAATAAGTACATAAATAAATCCCATGTATTAGTGAATAGTTAATAAATTATTGTTAATAAATATATCAATATAAATAATGTAAATACTATGAATAAGATAAAGAAATACTAGAAATATTGGAAATAAATCCTATTTATTCTGTAGGATCCCTGGGCACAGGAAGTCTCTGGCAGACATCCACAGTCCTGCCACTCTGGCCTCACCGAAGGCTTCTGGCTCAAATGCTAATACAAACAAATCATTCATCCCTCTGGCTGGGAGGAACCTCCATCTTCCATGGACATCACCATCTAGTGCCACCTCTGCTCTCTAACTCTGGGCAGACCTGGGAGGAGATCACAGGCACATGGTCTTTGTGATATTCATCTGTCTTAGTATACAGAGGTTAAAAAGTCCCTTTAGCATGGACTTTCCCCATGACCTTGGGTGAGTTGCTTACTCTATCCCATGCTCTCAGGTATTCCTCACATGGAAATAATACCCAGTGGGACAGAGCGAGCTTAAAAACTATTGCTGGTCTGCTCTTTTGATTTCACCAAGGAATTGTTTCCCAACCTTGGAGACACTGATTTGCAGCAGTGGCAGAGGACTGTAAGGAAATCTCCCCCTGACTCTCTGCTGATGGGGAGCCTTCATCCATGCACTAGGAAGAAAAGCCCCATGTGAGCCGTCCTTGCTCCTCTCTAGCAAAGAAGTCATTAGGAGGTAATTTTGGGCTGCTGCACGGCCCACAAGGTTGTCCCAATACACTGTGGAGTCTCCATCCTTGGAGATGTTCAATATCCACTCAGTATGTCAGCAGCTAGGTTCTTGGCAGTAATAAAGATTTGGAGAATTTGGTTTTTAAAAAGAACCCAAACAATAAACAACACTTATAAGATGCCTAATTGGAACAGAAAAGAGAACAATTAGCCAAAACATCACTTATGCATTAATGAAGAGGTGCTTATGTTTTTGGGCTGAGCGTCAGAGCAAACATTTCTCCTGCAATATGCGGCAAGGGAAGAAAAACATGGAAGTGGGAGAACACTTTTCCAAGTGGAAAGAAAAGCCCTAAGAGTATCGTGAAAGCCAACAAGCAACACAAAGAAAGCTGAATCCTTCTAGTTCTTCTTAGGTTTAACATCCCAGCTGACCCAGCCTTGGGGAGGAATCCTAGCCCAGTGCCTTAGGAATTTGTTGGAGCAGACTGGAGGGATAGGAAGCTGAGCTATCTGTATTTAAATATGCAAATAAGTCTAATTATCCTTTGTAGCAGCAGAAGAGAAGCAACACAAGGGCTCTCCAGTTCCAGGAGAGCTTTCTGCTTTAGCTCTGCCATCTCCAGCATGAACACAGACCTTGCAAAGTGAGCAGACAAAAAGCTCTCAGAGTCTCTCAGATCACAGCAGATTTACGGGCTGTGTTACTCCTGGAAACCCCTTTCCCCACACTCTCCACCCCTGCAAAACAGAGCCCCCAAAAATCCCTGGCCATTTTCTTGTGTCTCAGCCAAGCACCACCATCACACCTGGATGCACCTGAGCCTCCAGCATCAGCCAGTGAGAGCTAGAGCTGATGCCAAATGACAGCAAAAATCAAGACCTTACTGCTTCAACTGTTTCCCACTCAGGAAGGGGGGAAAGCAGATGACTGTCAGCTTTGCTGTGCCACCAGTGGAACAGAGGAGTCAAGTCCCAGCTTCATCTTAAATATGCATGAATGTACTACCTGTTTGATGGCCAGGTGTCACCTCTAAATCTCCCCAACGAGGAAAATAAATCATTCAAGGCATGAACACTTCAGCATTCACACAGCTATAGGGAAAAGCAAAAAGGCTGCCATCACACTTTTGTCACCGCAACCCCCAGCTTTGCTCTCTGCCACCTCCACCCTGGTCTCAGCAGCGGTGGGCTCTGCCAAAGAAAGTGCTGGAAAACACAACTGCAGCAAACCCTCCTTGCAAACGTACATGCAGGACAACCACCCCATCACTTTTGTTTTTGCATTCCCAACACATTGAACCCCTTGACACGGAGAGAAACAACAGCAGCAGCTCACTGCAATGAGTTTCATGCTCTGAATCCCAAACAAGGTCTACTGCTGAGCTGAAATAAAGGCATCCATTTCTAGTTGGCTGGGGAGGTGGGGGGGGGGACGACGACAGAAGGATGTGTCATCCCCTGCTGCGCTGCGTTAAAACATGGCAGCATCTGAAGGCTGCCCCACCCAAGCGGCCTAGGATGCGCGTTCCTCATCCTGGCACATCCCCCACCGCCGGGATGCTTTGTCTTGAGGGTGGGCCAGACTGGGATGCTTCCTGGGACGCTCCTGTGTGTGGGGCACCCCACTCGTGCATGGGACCCCTGGGATGCCGGGGGGTTGGCTGCAGCATGGCAGCCAAGGATGTGCTTGGAAAGGACCAGAGGCGACTTGCACATCCTAAGGAGGTGACCCCAAACATCACCCCTGTGGAAATCCAAGGTGGTGGGTGTCTGAATTTTGGAATGCAGTGGAGGGAGGGGGACACAGAGAAACTCAAACCTGCTGCCAAACCCCCGACAAAAAGTGTTCATGTATTCACTACCTGCACAATACCTACTGCCCCATCATCGATCCCCAGAGAAATGAGGAATTTAAGGATACCTCCCCCCCGGCAGGAAATCTGCAAGCCTCCCTGGAATGTTTCACAGCCTCACTCCCAAGGTGGGATGCTCCTCCGGGGATGCGCAAAGGGGGACTGGATAAGAGCTGGCAAGGGGCCGGCAGGTTGGGGATCTAGATGGATGGGAGGCAGGGGGAGATGCCCTCTCACCTGTAGGACGAACTGACCCCCGCCGCCACCTCCTCTTTGATCTGCCTGTTGACAGCATCGGCAGCCGCCCGGCCTCTACTCGGCTCCGCCGGCTGCCCACCCGCCTCCTCCACCTTCTTCCGACCCTTCTCTCTCCCATCCCCGGGCCGCACTGTTTTGGGATGCTCATCCTCCACCTCGGGGTGTTCCTCCTTCTTTTCGGGAGCGAGGTGCACCTTCCGCCGCTTCTCCTGAGCCGGTTTCTCCGGGGGATCGCGGTCCAGGGCCAGGACGGGGGAAGGTCCCGGTTTGGGGATCCAGGGATGATCGCCCCTCTTGGGGATGGGCCAGGCACGGAAATCCTTCTGGTACTGCGTCTCCTTCTCGAAGGGAGTGTCCGAGGGCTGGTACTCACTCTTGGGCTTGCAGCTCGGCTCCGGCCGCTGCACCTTCCAAGGCTTGTAGTCGTGCCGCATGACCGAGTCGGCCGGGGGAGAGGCGTGCGGGGCCGGGCCGGGCCGGGCGGGACCGGGAGCCGGCTCACCCCCTGCGGCCCCCGCCGCCCCCTCGCCGCCGGGCTGGGTCTCGATGGGGGCCGCGGGGCGCGGCGGGGGCGCGGGGGCGGAGGGATGCTCGGTGGCCTCCGAGTATTTGGTGAAAACGAGGGGGACGGCGATGTCCGCCTTGTCCAGCTGGTTCCAGAAGCGGGCGATGCAGCACGCACGGGTGATGCAGGGCCACGCCATGGCGGCCCCGCGCCGGGAACGACCGCTCCGCGCTCCGAACACCGCACTGCTCTCCACACCGAGCTCCGCGCTCCGCCCCGCCCCAGGTGGGCGGGGCGTGGGGGCGGGGTTTGCACACGCACAGGGGCAAGGCACGCACACGCGCAACACATCTGCACATCAATGCACCTACACACACGTGTGATACATGGCTATGTGTGTGCCCACACCTGCACAGCCACACAGCTGCACACACACGTGAGACATGGCTATGTGTGTGCACAGACCTGCACGGCCACACACACTTGCAAACACGTGTGAAAAGCACTCAGACATGTGTGCACACATATGCTTGATCCCAGGCCTACACACACGTACACCTGCACATACATATGTAAGACATGCCCATGTGTGTGTGCACACACCTGCACTGCCACAGACCTGCACAGCTGCACACCTGAACACACACGAGAAGACACACCCATGTGGCCCATGTGTGGACAGACCTGCATACTTCATACACACCTGGACACACACACGTGCACAATCACACACCTGCACACACATATGCCAGACATGCAAACCCAGCACACACTTCTGTGTGTGTGCACACATGCATGGTCACACACCTGTACACACATGGGCAAGTCACATACATGCATGTATCAACACATCTGCATGCTTGGTCACACACCTGTACACATATGTGCAAGGTGCCCATGTGTGCAAACACATGCATATGTGGTCACACACACCTGCACACATACATGAGAGATGCACACGTTTGGGTGCACACATACATCTGCACAGTCACACACACTTGCACACGCATGTGGAGATGTGCCCATGTATGTGTGTACATAACTCCATGGACACATACCAGAGCACAAACATGCAAGGAATGCCCATGCGTGTGTGCACACACACAAATGCTTGGTCACATACCTGCACACATATGTGCAAGGTGCTCATGTGTTCATGCACATGCATGCATGGTCACACGCACCTGCACACACGTATACAAGACATGCACATTTGCATGCACACACATGCTCAGCCACACACGTGCAACACATGCCCATGCACATGCCCACATCCATGCTTGTGTTCATGCACATGGAAAGACGTGAGCAGACACACTTGCACACGTGCACATGTACATTCACACAGAGGGGTGCACACTCACACCTACACACATGCATGCACAGGAATGCAAACACACATGCAAGACACACTTCTGTACACACACCTGCACAGGCATATGTGCACATGCACACACATGTGAACTCACACACAAATACACACATTTGCACACAGACACATGGACATGCAAAAACACAGAAATCACATTCACAAATACAGGTTCTCATGTAAGTGTACATGCAGTGCACACAGACATTTGTACACACAAATGTGCACACATGTGTACACACACAACTGCACACACGTGCAAGCAAATCTACACACCTGCATATATACTCAAACCTGTACACATGCACTCACCCCCGTAGACACGTGCAAATATGCACATGGACAACTGTGAAAATGCACCCCCGTGCTCACACATGCACAATGTGCACACCTGCATTCACATGTGCAAGCACATACATGCACACAGACATAAATATGAACATGCACACACATATGAACACACACACAGCTAGACGTGTCTGTCCACATATGTGCACTGCTGCATATGCACATTTGAATGCACAAGTACATGCCTATAAGCACATGCATGCACACGTGCACATACACACAGATGCCCACACACATCCAATCTCACAAACGTGCACATGCTGTACACATGTGCACGTGAACAGATGCACGCATATGCACACATACATAGAAATGAATGCGTGTTCCCATGTGCATACACTCATGCACAGGTACTTGGTCGCACATGTACACATATGCGAGCTGCCCATCTGTATGCACCGGTACGTGCAGCCACACACACACACACATACACGCATATACATTTTATTCTTTCCTTTTACCTCTTTTTCAGTTGCAAACCCAAACCAAAACACCCCCCAGCTATCTCCTGCTGACGGCTTCCTCTGAAATCTGATTCCCAGGGTGGATTCACAGCCCCAGATCCCACCCTCCTTTCTAGCCTTGCCTCCACCTTCTCCCCATCATGCCAGCCCTCCAACCCTTCCTTCATCCCTTCCTCCATCCCTCCATTCCTCCATCCTGCCATCAATCCCTCCATCCCTCCCTCTCTCCATTCCTCCCTCTGTTTCTCCATCCCTTCATTCCTCCATCCTGCCATCAATCCCTCCATCCCTCCCTCTCTCCATTCCTCCCTCTGTTTCTCCATCCCTTCATTCCTCCATCGCTCTATCACTCCATAACTCCATCTTTCCATTCATCCCTCCATCCCTCTCTATTTCCGTCCCTTCATCCCTCCATCCCATTCTCCCACTGTCCCTCCATCACTCCCTCAACCCCTCCATTCTTCCCTGCATCTTTCTTTTTATTCCCTGATGCCAATAAAGTCCATTTGCACTCAAATCACATCCACACTTGAAGCCCTCCAGTCTTTGTCAGCCTTGAGGCACTGCCAGCATTCCTACCAGGAGCAGAACTCCAATAAAACCAGTGAAATCCACACACCCAAATGCTGAATTACAAAGAGAAAAAGCAATTCCCCCTCATCAGTGACTGCAGCTGCTGGGAGTGCAGTGACAGGCAGGAGCATCCCTGTGGGGATTGTTTCTCTAGTATAACACTTTGCATTCCCTTACTGATTCTTAGGCCCTGAGGATTCTGGCCTTGGGTTTGGTTTTTTTCTTTGCTTGACTTTGCCTGGAATGGCTTAATTTCATTCTTACCTGTAGGCAAATTGTGGAAACTCATTTTATGGATGGTATTGGAGCACTCAGTGCTGGGGATGGATGGTTCAAAGAGCTGCCTTTGGAAAGAAAATAAATAAATATCAACTAGAGATGCCTATACACAGACATTGCTTTCTCTTCCAGATTTATATCATTCCTGCTATTACATCCAGTGCTACTAAAAGTGAGGATTACAATTAAAGATTTAGGAAGCTCCTCAGTATTTCCCAAGTTGGGACCCAAGCCATAGTGTTCTGGGGCATCAATGCACTGTGTATCAGCTTTGAAGGTCTGCAGTGTGCTCCTGTGCATCCACAATAGATGTGCTCATCTCTGCTTAGGCTGGGTTTGAAATAGAATCACAGAATCACTGAGGTGGGAAAAGTCCCCTAAGATCACTGAGTCCAACCATTCCGTCAGCACTGCCAAGGCCACCAGTAAACATGTCCCAAATGCCACATATACATGGCTTTTAAATTCCTCCAAGGATGGGGACTTCACCACTGCCTTGTGCAGTCTTTACCAGGGCTTGACAACCCTGTCCGTGAAGAATATCCAATCTAAACCTCCCCTGGTGCAACTTGAGGCCATTTCCTCTTGTTCTGTCTCTTGTTACCTGGGAGCAGAGCCCAACCTCCTCCTGGCTCCAGCCTCCTTCCAAGGCGCTGTTACGAATGGAGACAAGCTTAGACAAGTTCTGCCTTTGACTAAGATTTCTGGCAGTAACTCTGTTTGGGGCGGTCTGCACCCCAGATCGCTCTCGTTCGTAAGTTCTTAATAATGGTGGATTAGTCTATTGCAAAATGAATTATTTATTGAATAGACACAAAATTAACAGACGTAAGACTTTAAACAGACTACCTACTACACAGGAAAAAACAAAAAGAACTACTAGTAGATAAAATACAGTGCACGATAAAAAGGTACCTAGATTACAGCTAGATAAGAAATAGTATAGATTAGGATTCAATGTAACTTTCCATACTGATGATGGAGTACACATAGAATTCTTTCCTTCAGTTTTTGGGAAAGTATCCATGGAATTTGCCTCCAAACTTGGGGAAGAAGTCCTACACATTTCCAAGGCGTGTGTAGGAGGCTTCTGCCTCTTTTATAGTAAAGTGAAGTATCTCTCAGTTAGGAATTCCAGCTTATCTCCTCACATCTTGTTCTCAAGGCCAGTTGTTTATTGGGAATTCCACCCCTGGTGCCAGTGAGAGAAATAACTCACCAGCTAGGCAAGCTGGCCTGGGTTAGCTCATCAATTCATGTGAGGGGGAGAATGTCCAGAGTTATCGCACCAGCTGATGGACAGAGCAGATAAGCTCTTCTGTGGTAGGGGGGAAGTCCTGCCACAGGAGTTGAAGAAAGTGAGAAGGTTCCCCCTGAGCCTCCTTTTCTCCAGGTTGAACCACCCCCATATCCCTCAGCTGCTCCTCATGTTCCAGACCCTTCTCCAGCTCTGTTCTCTTCTTTGGACATGGTCCAGCCCCTCAATGTACTTGTCAGAGTGAGGAGCCCAGAACTGCCCCCAGGACTGGAGATGCCTCAGCAGGGTCCAGCACAGGGGGATGGTCACTGCCCTGGTCTGTGGGAACCCAGAGTGCCGAGAATATTTCTCTGCCTGTTTTTAAGGGTTCTTCCCACCTGAACAACACTGTTTTAGCTTCAAACCTTGGAAAAAATGACCAACAGTCAGACAAGAACTAGAAAATACGGTGGTGTGAATTAGGTGATAGACTACTATGTAAGATTGTCACAGGGTGAAAATTTTAGAGGTTTTGGGCTTCTCTTTGTAGTACATAGATAAGAGTAAAAAATATCAAAATGGAGAATTGTTGTTGTTTTCGAAACCTTCTTTTTCTTCTTCTACTGCTCCATGTTCTGCAGTAAAAGTAGTTTGGAACGATTGGATAGAAAATTCCGCAGTTCCTAGCCGTGTTACTGAATAATTGGTAGGAAAGTGAAAATAATGTAGGTTTTTAGTAACTATTGGTTAAAATATCTTTAAAAGGCTGTGTAAATCTTGATAATTAGACTCACTCCTACTTTTCTTCCTTCTATGCTGTACCTGGGTCACGCTAGTGGCTCTGTTCCTCTGATAAGACTTAATAAACAACCATCTGCAAGCATTGAAACTAAAGGAAAAGTCTCAGCTTATCTTTGAAACTCCTTGCAAAGACTTTCAGTAAATTCTTTCCCATCCGGAGGGACTTGATTTATGGCACGGTAAAGTGTCACTGGTCCTTTTGGACACACCATTGCTGACACAGGTGAAGTGCCCTTGGCCTCTTGCCTGTCTGGGCACACCTGGGCTCATGTTTAGCTACTCTCAACCAACACACCCTGGTTGTTTTCAAGCAGCAAAGATGGTAGAGTCATCCCAAAACTGCTGTTGTCAGACCCCAGCTCTGTGTTTCCATGCACACTACAGGTTAATGGCAAACAGCTTGTGCATTGAATGGACTATGGTATAACAAAAAAAGTAATATATGTATGGAAACAGGAACAAGGAAAATTGGAAAAGAATGACCTTATGATGGTGACCCAAGGTTTGCAAGGAAGATGCGCAATCAAAAGATTGCAATGGGATCAAGCTTGCTGCCTGGTGAAGTTCAAGATTGTGTTTCTTTTTAAATACTCTCAGTAATTTCATTTATCTGAAAGCTGCCATGGTGATTTTTGAGAATGTGAACCCCATCTTGGTCTGAGAACTGTTGCCCACAGAGGCCCCACACATGTTTGTGGACTGTCCTGCAGAAAACCTTTCGAAGTACATCTGTGTTGCTGTTTCAGAATTTGTTGCACTGAGAGCTGTTAGTGAAATGAGTTGTTCTTAATATAACAGGGAAGTTTTGTGGGAAGAATGATGTGGACCTGTTGCAATGAGTCCAGAGGAGGCCACTCAGATGATCACAGGGCTGAAGCCCATCTGTTCTGGAGACAGGCTGGGAGAGCTGGGGATATTCAGACTGGACAAGAGAAGGCTCTTGGGAGACCTTAGAGCCCCTGCCAGTCCCTAAAGAGGCTCTAAGGGAGCTGGAGAGGGATTTTGGACAAGGACCTGGAGTGACAGAACAAAAGATAATGGCTTCCCACTACTGAAGAGCAGGGTTAGAAGGGATATCAGGGAGAAATTCTTCCCTGTGAGGGTGCTGAGGCCCTGGCACAGGTTGCCCAGAGAAGCTGTGGCTGCCCCATCCCTGGAAGTGTTCAAGGCCAGGTTGGCCAGGGCTTGGAGCAACCTGGTCTAGTGGAAGGTGTCCCTGCCCATTGTAGGGGAGTGGAATAAGATGATCTCTGATGTCCCTTCCAACCCATACCATTCTGTGTTTCTGTGATTCTGAGATATTAGTGTGTTGCTGGAGGGTGCAAGCCTGCATGAATCCATTGCAGCAGCTCCCAGTCTGGAGCTAATCCATGTCCTAGCTCTGCATTCAGCAGTGCCATCACACAGGGATTTGCACAGCATCTTGCACCTATTTGGGGACTGAGGATTGGCATGCGCACGAAGGGCTTTTGAGCCTCTTTTTGAGTGTCCCTCATATGCAGCAGGCCTGGGCTCATGCCACATGGAAATGCTCAGTCATGCATTAATCATCTTTATTTATAACAAAAGTCATGGACAAAACTGCCTTGTGAGGTTTTGCAGCATCAGGAGATTTTGCTGCTCTGCAGATACCATGCAGAGCTGGATGGTGTTAGAAGCTGCAGCGTTAAAAAAAATTGCTTAGCATCTCAGTGAAATATATGGTTATCTGTATCTTGAAGCATGGCTGCTCATTCACATTCAGGAATCAACAATGGAAAAGCATCATTATTATTGCAACCCTAGGGTATATTACCATGTCCTGCAGCCATAGGGAGGAAGAGAGAAGATCCAGCAGGCAGGAATTGTGCAGCAAGATTGATTTATTTAATTATTTTACAAACTCTTTTATAGACTTTTTTCTCCATAGTCTAATTGGACAAAGGATCAGCCACCCCTTGGGGTGTTTGGCTAAAATCCTAAAACATCCATTGTCAAAATACTTTTCTACTGTACTATAAACAAGACTTTCCAAGGCTGCAGGTATTTGGTTGTTTACATAACTCTGCTACATCTTCTGTGAGAGCGAAAAGTCTCTCATGGGCTTAGAAAATAGCAAGAAAACCCTCGCTAGCAGCATTTTCGTACCTACGCATCATCAAGTAAAATCCATTAGTTCTAATCAGTGGAATTGATGTGCTGGCTGCAAACCTCTCTGAGAGAGGATGGAAGTTAAATAAAAATATTTCTGTTTTTAAATTACAGCCACCATGGCAGGAAGGAGGAATTCCTTCTCCAGCCGCCTCTGGGAAAATGGCGTGACCAAGTGTGATGCCACATTGTGGGACAAGGGGGCTGGCCAAGGACATTGGTGTCATACAGCATCAGATTGTATCAGTCTGGGGCACAATCCTGCCAAAAAGTTTATTATTAGGAAGAAATTCCTCTCTCTGAGGGTGGTGAGGCACTGTCACAGATTCCCCAGAGAAGCTGTGGCTAATCCATCCCTGGAAGTGTTGGACAGGGCTTGGAGTAACCTGGTCTAGTCGAAAGTGTCCCTCCACATGGCTGGATGAGCTTTAAGGTCTCTTCCAACTCAAACCAGTCTGTGATAGTATGATGATGCTAAAGGCACCATGGTGCAGTACAAACCAGAGCAATACCAGTATTTTGCAGCACCCAAAATCATCACTGACTTTGAGCAGAGCAGTGGTTCCCTGTCCTCTCCATGCTGGGATCCACTGGTGTGGAGGCAAGGAATAGCTCCAAGCATCTCCTGTGCAATGATAACTGGGATGTTTTGGAAGCTGATTAATAAGGTACCTGATCAACCTTCTTCTCCTGGTGTCCTCACATGAAGCCAGGGCACCTTTCAGTCAAGCTATTGGAGACCATCCAGGGACAGTTTTGACAGTTTCTCCTGCATTTTGTGATGGCATGAAGAGCAAGATGACTGGCAATGATGATGTGAGCAGATGTTTATACTGCAAGAGCTTTTTTCTGCATGACAATCTGATGACAAAGGTGGATTGGCTTCTTTTCTCAGACCACCAGCTGACATCTCATCACATGCTGCTGTACATATTCTCCCCCACACCCTGTACACACATATCCATCCATTCTTTTAGGAAATAATGCTATATGTGAGAATGGCATGGCAAAGCTCATGACCTTATAGGAATGGACAGTGAGTTTATTTAGGGAAAACACCCCATACAGTGGTAGCCATCTCAAAGGTAGGCACCTAACTCCTTGTTAATCACTGACGAGAGTTAGAGGAAGGGGATGGCAGCTCATCCCATTGCTCTCAGGAGGTCACTGATAAAAGCTGAAATGAAGTGAAAATGGAGAAAAAAATCACGTAGGAGCCCCACATCTCCTTAGAAGCCTTTTTCCCCCATTATAGAGGGACCCTGGGCATCTGCTTCATGGGCTAATATCACCTTGGGGTCCGGTGGTGGACAACCCAGTGTGTTGTGACCTTCCTAGAGAAAGTGTCTCACCAGGGAAAGGCTTTTCCAGGGGCTTTAGCAACTTCCCTGAGTGACAGGTTATTTCAGCAAGTGTAGTAACTTCTCTGCTACAAGTGATATCAGCTCTTTTTGATTTGGCTCTTTGTGAAATCACCCAGGCAAAACTCGGGGACAGAGAGACAGGAGCCTCATATGGCAGTTCCACAGAGGTAGCCTTTATTGTCCAGCAGCCCCTGTGAAGGGGAGGCCAGGGACAAAACCTCCCTCTCTTCAGGGGTAGAAGCAGAGGTTATATGGGGAAGGCAGGGGGTGGGGTAGAAACCAATTAGCCAACTGGGTACAGGCTATTACCATAAAGAAGCAAGGCATGTTGAGAGTGGCTCTTTTTGTCACCATGACCCAGAGGAAGGTTGCTTATCTCTGGGAAGATTCTTTTGGGCCTCAGGCCTCTCTCCAAGGGAGTGCAGAGGGCTCCTGCATCAAGGGCTCACAGCCCTCCACAGGCTAAAGGTAGGTGAGACTCCATCTCCAAAGCCAGAGTCAAACCACACTTGCAGCAGGTTGTTCAGCTCCACACTACTCCAGTGAGATGCAGGAAAGTTCTATTCACTCTGGTTGTTCCAGGCACTCGCTCCACTTTGCAGGAGATGTCTTGGCACCAATTGCTCCCATTCCTAATATCTATCACCAGAGACAAGAGAAACATGACAACACTGCAGGTGACAATCTAAAGGGGAGTTTTAGTAGCCTCCTATCACGGTGTCCCGCAGTGGTAGGGAGGAGAAGAGAGATCCAACAGGCAGGAATTGTGCAGCAAGATTGATTTATTTAATTATTTTACAACTCTTTTATAGACTTTTTTCTTCATAGTCTAATTGGTCAAAGGATCAGCCATCCCTTGGGGTGATCGGCTGAAATCCTGAAACACCGTTGTCAAAATATTTTTCTACTGTACTATAAACAAGGCTTTGCAAGGTTGCAGGTGTTCATAGTTTATAGAACTCTACAAATATCTTCTGTGAGAGAGAAAAGTATCTCACGGGACTGGAAGGAAGCAAGAAAAAGTCTTGCTAGCAGCAATATTTGTATTCACAGCCTCCCACATCTTAAATCATTTTATAATCATGCACAGCTTCTGCCTGGTGGGTTCACAAGGTTCTGCTCTGGGGTGTTCTTGTCTTCCTTGCCAATTTTGCTTACGATTCGTGTATGTTGTGAGAGTGTTTTGAGGCCAAATGGGACAGGAGCCAAAGCAATTCCATATCAGAGTGCTGCATAAAGAAAATAATTGAAATCCATAAAAAGAAAATTTGACCAATAAATCAAGTGTTCTAAAGGACATGAAATTCTTTAATGAAAATCACTGGCATAACACAGCCAGATTTCAGAAGAAGTGATTTTGTACCAGGTAGAAGGGGGAGTAAAATTTGAAATAATTTGCATTAAAAAAAGCCCCAAACCAAAATTCCCACCCGGCAGACATGAGCTTCTCTCACACCCACACTCTCACTCAGAGCTGGAGAGGGACAAAGACCAAGCTTGGTGCAATGGTATCACATAGGTTTGGGGTAGTACAAAGGAGGAGAACCTTACTACTGAAGGAGTGATGGGTCAGGAAGGAATAGAACTCAGAGAATCCACTGGGCAACTACCAAGATGGTACATTCAGTTTCCTTCTGATAATTTTTCCCATTGGAGGGTAAATTAACTCTAGGAGTACATATGAATGACTGAGAGGCTTTAGGGTAAATAAAAGGGGATTGTCTATGATTGGAAGAGAGGAGCAGTGATCTGAAGAGTGCTTATAGCTCTTCTGCTGGAGCACTAAGTTCCATAGGATCTATAAGTGGTGGGATTTCAACAAGGAAGTCCACAGGTAGCTATGGCCAGCTGCTCCTGCCAACTATGAAGTATCCCGGCATCCTATATGAGCCACTGCATTGTTCCTTGCATTTCTTCCTGCAGATCCTCTGTGTTACACTTTCTTAGTGCTGATCCTGGATCGTGGCCAGTGTCCATGTGCAGCCTGTGAAGTCTCATGGGCATGCCCCACCATGCTGACTCGCAAAGCCTGGTGACTTGAAAAACCCACAGTTCCATGACTCTGAGCTTACAGGTTCCTCATACTCTGAGAGGGACATTGCTCCACTGAGTCACAATGGCCACTGACAGAGGTATTACAGAGATGACTTATTGAGGGATTAAAGGAACCTAATATTCCCAGACTAAATGCAAGCCATAGGAGATTAAATAAATGAAATTATATATAACTGAAAAGGGAAAAGCCAAGGGGAATGTAGTTGGAGCTTTATCATGGCCCATAAGTTTGTGAATGCCTGAGTTGTTAGGAAATAAGACCGACTAAGGTATCAGGATATAAGATATAGAGATCAGGGCTCAGTGTTTGGGCATGTCACGTACTGGTTAGCGAGTTCAGAGACTGATCTTCCCTAAAACAGGAAAGAGGAGGCTGAGGGGGGATAGACACCTTCTTGCTCTATACAACTTCTGTCAGGAGGATGGAGCTAGGAGACGGTCAGTCTGTTCTCACAGGGAGCAAGAGACAGGATCAGAGGAAAAGGCTGCAAGTTGTGCCAGGGCAAGTTTAAGCTGGAAACTAGGAAAAAATTATTCCCCAGAAGAGTTGTCAAGCCCTGGAACAGGCTGCCCAGGGCAGTGGTGGAGTCCCTGTTCCTGGAGGAATTTAACAGACATGTGGATGTGGCACTTTGGGACATGGGTTAGTGGTGACCTTGGCAGTACTGGTGGAATGGGTGGACTCTATGAACTTAGAGAATTTTCCAACCTAAATTGTTCTGTGATTCAGTGATTTTAAGTCACAGATTCTATTTTATCTACACTCAGCAAGGAGATGCATCTCTTCCAGTTCGTCCTGAGTAGAAATCTATGATTCCTCTCTTATTTAAGCAGAAGTTTTTTAGCCCTCCATAAGTAGTTATTGTTCTGTCCTTAATTAAGAAAGTAGAAAGACAAAAAGCAAGTGACATAACCACCACAAAGCAGGACATAAATATTTCTTACCTAGCTGAGCATTGCTTAACTCAGCTCTTCCAAGGAGCCGACTTGCTCATAAATCCAGAGGATGAGCCTTCCTTGTCATAATAAGCCACAAGCAAACACCTGTGACTCTCTGCAGTAAAACTGCTTTGGTAATAAGCAATACAACTGGTCTAGGGCTTAGCCTGAAATTTCCAGGAGCAGAAAGTGCTTTCCACATGTCTGGGTGTCCCCAGGGCACAGGTGTGACTCTTTCCACTAGTGAAAACCAAAAGAGTTCCTTGGCATGGCTAGTCTCCAACAAGGACAGGAGTGCTGGATGGAAAACACCCTGAAACATCACTGGACCAGAAGGTTCCCTGCAAGTACTTTTCATAGAGTCATAGAATTTTTAAGGTTGGAAAAGTCCTCCAAGACCATTCAGTCCAACCATTCCTCTAGCACTGCCAAGCCCACCGCTAACACAAGTGCCAGATCTACATGTGTGTTAAATCCCTCCACTGCCCCAGGCAGCGTGTGCTAGGGCTTGACCACTGTTCTGGGGAAGGAATTTTCCCTAATAACCAATCTAACCCCTCCTTGGTCCCACCGTCCACCTCTCTGATGGTGTTGGTGTTGCAGCCCAGGAAAACCAGGAGCCCTGGGCCCACAGATCTCCCCACAGAATTTTGGAAATCACTGATGGTTTCTCACCAGGAAACATCCTGTCTCCAGGTAACAGTGCTGAAAGAATTAAAAACCTCCTTTGTTTTCTTGAAGCAGGCAGGGTCCTGACATTTGCAGCAGAAGACAAAGGATAGGGAGAGATTTGAGTGAAATCTAAACCAGTTTTAGCTCAATTAAAGCAACTGATGCCTTTAGGAAAAGATCCCTTTCACCAGAGCCCTGTTGTCATAGTGATTTGGGAAAATGGAGTCTAACGGATCCCTCATAGCCCAGCATCTTGCTAGGCCTGACAAAGGAGAGGGATTATTTTTCAGCTAACATATCTGATTTGCTTTTGCCAAGGTTGGTTTTACTTTTGTTCTGTAATTCTTGGCTGCAGTGACCTTGGGATTTGAAATGCCCCGCACACATGTGAGTAAAGCCTTTGTACGTGGCCAGTCCTTTCACAGTGCTCACTGCTCAGTGCAATCTGTTCATGATATTATTCTGTATCCTGGTTACAATGAGACCTTTGGTTTTCCCAGCCCTCCCATGAGATGATTGCTTATCTGAGTGTCTTTTCAGTTCCTTGAGGTTTTTTCCCCTAAAATTTCAGATTTTTTTTTCTCCATATAGTAAATTTCATCTCTTTGCACATGACAAGGCAGAGGCTCAGACTGTGCACCTGCTTGGACACAGAAATGCAAAACGAGAGTAGTATTTCCTTTCTCTGCACCTATATAAATGTGTGCAAGGATGCACATGGACACTCATCTGCCCCATCCATCCACCATCCATTCATGTCTTGGCAGAGGAATGAGGTTGCTCATGTACCCTGTGCTCAGCAGCGAAACACCCTTGTGTTTTCTCCCCACCTCCTTGGCTGAGACTGAAACCCATCCATATCACATCACTTGTGAACAAAACTGACCTGCCTGTGCTTGTCCTTTCTGCTTGTCCCTTCCTGTTGTGTACAGGGTGATTTGTAGGGGAAAGGCAAAAATAAAACTGGCTTACAGGCATGAATGCCTCATTGTCTCTGCCGACATCCAAATACTGCAAAATTTGAAAGAGACAGGATCTTGAAGGCAGGATCAGGTCCTGAATGGAGTTTACTTCCCAGATTTGGGTGGTAGAAGCATAAAATTGTCACCATCTAACCATGTTGTGAGTCATGATGGTGTAAAGTCCGTGACACCTCCCTCTCCTCCCTGTATGGGATGGTGCTGTGTGCAGCCACCACTGCCACTGTATGTTGCACAATCCCTTCTACTGTAACACTGGGTAGATATTGACAGGTGACTGCACTTTGGATTCACCACTTGCTTCCTTCTCCTTGCAAGACGTGCATGCAGAACCCAAGATGAAGGTTGAGTTCGCTCCGCTGTCTCTGCCACTGCAGAGAAGGCTTCAGACAGCATCAGTGGTTCAATGGGTCTTCAGCTTCCTGGGTCTGGGTAAGAAACACCTCTTCTTCCTTTTTCTGAGAAGTCAGAGAAGCTTTCCATAGAATTGCAGTATTGGGTTGGAAGGGACCTTAAATATCATCCAGTTCCAATCCCCTGCCATGGGCAAGGACACCTTCCACTAGACCGGGTTGCTCCAAGCCCCATCCAACCCGGCCTTGAACAGGTCCCCAAGGGATGGGGCAGCCACAGCTTCCTTGAGCAATCTGTGCCAGTGTTTTTGGCTTCTTCTCACCACCTGATCAGAGCACGGTAGCACTAAGGAAGTGTATGGCTGCCTGCCTGTGCATGGGAATATTTACAGGTCTTATGCAGCATCTAAACCTGGGTGGGGTTTTCAGTTTCTCTTGCCCTTTAGGTTTAGAGTTTTCCTGGTTTAAGCTGTTGCTCTGCTTGGTGTTAGGGATGGGAAACAGAATTACCATGCTTGAGGAATGGTACCATAAGAAGAGCATTGAGGACTCTGCTTTGCAGCCCTGGGAACAGACACTTCACTTTTTACAGATGCCCCTGAACATTCGAAAAGGTTGTTTTTCAAAGAAAACCCAAACAGTTGAGGAAAATCAAACCAGCAAACTGAGATGCAGACAAACTCACTGCTTGGTGGATGGCATCAGGTGCTGATGGAAATGACACACATGCAGTTTTGGATAGGATGCACAGGGAAATAAAGAGATGGGAGACCCAGAAGTGCGTCATCAGAGAGTACAAACTGCCTGGAGACATTTAGAGCCCATCAGGCTGGAAGGTGGCATCCCAGTGTTTCCTAGCGTTAGGGAAATAAAGAGATGGGAGTATCAGAGGCAGGTAATCATTGTAAAATGTCAGGGGCCATCTGCAGCACATCAGGAGCCAAGCTAAAAGGTAACATCACAGAGTTTCCCATTGTATGCCAGTTGTGAATCTCAGATGGGACGTGCATAAAGCTCCTCATTTTTTGTGGCAATACAGTTGTTGACTAGCCCCAGAACATAGCAGATCTTTGTGTGTATCCATTTCCTGGTACACAAACATCTCCAGAACTATACCTGCACAGAAAGCACAGGCTGTGCTTCTGAGTCCCACTTGGTTTCTGAGATGGGCCCTTCCAAATTCTGCCACAGACTTAAGTCTGAATGGCCACCTTTGCACCGGTATCTGATGGATCGGAGGACTGCACCATACTGGTCCAGATAGTGTAGCTCTTTAAATGTTTCTTGGTGTAGGATTGGTCCATGCTAAGTATCACTCTTCTGAACTACACATTAGCCCAGTTTGGGCAATTCCAGAGGCCAGGGGCCATTGCTGGTCAACGGGATGGGTGAAGCTACCTTTTTTTTGGAAGAGAAGTGCCAAACAGCCACCCTTGGTGCCATTGTGTACTTGTGTTATAAACCCTGGGGGTCTCCCTGAGCAGAAGAGATGCCACCTGTGATCAACATTCCAGTGAAGAAGAGATCCCACCTGTGATCAACCTTCTGCCACCAGAGAACACCTGTCAGGAGGAGACATGAATGTGTCCTGGCAAGAAAGATGGAGATCTGGCAAGAGCTGTGCAGCCTTGGACCCAGCTGGCCAAGATGGGACATTTTGGAGTGCTCCGTGATTCCCTCTCTGTCCCTGCCACCTGCATTTCCTTCCACAGTGCATGAATCAGTTGGGATGCAGTAGAGATGTGGTCGCAGTGCTAACAAGGGATCCAACAGCACATCCCCGTTCCCAGCATGGATGCAGTTGGGGCTTACGGAGTTTTAACAGTATTTTCCAATAAAACAATTTGTACTTGAGGTTTTTTTCCTTCTTGGTATTGGGAGCAAACTGGCACTTGACTTTCCACAGATGAAAATTACTTCTGGAGCCAGCAGAATGACAGCAAATGGCCAGGAGGAAGGAATCCTCTACAGCTGTAGGAGTTACTTGCAACACAGGTTCTATCTCCTGCAGGGAAATGCAGCTTGCTCTGCATGGGGATGGGACCCAAACCCACTCCTCCTCCCATGGCTGACCTTCCAGAACTTATCTTCTTTCCCCGGAAGAATTTGATTTGTTGTTTGGGTGTTTTGGTGTGTTTTTGTGGGTTTATTTGTTTTTGGTTTTGGTTTTAGTTTGGGGTCTTTTTGGTGATACAATCTGAAACCAAAAGCAGTTAAGAAATGCTCTTAAGAAGGGCATTAGAAAGGTGATAACAAAACCTTACGAAGCAATTCCAGCTGGTTTGGTTCATTTTACAAAGTTTCTTTGAGCCTGGAGCTTTCCTCCCAAAATCTCCCAGTTAACAACTGCATAAGGTAGATGCTAAGAGATACCATTATTTTCTTCGTGAGCTGCCAAGCACCCCTTGTTGCACTGTTATAACCCTCAGGCACAGAGCTCAGACCTTCCGTGGGCAGGATTTAGCTGCCGGCTGCTCCACTGTTTGGGAGACAGGCTTGTGCTTCTGCTGCCAGAAGAGGGCTTCTGAAAACACCCATTTGACCGCTGCACAGGTCTTCGACCAGAGATCCCAGCAGCGCTGATTGCAGGCAGCTGTTGCTATGGTTGTGCAAATGCATCGCCTGAAAAGCCAAGCTCTGGGCAAGGGACTCATTCATTCCTGGCAGGATGGTGGGTGAGGGCAGCAGCTCGGCCTCAGTGCTGGCAAGGAGCTCTGCTCCAGCATCCCTTGCAACAGGCAGGCATTGTCTGCCCTGCCAGTTTTCCTGAGGATGTTCCTGACAAGAGCACGGAGACAAAAGGTTTCATTTTACTTCCGAGGCTGACAGCTGCTGTAGGAAGAGTTCAAGGTGTAAGAATGGGTTGCAGGGCATGGAGTGAGGACCCCATTGCCTCTCCAGTACATGATCCGAGTACCGACCAGTGCCCCCTCGTAATAGAGGGGAACCAGGCTACTGCAGAAACTGAAATCAGCAGGCTGGTGCCCAAGCCTGCTGCACTGCTTCCTGCTGCCTCTCTCATTCCTACTCTCCACTGGGCATGGACGTCCATCCAGACACACCATGCAGAACCATGAGTGCAGGGCTGAGCCATGGCAAACAAACCTAGTGCAGGGGCAGTAGACCTGGGCACGCTGCCTCTGCAGACCCAGCATAACAAACCCAGCCTTCAAACCCTTCGAGTCATTAGGATTGGCTTAAAGGGCAATGTGATACCAGTGTGATCAGGCTTCCTTGGCAGCTAAGTGTAGTCCACAGCCTGCCCAGATCAGCTGTGCCCAAGGGTGCCGTATCAGTGTAGGTGGTCACTATCAGGGACTCCAGGCTGGCACTGGGGACCTCAGGAACATGCATCTTGGAAGCATTCAAGGCCAGGCTGGATGGGACTCTGAACAACCTGGTTTAGTGGAAGGTATCCCTGCCCATGGTGGGGCAGTTAGAACTGGATGGTCTTTAAGATCCCTCTAACCCAACACATTCTGTGATTCTGTGATGATTTTGCAAACCTTCCTGACAAGCGCAGTATGAATCTGACTCACTTTGGGGCTGTTGCAATAAAAAAAATCTCTTTCTGTGGGCTGCAGTTTTCCCTGTTTCAGGCTGAATGAACAAATTCTGGGTTAGCAGCACTTTGATGGGACATGGTTGCTGCTTAGACTTGGCCAGAAAAGTCCTCCATGTGCTTTGAAACCTGTGGCTTGTTTGGAACCCATGGCTCACTTGGACCCAATGGCATATTTGTGCTTTCTGTGATATGGCCAATTTTTTGTCCAGAGAGGGATTTGCAGCTCACAGCAAAACTACTCAGCATAAGAAACCCACCACTTCATTTTTGCTCTGAGCTTCTTTGAAGGAATCTATCCCAGGAAACCACTTGGCCTGTGAAAGAATCCAAGAAAGCCATCAATTGATGTCTCTTTTCTTTGCTGAGTCCCATACAGCCATAGAGATGTGAGATGCTGAGTCCTGGACCATGAAAAGTTGCTGCAACCTTGCTCAACAGGTGCAGCGCAGAGTCCAAGACCATCCTATGAATGCTTCATCCAAAGCCAAATCTCACCATGGACAACCACAAAGAAACCTTCTTGCATCTGGACTGGTCAGAAAGTGCAAGATTTAGGGTCTGCATATGGCATTCCTTCTTGTCAAGGACCCTTTGGTTTTAGTTTTGGTTTGAAGCAGTCTCCACTTTCCATGACAGTGCAGACAGTGCAGCAGCTAATATCAGCCCAGCCCAGGATTATCTGGCTATTTTCAGATAACAGAACTGATGCATCTGCAAAGACTTGCATGATGCCCTTAGCCCTGCTCTTACAGCCCTTGTCTGCCTTGAAAGGGCTCTGTGTAAGGGCTTAAGCCATTTTATAGCAATTTAGTATGTGCAATTGGACTATAGCACAAGAGTCCAGACCTGCAGAGGGAGGAGATGAGGATTGCCTGTTTGCAACCTCACACCCAAACCTGCCCATTTCTTCTGAGCAGTGGGACTGGTGGTGGTGGACTCAACCTGGGGACCTGACATGGCTTTTGGGAAGCACTAATAGAGCTCTGTGGCAAATACTCTGCCACTGGTGGCCCAGAAAGTCTCAGTGTCCAGACAGTGCTACAGAGTGTCTCCTTCTCACCAAACTACAGACCATAAATAATCAGGTGCCTGCCTAAGGTTGGAATTGGTTTGGATGAAGATTTAACTGTACATTTTCTGGAACTTTCCTGTCTCTTTGGTCTATCCACAGTAACTTTCAGACTGACAGTCCATTCTGGGACAGGAATGGGCTCCTTTCCCACAGAGCACCAAAAGGTTTTAAAAGGACAAAAACCCCCCAAAAACTTAAAATTGAATGAAGGTCACTGAGTGCAAATTCTGCTCTGAAAAAAAAAAAAAAGGTGAATTGCAAATGAATTGAGGAAGAACTTAATAAGTATATAATTGCGAGATAAAGCATGGATTTGGACCAGAACTACTCCTTCACTTTGCAGAATGTACTTTGAGCTTTGCACAGTATGATAAAAAGAGAATTAGGCACTGCACAGTTTTGCAGCAGACCTGACAACCTAACTCCCAGCTGTAGTAAAATTGTGTTTATTTATCATGTGGACCCTGGAGCTGCAGTTCATGTTCTATGCAATTCTTGAGAGTTATAAAGTCTATGTCTGAGGCATTTGAAAAAGAAGCATGAGCTGCAGGTTGAGGGAGGGGATTCTCCTCCTCTGTTCCACTTTTGTGAGACTCCAGTTGGAGCGAGTCCAGAGGAGGCCACAGAGATGCTCCAAGTGCTGGAGCCCCTCTTTTCTGAAGAAAGGCTGGGAGTGCTGGGGGTGTTCAGCCTGGAGAAGAGAAGGCTCTGGGGAGACCTTAGAGCCTCTTCTAGTGCTAAAGAGGCTCTAAGGGAGCTGGAGAGGGACTTTTGACAAGGCTCTGGAATGACAGGACAAGGGGGAATGGCTTCCCACTGCCAGAGGGCAGGGTTAGATGGGATATTGGGAAGATATTCTTGGCTCTGATGGTGGTGAGGCCCTGGCAACCACAGGGTGCCCAGAGAAGCTGTGAGTGCTGCATCCGTGGAAGTGTCTAAGGCCAGATTTGAGGGGACTTCTATGATTCCATTAAAAGTGTGGCACCAGGTGGGAGCAGTAGTTCTTTCTGACCTGCAGGATGCATTACAGGTTAGAACTGTTGCTTTGCAGAGAGCTGCAGGTTTTTTTCCACTGGCAAATTTGTAGTGCCTACCCAGGTGCCTGCTGCAGTGTCTCTACTTATAGGAAGACAAACAATCCCATTTCAGCTTTAAGGGGATTTAGGATCCTGTTAGATTATTGCACTTCCCCCCCCCCCCCCCCCCCCCATAGGGATTATTGGTTCTATCGTGACAGTGTTTTAAAAAGGGGCAAGGATTTGCTTTTCCATGCTTTGTAATCAGGGTGACTCATCACCAAAAAAGAAAAGCTACCAACATGATCCACTTATTTATCCGTAAGTGAAAGCAAACAGGAGGTACACAAAGGTCTTAGATGAGAGCATCCTATTCCACTTCTCTGACAGGCCTTAGCTGAGATGAGGTGGAGAGAGCAGGTACGAGGTGATTCCCAAAGATGGAAAAGATGTCTCAGAGCATGAGGGTGTGGATGCATCTATATCACAGCTGAAGCTGAAGCTGAGCAGGGCATCTCCATCCTCATATCTTTCAGCCCTGGGTGGTGGATCTGTGATGAAGACCCAAAGTAGAACAAAATGTATAAAACATTATGTAACCCATGAGCTGGGGAGGGCAAAGGATTTGGATAAATCTTTGGGTATTTTTCAGCTCAGTCTTTCCCTTCACAAGCAATACTAAGGCTTCCAGAGGAACAGATGGAGAGGACACAGCTCTTCCCAGGCGCACATCTGCTTTACCAGGTGGCAGCTTGGTGGCTGATCATCACTTTCCAGTCTCTGCAGACAGTATTGGGCTTGAGTGGGATTTCATGTACCAAATGATGTTTGTTTGCACAAAGACTTTTCTTCTCTTGTTCCCATGCCAAAACATAGGGTATAAGGGAGGCGGGAGGTAGAGGTAAAAGCTGAGCACTAACTGGAGAAAGTCCCAAGTGATGGAAGTCTTAGAGAATGAAATAGAACATTCTTATAAAATTCATGATGACATCGAGTTGAAAGAACTGAAAATCCTCTAGACTCCAAGATTAGAGTTGAGACTGAACCTGAGAAGTGGAGGAAAGGGTCCAAAATCAATAATAAAAAACTCAGTAAAGAGTAAAATCTTATCTATGTGTATAAATCATGGACACAACTAAAATAGGGAATCATTAGCTCAAGAAAAAGCTATTGGGGACTGTACAGGCTGGATATAGGACCCTTTTTGCTGCCATTGCAAAGTATCAGGTGTCATCAGAGGGTATTAACAGCAGTTTTGGAGTAAAACAAGGCCATTATCATTGCAGAGATCAGTCTGACTCCAGAGAAAAGCAAGACAGCAAAGGATAGAGAGCTGATCCATGAGAATGTGAATCCACTGTGGATGCAGTGAGATCCATCAGTCTTTTGGGAAGAGGGGGACATGGTGGCCTTTGGAGAAATTGGTGGTTGCTACAAGGCAGGTGCTTAGTGTCTTTTCAGGTTCCTGGGCAGGATAAAAAAGAAACCACCTCTGCATCAGAGGTTCCTTCACACTGATATATTCAGCAGCAAGCTCAGTGGAGGCTTGGGCTACATCCGAGGACCAAAATGCCTCTCCAAGTGAACTATTCCTCTCCCAAAGTCCACCTAATCCAACTGCCAAGTCACTGCTGGCTTTTCTTTCAGCACAGTGCTGTACAGCTGCCTTCATCGCCCTCTTCTTCACTCGTTTTTGGCTGGTCAGTACCCTCTATGCTGCATGGTGGTTAATAGACAGAGAGAAACCCAGCAAGGGTGGGCGGCGGATCCACATCCTCCGGAACTGCATCATCTGGAGGTACATGAGGGACTATTTCCCCATCACGGTAAGTGCCACCGATCTATCGGCTCTTCAGTGTTTCAGGGACCAGCTTTGTCCTTGGAGTCTGGATACAGTCTGGGGTCAGCAGTCATGGCATGGGGTGCTAGAAGTTTAGTGTTGAAGGATAATCTTCCCAGCTCCCAGATTACTGGAAGACACAGTAAAAAATAGGGATCACCATGTTCACAAACCACATCCTTCAATCATCCGGCTTTTCCACACCTATTTAACCTTGCTGCATTACAGCTGTTAGGTAAATCTCACCTTTGTTTTCTGTGTCTATATTGCAACATTCCTGCCCTTCAGGTTGTTCAGAATTTACCCATTTGGCACAGGGCCAAGTTTTAACCAAAATCAAGAGATCCTGGGTGTCCTGCAATGTCAGTATCCCCTTCTGCTGAGGAAGGGGATGGATGGGTAAATCTGTGTGTGCACTGGGCAGTCTCATAGAGCTACTGTTCTCTTGAGAGGGGCTTCTGTGACATTCCCTGATTTACTTAATGCATGTGGCTGGCCTTTGCCCTTACTCTTTTATCTGGTGTCCCCTTGGCATGGTGTGGATGCATAGAGTAGCAGCAAGTCCTGCCTCAGAGCCATCACCATTTGGTACAAATCTGAGAAATGCAGCAGAAGAGGTCATGGGTTGTGCAAGGAAGAGAGCTTCAAGGGTAGATCAGGAAATGGGAATTTCTAAGGTAATTCCTTTAGAAACCCATTGTCTGTTGAGAGAACTCAGATGGGATGCACCCAGCTGGTCAGAAATCACCTGGAGTCAGAAGCTGGGTGCTGCAGTCCAGGATAATGAAGTCGGGAGCCTAAAAATCCAAAGAACCCACCAGCCCAAAAGAAAAAGTAAGAACCCAGCCTGAGAGTCCATCCTGAATGGAGTAGGGCCTGGGATAAGGATTAAGGGGAGCCAGAGCAAAGTGAGGACCAGAGATGACATGCCCATCAGCTTTCCTGCTCAACCAAAAATGACCCTCTTCTCTGCTCTCCTAAGATCCCACCTGGAATACTGTGCACAGGTCTGGTGCTCCCAACATAAGAAGGTTAAATGGCACTTCTGGGGCAAGTCCAGAGGAGGCCACGAAGTCAAAAAGGGGACTGGAGCACCTGCCCTATGGAGACAGCTGAGAAAATTGGGGCTGTTCATCCTGGAGAAGGTTGTGTGGACACCTCACAGCACCTTCAAGTATCTGAAAAGGCCTTACAGAGAAGATGGAGAGAGACTGTTAATCAGAAACTATAGTGATGGAACAAGGGGGAATGGGTTCAAACTGTAAGGGAGTAGATTTAGATGGGATATTGGAAGAAATTCTTGGCTGTGAGGTTGGTGAGGCCATGGCACAGGTTGCCCAGAGAAGCTGTGACTGTGCCGTGCCTGGAAGTGTCCAAGGCCAGGTTAGACGGGCCTTGGAGCAACCTGGTCTAGTGGAAGGTGTCCATTCCCATGGCAGGGAGTGGAATGTTTTTAAGGCCCCTTTGATAGTGAAATCGGCCAGAAAATAAGCTTTCTAATACAATTTGAAGTGTTAGAAAGCAGGCATTCTTTATCTGTGCAGGACATATTACAGGGGTATCTCCTTTTATCTAATGTGCGTGATGAGGCTTTACAATAAGGTATTTATCCATTATAATCATACATGTTCATTAAAGCGTGTCTCCTAGCTAACACATAAATCATCACTTTTCCTAGAACTAATTTGCATGCCTCCTACTGGAAATCATTTTATGATCTTGGAGGATCCTCTAAAGGGATCTCTGGTGGTCCTATTCAGTGAATACTTCGATTTGAAAGGTGACCTTTCCTTGAAATTTTTCTTTAGGCATATGCTGTTGCTTCTTGTTACCTAACTTGCAAAAAAACCCACTGTAATCCTCTTTATCTGTTCCTCCACTGGTAAGACGCATTTATCATCCAGTGTGCATACCTTTACATCCTTTTATGGGGTTTTTTGCTAATTAGGCTTTAAACTCTATTCAGCAACTTCAGGAGAACTGAAAATTTCTATTCTCTATGTTATTTATCACATTCCAACCCAAACCATACATTAATGCAATGATTTTTGTGACTGTAATAATTATATGCAAATATATATTCTGTAAATTATCTGCGGCCATAATCCACCACTTACGAAGTGTTGGACCAACATCTCTGCTGAAATTTAGCTGCCAGCTCAGCCCAGCAATGATCCTTCTCCTGTCCCTTTCTAATGGACATGGAACCCCGCTCCTGAATGCTTCACTGCATTCCGTGTCTCTCCTTTCTTTTAAGAGGACCACTAAGACCAGTAGAGGGAGCATGGTATGGGGTTTGGCTGCAGCTGCCTGGGGGAGGGCCGGGAGGGCTCTGTGGAACCTTTCTCCCCATTTCTCTGTGAGAAAATAGAGGAAGTTCCACAAAAGGACAGCAGAAAAATTTAAAAAATATATAATATAGAGAGCATTATAACCAGGAAATCACATAATACTATTTCTCCAAGATATTTTTTCAGTCATAGAAACATGGAATCATAAAATGTTTTGGGTTGGAAGAGACCTCAATGAACATGCAGTTCTAACCCCCCTACCATGGTCAGGGACACCTTCCACTAGACCAGGTTGCTCCAAGCCCTGCCCACTTTGGTCTTGAGAACTTCCAGGGATGGGGCAGCCACAGCTTCTCTGGACAGCCTGTGCCATCAGCATCCTCACAGCCAAGGATTTCTGCCAAATATCCCATCTAACCCTGCTCTCTGGCAGTTTGAAGCCATCCCCATTTGTTCTGTCCCTCCAGGCCCTTGTCCAAAATCCCTCTCCAGCTCTCTTTGAACCCCTTTAGGCACTGGCAGGGGCTCTAAGGTCTCACCTTTTCTTCTTCAGGCTGAACAACGCCTCTTGCCCAAAGTCCCAGCACAAGGGGCACAAGGAAGTGAGATGTGGGGACACAGACTGGGTTGGCATCCAGGACTCTGGGCTGTATTTGTGTGTAGATTGAGTTTGTTAAGCCCTGGAGAATTAGGCATTCTGGGAAGATTAAGTGTGCCTCCTAATCCTACCAGATCCCAGCAGCAAACATAGCATGGTCAAGTGTTTGGAGGCAGCATGTGCTGCCTGCTGTCTTATTTTAGGAAACAGCTTTAAACACTGCTTTTAAGGGATCCCTGTGCATGTTTGCTATCTTGGAAGCAAAGAGAGGTTGGGATGAGCATCTGTTCTCTGGGCAGTGTGAATTTGCAGTATGCTGCAGTACATGGAGCGTGCCAGTGATGAGCTAGGCCACTGCAGTGTGTGCAAGGTGCGCCTTCTGCTGATACCACCCTTGCACAAGTACCACTTTGCTGCTGGATTTATCCCCCTTGGAACTGATTCCATTTCAATTAATGATTTGAGAATCAGAGCCAGGCAGGACCCAAATGAGCTTGAGTGTTTTCAAAAGGGGGATGAGAAAAACTGCAGTGAGAATCCAAGTCAGGGTCCAGTTCATTGCCCAGAGAAGTTATTTCTGCTTAATTTCTCTGCATTTAAAACCTATCTTAAAAAAAAAAAAAAAAAAAAGTGGTTTTTTTTGTTTTGTTTTGTTTTGTTTTTTTTTTTTAATATGCCCTCATTGTAGTCCTTCAATTGGCCTGGAATTGTTTCAAAATTGTGTAGATGTGGCACTTGGGGACATGGTTTAATGGTGGTCTTGTCAGTGCTGGGGTAATGGTTGGACTTGATGGTCTCAGAGGGCTTTTATGACCTAAATGAATCTATGATTCTTCAATTCCAATACATGGCTGAGCTCAGCTGCATTATAAAGTTGTGAAAAATACACCAAAAGGTGTAAAATGAATCTGGTTGGGCTAGAGTATGTCTGAACAGATGACCAGTGATGTCTGCTGTGTTGATGTTGCCTACAGAGTGATTTTGGATGCTGTGGACTGCTCTATCTATGCTATGTTGAAAAACTAGTCAGTAATCTGTCTGCTGCTGCCCAAACCCTATCTCCATGTTCACAATCCCTTCCTCATCATTTATCAGTGCATCTTTACGATGAAGGATACACCCAGCCTAACAGTAAAAACAAATTGCATCCTCTGGGCAAGTGAATGGACATTGTGGCTTTTTCTCCCCAGTCCCATCCTGTCCTGTCACCATCCTCCCTCATACAGCCATGGTGCTTTGGTAACCCCAGATGAGGAAGGTGAAACTGGAAAAGTGTAAGCATAATCTTGACAAGATCTATCTCTACCACAGTCCTCAAACAGAAGTCACCATATTTCTTGCTGACTGAAAATTGGGGCTGGATGCTTGGCTTAGGCAAGACATCTCACCTTTGGATCACAAAACCTGGGTTATGAGTCCATTCTAGCAGTAGGAAGTGAAAATTAACGTCTTGGGGGAAATTTTGGGGACTGTTGTGGTTTTTTAGGTTTCTCAGTTAATTTCTTCCCGTTGTTTTCAGGGAGACGCTAGAAGGGGGAGGGGGTGATTTTTTTGGGTGAATAGTCAGCGATCGAGACACAAAAAGAAGTCCCCTGGCATTCCAGTGGAGTTGTTGTGGGGTTGGGGAGTTTTTGGCTGGGGGAGTGGGCTTTTCTGTTCAAGGTTTTTCGGGAGTTGTGGCGTGATGCCACGGTAAGTTGTGGACTCGGACCCGAGACTTGATGGGGGTGGGTCCTGCCTTCCTTCCATTCGGGGATTGAGGAGAGCGTGGTGCTGCGGGAGTTTGTGTATTCGGCTCCAGGACTTTGCTACGCTGCAATTCGGCACCACGATCGAATCTGCCTGCTTTCCCTGCTTCTGCCAGCTGCTCCTTGGTAGTGCTGAGATCGAACCCTGAGTTTGCAGAAGGAGCAAGTTCCTTCCTTCCCTCCCGGCGCCGGCTGAGGGGATCACGGCATCTCTCTGCCTCGCTAGGGCCGGCTGCGCCCCCTGCCGGCCGTGATCATAACTACACCATAGGGAAAAACTGTAGTTGGTGGGTTGGAAGCTTCTGCTATTGGTTTGTTCTGTCCTGATACATATATATATATATTCTAGTAAAGAAGTGTTAGTCCTTTTTCTACTTTTTTTTTGCCTGAAAGCCCTGTAATTTTGAAATTAAAATAGCTTGGAGGGAGGGGTATTTTCTTCCTGTTCCAGGAAGGTTCCTGCCTTCCTTGGCAGACATTTGCCTTTTAACCCAAGACAGGGACATATTTTGTTTTCAGCTGCTGTCATCATTCAGCGCAACCCCAGTAGGGTTAATCATGCCGGCTTTATTCAGGGCAGCCTGGAAAGAACCTGCTGTACAGGAAAGGCCCCTGTTGTCTTCACCGCACTGTTTTCTCCCTGTGAAGAGCCACCAGGACATTTCTTACAAGCCTTGGGGTTATCTAAGTGCCAGCTGGACCTTGTTGTCTGCAGCAACCTCTGTCATTGTGCTTGTGGCCTTGGTGGTGTTACTGGTTTTATTGTTAGCATAACTAAAATGAGTTATCGGAGAATTAGTTGAACCCTTGAAGCTGTAGTTTGGGAAGGCTCCATCCCATGGCTCATTCATTCTCATCATTGCACAAACCGTGATGGAGGTTATTTGAATGTTTTGTGATTCTGGGGAATTACAAGGCACTGTAGAGGGGACTATTCCAGTTCATGTGAAGTAATCACTGCCAGGAATGTTTCCTTTCTTTTCACAGAAGAGTGGTATTATTTGTAACTGGGGACTTGTGTCATGGCCCATGACATTAAATACAATTTCTGATTTCCAGAGGTCTTGGCTGTTCCCTTTGCTTCCTTCTGTTGGCTGGAAGAGGCATTGTCAGGGAAAAAGAAAGTCATGGCCAAATGGCCCAAAGCCACCTTGCTATCCTTTTCTGAGGAACTTCTCTGTCCCATGTGTTGGCACTCTTCTGTTCTGGCGGGTCCTTAAGTAAGAGGGGGGGCATGGCTGTGATCTATTGGAGGACTGTCCCCCACCATCTGCACTGCTAATCCACTGGATAAAGGAAGTCCTACCAGAACAAGGGAGGACTTTGGACCTTCCATCCTTACCAAGCCTTTGGAGTGAGGGTGGTGAAGTCCCATCCAAACTCAATTTAAATCCACCTAGCTGGTCAGATTCTCCAATATTTGCTGCAAATGCAGCTCTGACATGGCATTGTGACACCAGGAGAAAATCCCAGGGCTCAAAGATCTCACTGTTTCCAACTGCCCCTCTCAGACCTTCACCATTGCTGGGACCTGAAACCCACCCTCAGCAGCTGCTGGCAGTACTCAGATACTTGCCCTTCTTTTGGTCTCCCATTCAGACACCCTTGGATGGGTGACCTGCTTCTTTTCAGCTTGGCACAATTTGTCCTTCTTCAGATCTGGCTGGGTTTCTTGGATATCTTTGTTGGGCTTCTTCCCACAGAGAAACTGACTGCCTGTTTCATCCTGCAAGAGATGCTTTTGGGAGGTGCCCATGGAAAACTAGAGACCTGAGGATTTGTTTAGTACAAAGTTGAAAGGAGGTTTATCCTACTTAAGAGCAGATTACTGACAGTAACATCCACAGAAGCAGAGTTTGGGACCAGAGAAGGATAAAAAACAGTAGCAATTCAATTTGGGAGACTTTAAATGAAGAAGGCAGGAGCTTTCTGATCAGCTCTCCTAACCTCTCCTCCTCCATCACATCCTCTTCTGCTCTCTGAATGACTGTGGGGGTAATGCCATGCTCCTCCCTCTCTCCCACCTCATATTCGTTGATCCTTAAGGATGCAATGACATGGCACATCAGTGTCCTCCCTGACTACATGCCCCCTGACATGGTATGCACCATGCAGTGCTCCTACTCATTTCAACTTGACTTGATTAATTCTTCACTTAACAACTTTTTAACCCCTTCAGCCCTGCAGACAATGCATCTCCAGGGGTTTCTGGAGCACCCACCCTCCAAACCTTTAGACTCTGGGAGAATTTTATTTGAATCACAGAATCACAGAATGATTTTGGTTGGAAGGGACCTTAAAGATCATCTAGTTTTAACCCCCTCTGCCATGGGCAGGCATGCCATTCACTAGACCAGGTTGCTCCAAGCTCCATCCAACTTGGCCTTGAATATTTACAGGGATGGAGCATTCACAACTTTTTTGGGCAACCTGTGCCAGTGCCTCACTACCCCTTCCTCAAGCATTAGTGCACCAGCCTTAAACAGGGAATTGCCTGTCCTCTGTCTTCCCACGGTTTGGGACAGGACAATCCAGTCAGTAGGGAACAACTAGGAGAACCCAGCCGCATCTCAAGGGATGAATTAAATCATCCCGGTTAAACCAGTGCTAAACTCCTGGGCTGATAAAGTCACTCAGAAGCCCTAGCTCCAATTATCTTAATTCACTTAATCCACTCCAAAATTAATTAAAACTAAACCAAAACAAATATGAAATGAAGAGCACTTTAATACCTCATCAATATCATCAAATTAATAATCTATTTGGGATGTTAATGCCATTTAACTAATCCAGTTTAAAATAAATTTGGATTAATTTGCTTGAGATCCTCACTAGTACCTGGGCTCTTATCAGAGCTCCCGTAAGTCTGCATATGCATTTCCCTAACACAGCTGACAGTGCATGGAGCAGGTCCCACCATGTCTCTTGGGGAGCTGGGGGAACTGGGGCAGAGTTTCACCCATGTCCTGGACCCACATTTGAGTAGACAGAATAAAGGGAGTTTTCTATTAGAGTACTCACTGCAAGCCCTGAAAAATTGTAGCTATCAAGCTATACTTCTCCATGATGAAGCATAAAATAGACCTCATCCTTCAAAATTTAAGTTCTTCACTGAAAGGGTTGTCCAGTCTTGGCACAGGCTGTCCAACACAATGGTGGACTCCCCATTCCTGGAAACACTTAAAAGCCATGTGAATATGGCAGCTGGGGACATGGATTAGTGGTGGCCTTGGCAGTGCTGGCAGAGCGTTTGGACTCTATGATCTTAGAGAGCTTTTCCAACCTAAACAATTATGATTTGTTAGGAAGGCCAAGATCATCCCACATCTGGGATCCAGAAGGCTTCATAGCACTTTTGAGAATGCATCATTACTGCTCATCAGCAGGCATCCTGACCATGCCAAGGGGAATCTCAAGGAAGTCAACAAACCCATGGCTCAGCTTGGAGAGCACAACCCTGAGCTGCTAACAGCTCATTTCTTTCAGACCACAGGCCATACACATTAACTTGGCATCTCAGGCACCTCTGAGATGAGATACTGCTCTTAGCTCACCAGAAAAACCTTGGGTTTTTTCATGCTCATGCACACACCAGCTTGGTTGGACCCTTAAGTACTTTGACAACTATTAAATGTTCAATTCATTCATAAAGACCAGAATAGCAAGTGCCATCCAGAGGGTGTGGAAAAGACAGCTCATTCCAGGCAGGATGGAGGATAGTCCCACTCCTTGGCACCTCAAACCCAGCTCCATTAGGCAGTTCAGCTGGACAGCAGGAGAGGGAGGCTGTTCACAGTCACATTATTAACTTTCCTGGCAGTTTGGGAATGGAGACTGACCTCTGCCAGGTGGAGAGGGAAGAAGTGAGACAGTGGGAACAATCCAGAAGGGAGGATGGAGTTTCTGTGTGGAAGAGTTTCCAGAGGGAAAAGGGTAGTGTAGAGTCTAGACCTACAGTGTAGGAGACTTTGCCCAAGTCTCTCCTCTGCTACAGATTTCTTTCTTAGTCTTGTATAAGCTCTCTGGTTTCTCTGTGAGTTTTGGCCAAATCATCCAGATGTGAGCAGATATTGTGACAAACTGAGGACATTCTTTCCCCAGGGCTACTGCAGGGGACAGCTCTTGCAGAAACATTAACCAGATCCATCAAGTCTTGAGGGACTCAACTGCTACCCTCCAGCTGCCCATGGCTTAGGCAGAGAGTCAAAAATCACAGATTCAAATACCAGGGTGACATTGGAAGAGAACTCTGGAGGTCAACATGCCCAACCCCCTGCTCAGGCAGGGCCACTCAGAGCCAGTTGCCCAGGACCATGTCTTATCACAGAATCACAAAATGGTTTGGGTTGGAAGAGGCCTTAAAACTCATCTCATTGGAACAAGGACACCTTCCACTAGACCAGGCTGCTCTAAGTCCCATCCAGTGAACACTTCCAGGGATGGGGAAGCCACAGCTTCTCTGGGCAACCTGTGCCAGGGCCTCACCACCCTCATCATAAAAATATTTCTTCCTCATAGCTAGTCTTAATCTTCCCTCTCTTAGTTTAAAACCATTCTCCCTTGTCTTGTCACTCCAAGCACTATCCTGTGTTCTTTGCTTTCCTGTTCTCCTTCCTCTTTCACTGCGAAGAGCACCAAGACAGCAGCTGATTGTTTCCTAGGGAGGGTTTTTACAGATGTGTGGTGTCTTAGCACAGGCGAACTCTCCCATCAAGGAAGTTTGCACAGTTCAGTGGCTGCTGTCTTGTGCCCCCCTCTGCGCTTCTTGTCTCCTTGCACATACACAGCCAGAAATGTAGCAGTTTCCAACATGCCTGAGCATCTTGCTTCCCTGCTTATAAATCAGTTGGAGATGAAAGGTTGTTTGGAAGGTGAAGATGAATGCAGGAAACATTGATGCAAGCTGAGATTATTCAAAATAGCAAATGGTAGCAGGGGCCTTGGGCATTTAGTGATTCAGCCATCTGCTTTTCTTCCTGCCTAGAGACCTCTGCATCTAGGCAGTGATGGGACTTTTGTTTGTCCATTCCCCTCATTAGGAGCAGGTGCTTGAATGGGCACATGTACAGTCAACAGTGCCTTCGGACAGGTGGAAAATGAGCCATGATGTAAGAAAGTAAAATACACTCTCATGATTAGCCTGCAGTTCTAGCTGCTTCTAGGAAAATACATGCACCATTAACTGCACCCTGAGTGCAGATTGAATCAGGGTGCTTGGAGGGGTGACACTGAAATGCATAGGGCTTTGGTTGTTCTTGAGCACAAGTGCCTTTGAGTTGTCTGGAAATGCATGGTGCCTCTGTGATAACAGAATCACAGAATTGTTTAGGTTGGAAAAGCCCTCTAAGACCATCGAGTCCAACTGTTGCCCAGCACTATCACAAACACCCACTTAACCATGTCCCCAAGTGCCACACCTACATATTTTTTGAACAATTTCAGGGATTGTGGTCCCACCACTTCCCTGGTCATCTTGTTTCAATGTCTGACCACCCTTTCAGGGAGGAAATGATGTGATGACTAACCTTGGAAAGGTTCGTCCTCTGCTGCTGCTGTGAGCATCCTCAGCACCCACAGAAACAGTGCAGAGATGTTAGCATTCACTTTTGCCTGCTTCTGCCTGGGCTGTGCACATGCTGGCTGATATTGTCATGGCAAGGTCTTCTTGGTGCCAGAGCTGGAGGGTGGGTTTGTCACACCAGCTCCTCTCCCCTGGGCAGTCCATAACAAGTGTAATTAAGTTCAAATCCCAGTTGTTCCTTATCTCCCGTTAACCATCCCCTCTTGTTCTGTGGTACCCATTCTCCCATGTAGTCCATCCCAGGCTTCAATGTCACTTTCAGATAGGCTGAGGATTTTAACAAGCTGCTTAGCCAGCCCTCAAGGGCTGGCCATGAGCTGCACTGTATCTGCAATCCATGCTGCCCATCCCTAAAATGCTGGACATGGGCATTTCCCGTTCCCTCCTCCTGCTAAAGTTGCTGCAGCCTTGGGCAGACATCCACTACTCTTTGATGGAGCTGGGCACCCAACACAGACACAAACAGCTGGCCTCCTGCAGGCTTTCCCCAGTGGGAAGAAAACCATCAGCTTCTCTGTTAGATGTCTGGGAATTAGATTTCAACTTACCATGTGTGAAAAACATCCTGGAATCACCTGGCACATGCTTCAGGACAGGATAAACCTAGGATCCACACCAAGCTGTTGGGTGGGACATGTGCTTGTGCTGTGTAGTAGGTCTACCAGTGATTATGCACTTCCTCTGCTGTTCTGGTTGTGGGATCAAGAGGGACTATGTGGAAAAAAATCATCCTTTTTTCACTTTTCCCCCCAAATTAGAAAATGTATTGGAGGACACCTTAAACAAAGTTGGTTCCCAACATCACCTAGACCAGTTCAAGGCAACATAAGGAACTGTGCCATTAGAAAAGTCATTTTAGGCCAATGGGTAGGAGGAGATGGAAATATGGGCAGTGAAATACATCTCAGTGAAAAATGAGGGAGTTGTTCCAGTTGACCTTTTCCAACAGAAAGGCACGGTGGGTGCAAGGCACGCCCCTCCAGGAATGCCTTATCTGCTCTCAATAGCCAGTGTTCCACCCTGCTGAGGTGACAGCACTAACTCTGGCCCCTTTTTGGCTTCATCCCTGGGTCTAGTTGATGAAGACAGCAGAGCTGGACCCTCGGCAGAACTACCTGGTGGGATTTCATCCCCATGGAGTCCTGGCAGCTGGAGCCTTTCTCAATTTCTGCACAGAGGCATCTGGCTTTTCCATGCTCTTCCCAGGCATCACCCCACATCTGATGATGCTTTCCCTGTGGTTTCGCATCCCGTTCTTCAGGGACTATGTAATGAGTGGAGGTAAGGAACACGGGCCTCTGGCATGCAGTGGTATATGTGGGTGCTTTTTAGAGGAACACAGAGTGAAGATACATGGGAAAGAGGAGTCAAGGGTCTGGTTTTCCCCATCTGGGGCCAATTGGATCCCATTCATGGACACAGCTATTAGAGATGGTAACCCAAAACCTTTGAAGTTAAAAATTGTCCTCCTCACTGTTATCTCTGTTGTTCAACTTCATAAATGGTCTCTGTGCTCAGGGCATCACTCTGCCAGCTGCTGTGTAACAGCAAAATGCAGAGCAAATTGTGAACAGAAACACTGAGAGCAGCAGGGCAGGGTGTTCCTGTATCTCTTTCCATAAAAATTATATTCAGGTTTGAAATGATGAGGAAAAAAAACCCCTCTTTTTCTGAAGCATCTGCTGCTTCCAGGGAAGTAGCATCCAGGGACAGAGGATGAAAATAGCAGCTCATGCTACTGCAATGGAGTGTGGCAGGGGAGGAAGATGTAGTGAAAGGAATAGGAAAAGGGACAGGTAAAAATTAAATGGAGAGAGGCGAAAGGGAGTTTGAGAGATTTTTGGACACTGGCAGGATGACCTCCATCTCTCAGTAGTGGGCTTGGCAATGGTCACTTCTCCAGATGAATGTGGGCAGAATTCAATAGGTTAAACATAGGCATCCTGTTCCATCTGATGTACCTTAGGGCATCCGTTACCCTGTTTTCCACATAAACTCTGGCTCCTGCTGCTGAAAAAATATTTACATAGAGAGTGAGAAATCCAAACAGTGAGATATATGAGATACTTATGACCCAGGTGAAGGCAGGTTTAATCACTGTAATGTGGGAGCTGGGTGCATAACTCAATTTCAGGTCAATTTAATCCATTTCACAATGAGGTTTTAATGTGCAAATTATTTCAGCCCCTGAAACAAGGATTGATTTTTTTTTTAAATAGTCAAAACAATGTTGCTTTGTCATTTCTGAATTAAAGATTTCTAACTTATTCAAGTAAACAACACCAAGGGACCAAATCCTTCATTAAATTCCACTTTAAATTAGTACCATCCACTGAAACGTGTGTTTTGACCTAAAGCAAATGTTTCTCTGACTTCAGAATTATTCAGAATTGGACACAGTCTCACTTGACAACAAACTGAAACAGATTTTTCCTAGGGCTCAAGTGCAGCTAGTTCTCAGTTTATTTTTTTCCTTATTTTTTCCCTCATTTCTCACTTCTGAGCCAGACAGCAAATGGATAATTTTGTACTCACCCAGCAGAGCTGTGGACAAATCCAGCACCTTTTAAGGGAGTTGGGCTGGGGTTATCAACTCTGAAAATAAACTATTTAGCACCTCTCCAGAGATGGATTATGGGGGAAAAAGGTTCAGAACAAACCACAGTCAGGTGTGTTTTACAGATGGGTTTTACTTTTAATTCCTCTCTGCTCTCCAGGCCTCATCCCCTCTGACAAGGAGAGTGCATCCTACGTGCTGCAGAAGCCAGGGGGTGGGAACTTGCTGGCCATCATTGTCGGTGGGGCACAGGAGGCACTGGATGCCCGGCCAGGATCCTTCACCTTGATGCTGAAGAACAGGAAGGGATTTGTGCGCCTGGCCATCCAGCACGGGTGATGCAGGGGGTGGGGTCCAGGGGTGCTGAGGGAGGGGTGCTTGGCTCTGTGACTGATTACTGGGTGATTCTGCTTTGGAGAGGAATGAAGGGGTTTTGGGATGGACTTTGCTAATCATGTCACCCTACTGGTTTTGACTCCCTGCAGCACCCCCCTGGTCCCTGCCTTTTCCTTTGGGGAGAATGATGTCTTTGACCAGGTGAAGAATCCCAAGGGCTCCTGGCTGCGGAGGATTCAGCACCGGCTCCAGAAGATCATGGGCATCTCCCTTCCCCTCTTCCACGCACGAGGCATCTTCCAGTACAGCTTTGGGCTGATACCGTACCGACGGCCCATCTGCACCGTGGGTGAGTCAATCCACAGAACTCTGACATGATGCCAGACCCACTCAGGCTGGCCAAACTGGGGAAACAGGGTCAGTCCCAGAGTTGTGACATCATCCTGCCAGGCTGAAGCATCATGCCAGAGAGCACGAGCAGTAGTGGGCTAGAAATGTGCTGCAAAGCAGCATCCCCAACTGTTCTCGTGTCACACTGGTTTGGCAATCTGGTTTGATCTCCTGACAGATCTCAAGTCATCTGGGCTGTGCTGGGAAGAGCTCCAGAGCAAATGTGGCCACCTCATCACTCCTGTGAGACACAGACAACCCCAACACCACAACATGGTGACAAAAACCACTCCAATAGGGTTGCGTTAAACATCTTCCAAGGCAGTTTTACAAACACAAGTAGGACCAGCAGGTCAAGGGAGAGGATTCTGCCCCTCTGCCCTACTCAGGTGAGACCCCCTCCTGCAGTGCTGCCTCCTGCTCTGGGGTAAGAGCATCAGAAGGATGGGGAGCTGCTGGAGTGAGTTCAGAGGAAGCCACCAAGATGCTCTAAGGGCTGGAGTGCCCCTGCTCTGGAGACAGGCTGGGAGAGCTGGGGATGTTCATCCTGGAAAAGAGGAGGCTCTGGGGAGACCTCAGAGCCCCTGCCAGTGCCTAAAGGGGCTCCAAGAAAGCTGAACAGGGGTTTTGGACAAGGGCCTGGAGTAACAGGATGGCAGGGTTAGATGGATGGGAAGAAATTTTTGGCTGTGAGGGCCTGGCACAGGTTGCCCAGAGAAGCTGTGGCTGCTCCGCGTCTCTGGAAGTGTTCAAGGGCAGGTGGGACAGGGCTTAGAGCAACCTGGTCTAGTGGAAGGTGTCCCTGCTCATGGCAGGGGGTAGAATGAGGTGATCTTTAAGGTCACTACCAAGCCAAACTATCCTGTGGTTCTGTGAACACTGAAGCAGTTTGCAGGTTTGCTCAGTGTCCTGTGCAAACACATCTGCAAATCCAAACCTATTTGCATGTGAAATGAACTATTTTGACCAGAGACCATGTCTGTGGGAGACCAAATTTCAAGAAAATCTTTGGTTTTGAGTAAGTTTTTCGATGTCTCCATGCTTGGCCCACTAGCGTGGCTGATGCTCTGTGAATTAATGTAATTAAAAATGCTGTTTGGAATGGTTAGAGCTTACACCACTGATGAAGTTTGACAATCAGCAATTACTTCTAATTGTATTACAACCTGTTTGGATTGTCTCAATGGTGTTATGAGCTGTGTAGCATCACATGGACTCTTCATTAATTGGATGAAGAATAGCATTATAAGATGTTGAAACCCTCTGTCAGTTGACAAAAACAACTTGAGTAAGAGACCGGAGCAAGAGAGGTACCTCACGGACTTCTCTGACCCCTGCCAGGTACCTGGTCCTGCCCCTGGTAGCTCTGGGAGATGGAAAGGCTCTTCTAGTGATAGGAATCAAAATAATTAGATTTTCTGTAGAATAAAACATGATTTTAAGAAGATAAATAAGTGCTTGGTTCCTAATAAAAATCAGATGTTTAATAGAATCTTTAATCTGAGCAAAGTGGAAGCACCTCCACTGCAAGTGTATTTAAATAGTGTGGGGCTCCCTTGTTCCTCACCTTCCCCATTTGCAATGCAGATTCCCAGGGCCATGTGGAAACAGCTTGGAAAGCCCAACCTAAATATTATCCTGTCTTTATATTGTGTTTATCTGCAGCACATCTGAGATGTGAGAAGCAGATCTTGGGACTGCATTGGGATATACCACTTATTTCAAAAGACTACACAGAGGGTCTTTGACATTAACCAACTTTGTAGATGGGTAAACTGAGGCAAGGACCAGTGTGATCCTGGAGACCAAGAGCTTGGTCAGGATCTGAGCCACCATCCCTCCTTGGCTCTGCTATCTCCCAAGCTCCAGGAAATAACTGGCCATATTAACCTGTCCATCCTGGAGAGGCTGACCTCAGCTCTGTGCTAGGGTGAGCAGTGTTCAGACTGAATCCTCCTAACACCTGTGCTTCTTTTCCAGTTGGGAAGCCAATTCCAGTGCAGAAGAAGCACAGACCCTCTGAGGAAGAAGTTGATCAAGTCCATCAAAAATACCTAAATGAGTTGTCCAATCTCTTTGAGAAGCACAAAGCTAAATATAATGTCCCAGAAGACGGCCACCTGGAATTTATATAGAGTGCCTCAAGCAAGGTGAAACCATGGAGATCAAGCTCCAAGTTTCCCCTTTCTCTGGAACTACTTCACAAGCTCAACATACTCAGTTAGCATATAGTCTGTATAGCACAGGGAAAAGAGCTTGATTTTCCAAGTATTTGCATGGGTGTAGAGCCAGGTTTTTAATTTTTTCTCCACATAAAAGATATAAAAGAGAAGAAAAAAAAATCCCATTTGTGATCAGCACAATTGAAACTCCCCAGCACAAAACTCGCACTTCCAGTCTGGCATGGATGCCACTTTATACAGATATTTCCAGGCAGATCTGAAGTATTGAAATTATTTCCTTTGCATTATTTTCATTTTGAAATGGAAGAATGAGCCATAATTTGTGCTGAAGGCATACGGTTTTTAAAATATAATTCATCTAGATAAACAAATGAACATTGTTTGTTTGGTGCATTTTACGTTTTTAATTGCTCTGGGCTCTTTTTTCTGAAGCACAGTTTATCAGAAAGGTCATATTCCTAGTATGATGCCAAGCACCCTCAGCAGAATGATGCCATAGCCCACTGGGGAAATAGAGATTAAATAAATTCCATTAGAAATATGTATTGGAACTATAAAATAGTTCTAATTATTGTAAAGAAACCAGAAGCCACTCTGGCAGTTATACTCACACCACCTGAGCTGGGACTGAGGCCCCTTGGCAGCTTCACACTCCACACTCACACAGTCAGACTGGGCTTCCTTACTGGCTCAACCCCTGGTTTCCCATAGCACAGTCTCAGACATCTGGATCCTTCAAATAATTTAATTGCGCAAGAACAAAATAACAGCTTGGGGTGGGAGCCTCCAGAAGTGAGGAGGAATCTCCAAAAACAGAAACCCTCGGCTTATGTGGCCTTACTATCTGAGTGTGTGGGAAAGTCTGGGCTCTTCTTGCTGAGGCCCGGCATCCTGCAGTGTCTCAGAGCATCCATTTGCTTGGCTGTGCCACAGGTCCCTGTGCCCTTTTGTTGGGCAAAGGGTTGCCAGTAGCTTCTTGTCTCCACCTCATGCCTCCAGAGCTCCATCTGCAGCTGTCACTGCAGCTGCCCCTGAGCTGCCTGCTCTGAATATGTTCTTAAACAATTAGTTTAAAAATATAAATAGAATTAAATTTATGAAGTCTAGGGACTCACCCAAAGGGTTCACCATACCTGGGCTCTAGGAGTCCTGCTTCCAATTTGATTAGTTTAATCCCAGACATCCCTGCATGGGAACACGACCAGTCACCAGCTATGGTAGCAGGGTCACTGTGCATTTTGTTCTACAAATGAGGCCATTTTCTTAGGAAAGAGGACCAAGACATGGGGGAAGGCAGAAGTGATGTAGACTGGAAATATCCATTGAGGTTTGGGGGAGACACATTTGGCAGGTGATCAAGGCTTTAAATAGCTGCTTCTTTTTGATATCCAGAACTTCATTAAACTCTGCACTTAATGGGATTTTGCAGTGTGGAAGTTTCAGGTGGCAGGAAGCCATCTGCTCAGTTCACCCTTACAGAGCCCTGATACTTTCATCCCTCCCTTCATTTCTTTCTCTTCCTCACATCCCATTCCCTGCTTGTGAGGAGCCACCAAAAATCCTAGAGACCACATGCACTTCATTTTTGTTCCTGAAACTGCAAGAATTGCATTTAACAAGAAAAACTTGTTTAAAACTTGAAAACTCTGTCTCAACTGACAATACCAGGCCATCATTGGCGTTTGTTTCCTTTTCCTGTCTCCTGCCCTGACCAAGTTATTCCACCGTATTCTTAATCTGAATGACCCACTGCAAATCCTTCCCATTCCCAGAAAACAAGCAGCAGCAAGGAAGAATTTAATGGAGCCCTGGTTAACATTCTAAACATTCCTGTAATCCCACACTTAATCCAGTCCAATAAACCAGGTCACATGCTATGATTTCTTGCTTGCTTTCTATTTTTCTTTTTAGTTAAGGACAGAGGTGCCCAAGCAGGAGGAAGATTTTCTGCACCAGAAACAAAAGAAATGTATCTCCCACCCTTTTCTCTTGGAGTTCATCACCATCCAAACTTTACTCTAGCTCCAGGTGTTTTTCTCTATCCTTTCTTCTGCCTTTCCTTTTACTGGCCATCCACCCACAGATCTCAGGAATGTTGCCATGGCCTTCTGGAAACATCCCAGTGGGGATCAGTGCCAGAGGGAAGCGATGGGTATGTCCCCAGGGTCACATCACAGTGTGCTGTGAGGATGGGGGAGGTCTCCAGAGGTGAGGACGAGGAGCTGATGCAAGGGGAAAAAGAGAGAAGGTGCTGCTGTTGGAATGGAAATTAGCAGTGAGGGGAGGGAGAAGATTTCCAGAGATGTCAGATGAGTGGTTGAATCTGGTGATGTGTTGGGGGTGTAGGAAATGGAGAGGGGCAGGATGCAAAGTCATGGACAAGGATGGCAGATATTTGTAATGACAAGAGGGGTTTGGTCAGTAGAAAAGACTTCTACCGCACTGAGAAGCCATGTTAGAAGGTGTGCTCCCAATTGGCAATGGAGGCCTCGGTCTTATCCGCTCAGGGCTGTCACAGTGATACCTCCAGTGCCAGAGACACACCTGCTTGAGAGGTGGGCTGGCCTATCACCTTTCTGGCTTGTGATACCAGCCAGAAAGAGAGAAAAGGCAGAAAATGGGTGGTCAGGAAAAAATCCCAGGGAGGCATGGGAAGGAAGATGCTGGAGCTGTCTGAAAGTTGTTGCGGTGATCAGGGAGATCCAAAGGTGAAGAAAGACCACGGTGCTGGAGAGGAGTGGCCAGAGGAGAGTGTTGGCTGTACATAATTGGCTTTCTTTAAGGTCAGTTTTATCTCACAGACTGGAAAACAGACTTGATCCCTCAGGGACCTATATAACCCAGGAGGGAAAAGTCAGTGCCTGGGCTTGTATTAAATATAACATTAAGAACTTTAATTCATAGGCATCTTTACAGCCAGGACTATTTTAGGGGGCTCAGCATAATGAGAGGTCCCATCTCAAGAAGCCAGAGCTGTCTCTGAGAGAAACATTGTAACTCAAAAAGCTTTTGTGCCATTTCAGCCTCACACAGAGCTGTCTGGAGGATTAAAACTCCTCTGATGCTACACAAGGCAGGAGAAGCCTAAAGAAAAGTGTTCAAATCAACCAAACCAAACAGTGTTTAGGTTTGAGCTCTTTAGCTTGGAACTGGCTCAATTGCAGGCACCTCCAAGGCACCCTCAATTGAGGGACCTCTGAGCTGTCACCTCAATATAAGGACCACTTAAAGCTAAAACAACACTCTATGTTTCCTTCCAGCATGTCCACTCCCTACTTACACAGCTGGCTTTGATCTGAGAAACAAGCTCAAGGAGAAGAGATATATCCAATTGCCTTTCTTGCAGAAATTTCAAATGTCACCCTTTTTAGGACTTACATGGAAATTCTAAAGAAAATACAGTAAGAAATAAAAGTGTGGTGCTTCGGTATTCCCCTTCTGCCTGTCACTTCCTCCCACCTCTTCCCTCCTGATCTCTCCTGTATTTCTGTTGCCAGAGGCTCTAATCTGGATTTGCCTTACTTAGCAGGTTCAGATCATGAGGCTCAGAAGAAAACCTCTGATGACTGATGTAGCGGGTTCAGCTCATAAACCAGGCAGAAACACCAACTGAGTGTAGTGGTTTGGTTCGAAATATCCATTACTTGCTTATTTTCCTTCTGTGAGATAAGAATTAGGAGAAAGCAAAGCAGGCACAAAACTTAAAAGAATATAATAAAGTTTATTAAACAGAACTAAAAGGAAAAAAAGTCAGAATCAGACTAAACCTTCAGAACACTTTCCTCTCCCCACCTTTCTCCCTTCCCCCACTGACAACGTAAAAAGACAACCCTTGAGATTATCAGTCAGTTTACCATCCCTATAATAATCTTTTTTCAGTTCACTTAGGGAGAGGATTCTCTCTTGCTCATGCTATGGAGACATCTCCACAAGAAACAGTTCTCTTGTGGCTTCAATGTCACAGCAAGACAGCCACCCGGGATGGTTCTCTGCTCGCATGTGAAAATCCTTTCCCTCAACTTACAGCTTTCCCCACAACTGCTTTTGAGGGTTCAATCTTTAGCTAATGAGGTACCATGTTAAGGATGAGCCGTTCAGAAGCAAAAGATTCTCTTCACTTATCTCTGGGATCATCTTCATCTCTAGGATCAGAGGTCTTCCTCCGTGGGAGCAAGGCTCTTCATCACTTTCATCTCTCTCTGTTCAAGCATCTCATCAAATCACAGCTACTTCAACATTTGCTTGTTTCAGCACAGATACTTTTGCTCATGATTGCAGTTTGAATGCTCCACCCCCCATGCTTCATGAAATTACAACAGGTTCTCTGATGTATCATAGTCCATCACCATAGCTTTACAACAGAATTTCAGCTTCTATGTTTGAAGCATCTCCTCTTTCTCCTCTCTCGGGGTTTCAGCTCTTCCTTCTTCACTGACTTTGGTGTCTCTATGGTGTTTTCTACACGTACCTTCACCTTTCCTCTTCCTCTGACTCGGGAGAGGATTGATGTCTGTAGGTTTCATCTGTTCTGGAGAATCTTACAGCACTAAGAGAGTTAATCTCACCTGGGCCTTGCAGCTGGAATTCTCCTCTCTAGGTTGTTGGTCACCTAATCTCTGCCAGGCAGTAGCCTCAGATGAATTTCGGCCACATTAGGTGAGGGCCGGCCTGGCCGAACCGCACCGCGGGGCCACCTGCATGGAGCAGGGCTGCGAATGGAACAGGGCTGCGGATGGAACAGGGCCGCACGGCTCAAGGATGGCTGTCTCCCGGCCGGCCTGGGCCGCACTGAGGGGGCTGCGCCAGGTGTCCAGCGAGCCGAAGCGTCTGAGATCTTAGCCAAGCCGTGCTGTGGCTGACCCGGCCGACCCAGCCGAGCACCCAGCCGAGCAGGGCCCAGCCTGGCCCCGCTGGGCCGCGCCGCGGCCTCCCCCCCCCCCCCCCCCCTCCACCTGTCCAAAAGCCAGAAGCAAGAGAGGCTTCTTGGGGTTTGTTCATTCTTAAATGTGGATCACAAAGGTGTGTCAAGCTTCTTAAGTGGCTTAAAAATGTTGCCAATATTCAAACTAGCCAGTTGATTGGTTCTGTCGGGTCTAGAGGAAGCTGTAAGCACCTCTTTGCAAAGAATCACTTCTGTGGCTGATGGAGCCCTCCTTAACTAAAAACCCAAACTGTGCTAAACCATGACAACTAATGAATACAAAATATGGACTAGTTCTGGACTAGTTCTCCAAGAGGAGGAAAGCCAAGCAAAAAATTTTTTGCCCTTCTTCAGCTCTAGTGCTGCAAAGTTGTTTTACTGCCCTGAGAATGGGATTAAAAGATTGCCTGCTGTTGCAAACAAAATTAAAAGGTTTTCTGCCGTTGCAGAAAAATGTGTGTTTTTCTGCTCAGGGAAAGATTTGCCGCCTTTACTTCAATAAAGTCCCAAAATGTGGTGTGCTAAACATCCCTCCCTTATGGCATACCTTTCAAGAAAGGTGCTCAGGGAAAGATTTGCCGCCTTTACTTCAATAAAGTCCCAAAATGTAGTGTGCTAAACATCCCTCCCTTATGGCATACCTTTCAAGAAAGGAAATAAAATTGCAAGTGCATCTGAAATCCACCACTTTACATTAAAAAAGCAAACAAAGAAGCAAAGACAAAACCAAATCAAAACCAAGAAATTACTTTTTTTTTTGTTTTCTTTTCCATTTAAACATTTGGAACACTAACATTTAAAACATTTAGAAAACCACGGGTCTCCTCACAAATACGGGCACTTATTTTTTGGGATAATCTGTTAGTTCTGTCTGACTTGTACCCAATGAATTCCTTTCTGCACCTCCCATCATGTGAGCTCACCTCTTGACACAGCCTTTCTCAGAGGAACCATCTGACACAGGATTTTGGCAAACCACCTTGTTCAGGTTATAAAAACCCATCAGTGAAGAAATAATCTGCAATGACCAACAAGGCAGGAGGGTATATATTGGATTTAAGAAATTATTGAGTATGATTCATCCATTTTTCAAGCTTGTGCTTGGTTTTACTCCTACCCATCTCCTGACCTCAGCCCCCTTGGAGATGCTAAGCCATTACCTTTGGGCTGGCAACCTACTGAGCCACCATATCTCTGGGGTACAGGGGGCTTGTGTGCTTCAAGCAACACATGACCTTCAAAACAGAGAATACACTTATCAGGAGGGAAAACACCTATAATATCAGGTAGTTGTGAGCCAGCATCTTGGGTGTCAGGATACAAAATAATTCCTGTGAGCTAAAGGGATTAATGTTTTATTAGATTATAAGAAAAAGTACAAGCCCAAACACGATTTCAATGAGCAACTCAAGGTGCACAGAAAAGCACTACAGCAAGGATTTGAAACCACTTGGGTTTATGAAATGCTTGCAGAAAACCATGAATGCACAGAATATTATGCATTCACAGAAAACTGTGCATGCACAGAAGAAAAATAATGCAAAGAATAAAAATTCATGCCTAATTCTTGGTGAAGAAGGTTTTCTGATTCCCTAGAATTCAAGGGGAACAAGTGCTAGCAAGCAATGCTTTTATCTTCACCACTGCCAGCAAGGGCAGAACTTGGTTGCTCATCACAAACAAAATCTTCATGGACAAGGATGCATGTGGATGCTGAGGAACTCAGCTCCACATCACAGAGTACTTTGAACTGAGAGACCAGTGCTGCATTGTCAAGAGCACGTAAACAGGGCTGTGATGTCAGGATTTTCATAATTGTTCACAAAGTGCTTAGCTTCTACCTTCTGAGAGGGAGATCCTCTAAGCTGCCATGTGGCAGGATCGCCTAGGAACGCTAAGATAATTTTCCTCATCAGCAACCCCAAAATCTCGAGATGCTCACTTGCTAAAATCACAGTGTGTCCCTGAGAGGAGGGAATGAGCTGGGTGCCAGATTTTTCCACGCTGTGTTTTTGACATTACCTACAAATCCCACAGTGTGCCTTGCTTCCAGGAACTGTCAAGCACTTTAAAAGTAAATAGGATACATAATCCCTGGAGAGATAGAGCAGGAGCTCCTTTAACCTCTCTGTTGATGCTGGGCTACTGTCAACCCAAGATCACGAATGTCACAAGGCCAGAGAGCAAGAATAAGCATGACCTGTGGCCCAAATTCCCAGGTCATCTAGATCCATGTGATTTGTGGCTGGAGAGAGGAAGACTGTGGCAAAGGTGAGACCTAGTTCCTCCTGAATCATATAATAGCTCACCACCCTCATTGTAAAAAACTTCTTCCTTATATCTAATCTAAATTGACCGTCTTTTCTATGAATACTTATATTTAAACATAGAGGGGGAGAAAGAAGAATATCAATCTAGGAAGAAATAGGTCAATCAAGTTGAAATTACAATTATTTTAAAGCAAGCAAGCAGAATGGTTAAATTCTTATTTAAAAATTAGAAATGTAGAGGTGATGACCAGATTTGACAGTTATTTAGTACAAAAATTGTTCCCTTCCTTGGAAAGTGCAAATGACACAGAAAAACGATAGTGATCCATTATCCCCATGGCTGAGGAGTCCCTACAGCCTCACGTCCTCTTTCAGTGGCCATCTCTCTTAGTCTCTATTTCCACTCTCCTTCCTTCTTAGCCTGCTACTCTATTTGGCATCAGTTCCCTTGTAGAAACCCTTGCAATCGTGTTGTATCAGACCTCATTGTGTCTGGGATGTCCACATCCTTTGGCCAAAGACTGAGATGGAATGGATTTCACATCTTGCTGAGAGCATGTGTGCAGCAGCACAGAGGTCACTGCAGCCCTGGCACAACACAGTGATGATAGGATGTGCTGCTGGTTCTCCCTTGCCAAACTTTAGGGCTGGCTGTGGCTGGAGCAGCAGGAAAGGTTAATCTTTGTTGAAAGCTTTATTTGGGTAAGGAGGCCTTCTACCACTTCACTTTGTATTGACCAGTGCAGAGCATTAGGAGTATTAGAAGCATTAGAAGCAATGAAACCCAGTAATAAACAAAGCAATTGGACACTGATATCTGTAAGAAGGAAGAAATATTCATCACTTCCTAGCAGGTCACGCTAAAACTAGCCTCATGAAAGATCGTCAGAAGCCTATTAGCTAAGGCACATCCTGCGGGAAATCTTCTTAGAGCAGTGGAAGTGACAATGTAGCTGATATTACTGTTCCCAGCACCGCAGTCATAGAGAAACAAGGCTGGGAAGGGGTATTAAGAGGTCAGTGCGGCCATGCCCTTTATCTCAAGGAAGGATCAAGTCCATGCATGTAATGTGTCACCACACAGACACGGTGTTAATATGCTCTTGAAGACTTTCTATGATAAAGATGACACAACCTTCTCAGAGGATTTATACCTAACCCAAATTTTAACTCAAATTCTCAAGGATGAACTTTGGCTCTTGGCTTTTTTTCCCCATCCAGTATGGGAATGAAGATAAGATTATTCCCTTCTCTGTCTGTCTTCATGTCATCACATGTGATGTCTTCTCAATCCACAGTTTTTCAGGCTAAACCATGTTTATTTGATCAGCTGGATCCAGTAAAATCTCCATAATAATCTCTATCAGAATGGGTGCTTGATTGTACACAGACATGTATATTTTGATGATCATCTCACCTTCTGGAGTTGGACAACACAGGGTTGTTGGAGGACACATGAGGACTTCCATGAGTCTGAAAATAGTCCAGCACAAAAAAGTTGATAGAAAATGGCCTGTGAAAGGAGGATTTCCCTTCTTCCCATTTATACCCCAAAGCTGTTGATCTGTTCTTGGGTGTCCTCAAAACACTGGTCCATATTTGGCCAAGAAATTTCTCATATGGCAGATCATTGAAAAGATCTGCAACATAGTCTAGTTGAAGATGTCCCTACCCATGGAAGAAGGGGGAGTTGGAATAGATGGTATTTCAAGGTCCCTTCCAACCCAAACCATTCTACGATTCTATGATAAACATTGTTTAGAAGACTCCAGAAAAATGGGAAGAGATGAAGAGCCATTGAAAGGCTCTGTAGAGAGTAAAGACAACCTCTGGTGACTAGATTAGTGTTTTGTCCTTCAGCCTATAGATGGCACCAAGAAGTACCACTCTTATTCTGCACTTCCTGGCCTGTTCCTGCAGCCGTGGGGGTGCACAAGGAGCATCTGCAGAAAGAGTCTTGTTGCAGTCAGTGAGACTCCCTGGTGAATAAAGGGTTGCAAGACTGAGTCTCTTTGGTGCCTACAGCCCACGTGCACGTGTGGAACAACTCTACTGGAACCTGCAGGAGTTGTGAAACAAGGCTGGCACCTTCTTCGTGCAGACTCTGTTAATTCTTAGTTTATTAAGTTTTATATTTGATTGTGATGCAACCCCATACATTTAACAGCATGGCTGACTGAGACAGCCCTAGTCCGCCACATATGATCACATCATATGTAATCTCTACATCACATGTAATCTCCACATCAAATCCTGCAGTAGCAGGGCTGTGAAAAATATTATAGAAATTATATGCTTTCCACATTTCAAGCTATTATAACACAGTGGGGAGGTTTAGGTTATTGCTCAGATTGGCTGACCCAGGAGCAATTAAGATTCAGCCTCCCACAGGCTGTCCACAAACCCTTTCTGCTGTGTAACATGCAAAGTGCAGTGGGGATATTGTGTTAGCTGCCTTCCTGAGGGAAGGAGAGGAATTTCTATTTCAAGATCCTTCTTCATCCACAATGGGGAGGCATTTTGAACCATGCATGGCTTCTAGAGATGTGCTTTGAAATTCAAGAGCCAATATAGAATATCCAACCATGCATGAGTCAAAGTGCCAGAGAAAAAGGTATTTTGGCACCAGAGTGCTGCCAAGCAGGGTCTTTTGGGGTTTTTTTTTAGTAGCAAGTGGTACTGGAGGGTGTCCAGAGAAGGACAATGGAGCTGGGGAACGGACTGGAGCACAAGTTCAATGAGGAGTGTATGAAGGAGCTGGGGGGGCTCAGTCTGGAGAAAAGGAGGCTCGGGAGGACCTTCTCCCTGTCTACAGCTACCTGAAAGGAGGGTGCAGCCAGGCGGGGGTTGGGCTCTTCTCTCATGGGACAAGTGACAGGACAAAAGAAAACAGTCTCAAGTTGTGGGGGTTTAGGTTGGATATCAGGGAAAATGTCTTCACCAAAAGGGTGGTCAGACATTTGAACAGGTGGTGGAATCACCATCCCTGAAACTGAAAGGCATGTAAATGTGGCACTTGGGGACATGGCTGAGTGTTGCCCGTGGCAGTGCTGGGGGAGTGGTTGGATTCAATCATCTTAGAGGGCTTTTCCAACCTAAATGATTCCATGACTCTACAACTTTAGGACTCTAAGTGCCTAAGAAGAAACCAGATTGCAAAAAGGGCATGAGGAGAAAATCAGGTAGGTCCTGACACTTTGCTCTAGGAGTTCTATGCTTTTCTCTCTGCATCTGCATTTCCAATTTTTTAATTGAGCATTTAACTTTTTTCTGTGCTAAAATGATCCTCAATTTTAATTGGTGTGGTGGCTGGTGAGCACACTTGCTCTAAAACAGCAAATTAAAGCATTGCAAACAAGCCCTAAAACTTTTCTCCATCAATTTCTGTAGCATAGAGAAGCAAAAACTTCATCTTTTTATAGACAGAGGTACTTCAGGGCAAGAGCATTTGCGCCATTTGTGTCTCCCAGACTACTGACAGTGATGCTGTCCTGCATTCAGAGGAGAGAGCTCTGGGACAGGGTGAAAGGAGGCAAAATGATCTTTGCAAGGCATAATTATCAAGCAGGGGTTTGATTGCAGCTGTTCTCAAAGGTGAAGGCTTCTAAATGAGCATCTGCAGCAGATCTGGGGCCTCTTTTGGATGTCCTGCTAAATTTCAGATCATTATTATTGATTTGTGTTGCAAGAGCTTCTCATGCATGGTCCAAGGAGTATCACAGTAAGTTTTAAATTGATATCGCAATCCTGTCTTGTAGCTGGAAGTTGCAGTCAGACTTAGCCAAGGGGGAAAATCTGTGAAAATACAGGGGAAAAAAAGGTTAGATCTCTGGTAGAAATGGTGAAACCAGACCTCCAACATGCCTGGGGAAGAAGAGCATTCTTGGAAAGGAGACTTGTTCAGTCTGAGACCTTCCTGAGTCCCCTTGTTTGGCTTCCAGCCCCTCATCAGTAGAAAGCATTTGGTTCAAGACCTCAAAGGGCAGCTTGGACAGACTAACATGGGCCTCTGCACTGCCCATAAAACACAGTTAGGTGGGTGACAGTGTGTCCGCAGGCCTGCTGGCAGACCCACACCTCACACAATGGGGAAAATGGTGCAGCAGATGGCCATGTACTTCTTCTCTTGCACCTTTCCCCAGGGCCAGGGCAGCTCCGACTCGAGGAAGTCCCAGCCTCAACATTTCAGGGCTGGGATCAAAGAATAATGGGATCATAGAATAGTTTGGATCGGAGGGGACCTTAAAGCTCATCTCATTCCACCCCCTCTGCCATGGGCAGGGACACCTTCCACTAGACTATGTTGCTTCCAAGCCCCATCCAACCTGCCCTTGAACACTTCCAGGGATGGGACAGCCACAGCTTCTCTGGGCAGCCTGTGCCAGGCCTCACCACCCTTACCATCAAGAATTTCTGCCCAATATCCCATCTAACCCTATCCTCTGGCAGTGGGAAGCCATTCTCCCTTGTCCTGTCACTCCAGGCCCTTGTCCAAAGTCCCTCTCTGGCTCTCTTGTAGGCCCCTTTTAGTATTGGAAGGCTGCTGGAAGATCTCTTCAATCCCTGTGCTCTCAGGCACATCCCATTCCTCTTCTTCTTTGAGATCCACATACTGGGGGTCATCAATATGCAGTCTTCACCTCCTCTCCTCCCACTGAGACAAATCCCTAGATGTAGACATGAACTTAATAACAAAGCCATGTCTGTTGCCTCCAAACTACACCTCCCAGTTTGCAGTCCTAAGGAACCCTTCCCTACATCTTAGACCACAAGCATCCTCCCACAGGAGGGATCCATCCTCCCTTTCTAAAAACCTACAGCTTTTCTCCAGTGAAGAGACAAGCAGCCAACAACACAGAGCAGAGATGCACCAGCTTAAGGGAGACAGTCTCCAAGGAAACAACCCACAAGTGCTTCTCATGGAGCAGATGTACCCAGAACATGTCATGCTACACCTTGAGAAACCAAGTGCCTGTGCAGCAGTGGGGAGCTTGCCTCTCTGCCCTGTAGCAAGGTGGTCTCTTATCACCAGGCTACTTTGCAAGGTTGGGGTGCATCTTTCCTTGTTCTCTGCTTGAGGCCATCCTGTGCTCTGTGCAGAGCTGAAACCTGCGGGGAGGATTGCAGGAATCTGGGGCAAAGGGATGATTTCCCAGACTGTGCTTTTCTCTGCAATGGATGCTGCTGCTGGAGAGGCTCCAAAGGGCTCTAGGAGGTTTGATGCAATTGGTAAAACCCTTGGAAACTGGAAAGCATCAGAAATGGGCTAATTCCATGGGGTAACTCTTGGATATGTCCTTGCAAACTGCAGGTGATCTGTCGGGTAAATTTCTACTTTTTTAAATCCATTTTTTCCTTATGATCTTGGGACTAATGGATCCTGCACAGGATTTGGGGCCATACCTGTCATGCCCAGGGTGGTGGAGAACACTTGAGAGGTCTGACTGGCTGAAAGGTGAGGAGAGGAAAGACAACCTTGGCTAAAAGCTTTAAAGCTTATCGACCCTTGCTGTGCCCAGGGGATGGAGGGTGTATGATGCTTTTGCTAGGAATTTGCCTGGCATGAGAGCTGGGATGGAGGCAGGGAGGTGCAGAGGAGCACTTGCCTTGGCTTCATCAGAAATGCATGGTCTGTGTGTGGCTGGTCACCTTTCCAAGATTTGTGCCTCAGTTTCCCCACTTGTGTTTGGAGACTGGTGCTGTCCCATGGCTGTCTGGTTGCAAACACATCAAAAAACACAGAGGTTTGAGGAGTTCACAGGGAAGCCTTTAGGAAAATGCAGTCTTCATCATGGGCAAGAGCTGAAAATGCTCATTTTTTAAGAAGTATAGCAAGATGCTTCCAAAAAGATCATGAAAGTCTCCCACCTTTCAATAATAACTTTTTTTTCCTACTATATTTAACCAGTTTCCCATGTCTCATTCTCCCACACCCTTCTTAGGAAAGAAAGCAAACGTATTTAATAAAAACACTAAAATCATATTTCTTGGAATGTGTGTGCCAACTCTTGTTTTACAAAACACCCCACATTTGGATTAAAAGTGGAGATGACGAACTGTCTATTAGTAGTTCTCCTCCTGTTCTCTCTCCTGTGCTGAAGTAGTACTCATTCAGCACAGGGACCAAAGTTCTTTGGACATATAGTTAATTTTTAGGTGCTCTAATTTTAGACTGTAGCTAGGCAGCTCTACCATGACTTGCTGCCAAAAGCCAAAATCTTTGCTCTGTGACTTGCATAAATCTTTCTATCTGTCTGGTGGGGAAAAGTGAGGGTGGGACTTTAAAAAAAAAAAAAATTATTTTTATTTAATGCCCTCCAGCACAAAGCTCACTGTGAAGTCGCTCTTGCAGTTTTGGCCTGAACTTTGCTTCTACTTGTGAAAAGAAGGAGGTGTAAGTGCAGCTTAGAAGGGGAAGAAATGGCTACATTTCAAAATCTCTGTAATGCTAAATGACTTTTAACTACATGAACAAAAAAGGCAAGTGCTATGAAAACAGCTGATGCCAGCTTTGGGCACTGAAGTGGTTGTACCATTAACTAGTGAGTTGCAGAGAAAATACTCTTTGCTTCAATACTACAAAAATAGTGGCTGTGTACACTGAGCATGGAGGTTTGCAGTGTTGGTGTTCCCACCCCAGACAACACCTAATAGGTGGTGAGGCATCAGAAAGGATACAGGACCAGTATCCAACAGGTGGACACAAGAAATGTGGCATTTCCTCCTGTGCTAGGCACTGCTGAAGCACCTCCAGTCCTGGGGGCAGTTCTGGGCCCCCCACTCCAACAGACATTGAAGGGCTGGAGTATGCCCAGAGAAGGGAACAGAGCTGGGAAAGGGTCAGGAGCACCAAGAGTGTCTGAGGGAGCTGGGGGGGCTCAGCCAGGAGAAAAGGAGGCTCTGTGGGGACCTTCTTGCTCTCCACAATTCCAGGAGGGTGGAGTCGGGGGGGTCAGGCTCTGCTCCCAGGGAAGAAGGGACAGGATGACAGGAAGCAGGTTCAATTTGCCCCAGGTGCGGTTTAGGTTGGATATAAGAGAAGATTTCTTTCCTGAGAGAGTTGTCAGGCATTATAATAGGCTGCCCATGGATGTGGTGGAATCACTATCTCTGGAAGTGTTCAAAAGGCATGTGGATGTGGCACATGGGAACATGGTTTAGTGGTGGCCTTGGCAGTGCTGGTTTAACACTTAGACATGATGATCTTAGAGGGCTTTTGCATCCAAAATGATTCTGTGATTCCATGCCCATTGGAGTTTTACCCTCTGCTCATCCCTTCCTTTCATCAGTGGTCTGCTAATCAGTCAAATTTGCTTTTAACACAATCTGGATGAATTCAGGCTTTGCCCAACCAGCTAAATAAATGCTTATTCTTCCTTAGTTTCTTTTCTGGGGATGTCCCAGGATGCAAAAGTCCCAGGGATGTGTTAGCAGGGGTTTTGAACAACCTGGTCTAGTGGAAGGTCTCCCTGTCCATGGGAGAGGATTGGAACTGGATGATCTTTAAGGCCACTTCCAACCCAAAGTATTCTGTGATTCTGTGATTTTATATGTCAGTGTACTTCTAAGGTGCCCATAGCTGCAGAAATCCCTCTAGAGAACAGGGATTTCTGTCATGCAAACATCTGCTTCCCAGGCAAATTCTTTGAAGGAAAAACCGGATAAATACCTGCAAGATAACAGCTGGGTATGACACCAACACCAGCGGGGGAGAGTGTAAAGCACAACTTGGCTGAAAATCAAGCCATGGGCTGGGGGCTTGGACAATTCTTTGGCCACATGAGGTGGATCCTCCATATGCAAAGGTCAGCCAGTTCAATGATCATGGGGTTGCTCATATATCTGCAGGTATCTCAGCATAGGCTCTGCTGAGGTCTCCTAGGGAGGGAGGCATTGCTCCCTGCTCATTCAGCTCTTTCTGGCTCCAGACATGGTAGTGGATGTCTTTGCACCCTGGCAAAACATAAGCCAATGTCACTGGACCATGCCGATGACCCGGCCCAGAAGGACTTTATGCATCTGTAACATGTTGTCCTGTTATGCTTCAATTAGAAAGTGTATGATGACTTTAAACTAAAAAAGAGCAGGTTTAAAATAGAGATTAAGAAGAAATTCCTATGAGGGTGGTGAGAACCTGGCACAGGTTGCCCAGAGAAGCTGTGGCTGCCCTGTCCCTGGAGTTGTTTAAAGCTAGGTTGGATGGGGCTTGGAACAACCTAGGATGCTGCCCCTCTTCATAGCAGACGGGTTGGGACTAGAAGATCTTTAATGTCCCTTCTAACTCAAACCATTCTGTGTTTTTATGATCCTGTAATTCTATGATCAGTGGTTGTCATTTGTGCAACGAAGAATGGGCCATGCACAATTTGTTACTGGGTTCAGAGATACCCTGGCTGACATTTATTTTGCATGTCTAAAGTGTGGCTGCTTCCTGCCCATATGGCAGGCACTTCTCTGGTGATGGAGCATTGGAAAGTATTAGTCTAGGCTCCTAAAATCAAAACACCTAGCTCAGAAGCATGGACAGAGAAGAGAGTCCAGGCACTGATGTGAATCTGGGGTGACAGAACATTTCCACCCACCCACAAGAACAAACAGGACTTGAAGGATCCTACCAAAAGCCACAGCCAGAAAGCAGGAGAGACCAAGGGGAGCTTTGAAGCTCATGAATTCAAGACTTAGGAAAGGGGTGAAGGACTAAGCATGAAATTCCTACAACCACCTAAATCTGCATTGTTTCTTCAGAAGGATAGAGCAACTTAGTTCCCCAGTAAGCTTGTGCCTCAGTTTCCCTCTCCATACCCTCAGCTTACACAGCTTTTGGGTTTATTTGAAATTCTGTAAAGAAGCAGGTGATGTGTGGGGATGTGGAAAGACACCTCTCCTCCCTTAGCTGAAGATTTAGCTCATCACTCAGGTGATGTATGAGCCAACAGCACACTTTCATAAATATTACCTAGAATGTGAAGTGTTCCCATCAAGGCAGGAAAAACGACCAAAAGACAGATGAACCCTCCACTGACTTTCTGCTACCTCAGTACAAAATGCTAAAAATACCCTCAGGGAGGTGAAGGATGGACCTTCAAAAAGGCAGGGGCAGATGTCCAGGAGCATCATTTTGTCAGCATTGCTGTTTGTGAGAGCCTCCCAAGTGGCACGTGGAGGCTCAGGTTGCATTTTGGGCTGATGTGAGCTCTTCCTAGCCTCCTGCGTCTTAATTACCTGGCAAAGGAAAAGGACACAATGTTTTGGAGGGAAAGTAGGGAACACCATCAGTGACACACAGTGCAAACAAAGTAAGCACAGATGCCACACGGCAGGAAGAAAAATACTTACTGCAAGAGTAAGAAGGGGTCTTGTCACAGTTTTTCCTGCTTGGCAACTTGACAAAACAAATATTGCTGGTTGGCTGACTCAGGTTCAAACTCCTTGTTAAATCCCAGCTCTTACTGTCTGGCTTGTTGTTTACTGATGATAAGACATCGCTTCCTGGGAGGGGATGATTATGGTTCAGAGGAGGATATAGGGATGAAAGCAGGCATGATCTGGAGGTCCTTATGGTCTGGGAGGAGCTCTTTGGTGGGGCTTAATTTGGCAGAACAAACTTGGTGTTCTTGCAAAGTCCTCCTGCTTAATGCAAGGCTTTCCTTTTCCATGAGGATGCTCCTCATGAGCAACAAATAGTCTACGAAGAGAGCAGAAAGAGATTTCCAATCTGAATTCATCCCACTGCGGACATCAGAAGAGGTGGTGGAGCATGTCCAGAGAATGGCAGCAAAGCTGGGGAAGAGTCTGGAGCCCAAGTCATACGAGCAACAGCTGAGGGAGCTCGGGAGACTCAGACTGGAGAAAAGGAGGCTCAGGAGGGACCTTCTCACTCTTTACAACTGCCTGACAAGAGGGCGGAGCCAGGTGGGAGTCAGGCTCTGCTCCCAGGAATCAAGGGACAGGATGAGAGAAAACAGCTCCGAGTTGCCCCAGGGGTGGTTTAAACCGGATATTAGGGAAAATTTCTTCATGGAAGGGTTGTCAAGGCCTGCACAGTCTGCCCAAGGCAGTATCGGGAGTCCCCATCCCTGGAGAGATTTAACAGGCATGTAGATGTGACATTTGAGGACATGAGTTAGTAGTGGGCTTGATAGTGCTGGGGGACTGGTTGGACTCGATCTTAGAGCATTTTTCCAACACAAAAGATTCTGTGATTCTAAAAAATAAACACTGAATTGGACCTGATTGTGGTACCTGAGCTATGGTCTCTACCACAGGGACAGATCTATCATCTTCTTAGTAGGCTCAGGAGTAGAAATTGAGGAGAAAAGGCTCTTCTCAGATGCTGTGGTTGCAGCCTGTGCAGAGACTGCTGGATTAATGAACAACCTTGCTAGCTGTAAATCCTCAGTTTTTAAGACATGTATCAACCCTTGAAACAAAAATCTTCTAAAAATACTACTGCCCTAAAAGAGAAAACTTAAAAATCCATAAGCATATGTTTAACTCAGGCAGATAAATGACTCTATGATTTTAAATCAGAGAAAGAGAATTACAAAGACACATAAGCCCTACACTGGGGTGTAATGTGTTCTGACAAACCAAATACAGGAAGTTTCTTATATACATCCAAACCTCTGGCCTCTGGGTGAAGACATTGAACACTGATTCTTTGAAAATAGACCGCTAAGTAGCCATACAGAAACAAAGCTACAGAGCTGTACACCAAGTTTTGACTCAAAGTATTGCAAGTTTGCCCCATACCTTGCCAATGATTCCTGCAGTCTCTGAATAGAAGTGAGAAGGGAAAAATAAATGTGTTCTCAAAAGATTTATTCAATAGGCATTGCCCTACAATGTATTAAAAAAATGTAACTGCATAAGGATTTACTGGTACTTCTCTGTGAGATTCTGTTGCCACTAAAACCCAGAAATAAAGGAGTCTGAAACTATACTGAATACTTCTTGGCTGCAGAGAGCTGGAGGACTGGCTCCTGTGTTTCTCTGTCCACAACCCATGTTTTTCAGACTCATGTGAAGTAATAGTAGGGTATTTGAAAATATGTTATTGTTCAAGAATAATCATGACAGACACACAGGTTAATAACAGACAAACTTGTGCATCTCCTGCATCAACCAAAACATCAAGAAAACAAGCCCTGGGCATTTCCAAAATCATCTATCAAACCAACACCCAGTGCATGGCTTCTTGTTGGGAAAAACATCCTTGTGGGAACACAGCCAAGATATTTCTAATCTATTATTTGGGACTGTTTGCTGATTTTCAGTGAGCGGGATGGAAGAAAAAAGTTGCAGGACAAGTACTCGTAAAAGAAGTGAGATACTGCACTGCACGGCTCAAGTAGTGGGAGTAAAAGAATCTGAGAATGGTTTGGGTTGGAAGAGTCCTTAAAGCCCACATTCCAACCCCCTGCCATGGGCAGGGACACCTTCCACTAGATCAGGTGGCTTCCAAGCCCCATCCTACCTGCCCTTGAACACTTCTAGGCCTGGGGCAGCCACAGCTGCTCTGGGCAAACTGTGCCTGGGCCTCACCATCCTCACAGACAAGAATTACTTCCCAATATCCCATCCTACCCTGCCCTCTGTCAATTTAAAGGTGTTCCCCTTATTGTGTCACTACATGCCCTTGTGAAGGTAGAGGCTTCCCTGAGGCTCAGTTATATCATCAGGTCAAGGCTTAAGTTTTCCTTCTTCAAAAGAAACTTGGTGACACAACTTGCAATTTCAAGTCACAAATTAAAGCAGCTGCTGAGGCTGAGGCTGAGGCTATCTATGGTGGTTGTATCTTTACTCCTGACAGCTGTAATACTCCATGAAGCACTAAGGGATTTTATTATTATTAGTTTATTTATTTAAATTTTAATGCATCCTTCTAGGCTGGGATACCATTGCAGTATATGGAGCAAGAAAAGCAGCCCAGAAACCCCACGTCCTGAGCCTGGGCTGATCCCACAGTGTGGGCAGCAGGGGAGGGGGTGATTCTGCCCCTCTGCCCCACTCAGGTTAGACCCCACCTGCAGCGCTGCCTCCAACATCAGAAGGATGTGGAGCTACTGGAGACCTTAGAGCCCCTGCCAGTGCCTAAAAGGTCTCCAAGAGAGCTGGAGAGGGACTTTGATCAAGAGCCTGGAGGCACAGGATAAGGCAGAATGGCTTCCCACTGCCACAGGACAGGGTTAGATGGGATATTGGGAGGAAATTCTTGGCTGTGATGGTTGTGAGGCCTGGCACAGGTTGCCCAGAGCAGCTGAGGCTGCCCTGTCCCTGGAAGTGTTCAAGGGCAGGTAGGATGTGGCTCAGAGCAACCTGGTCTAGTGGAAGGTGTCTCTGCCCATGGCAGTGAGTTGGAAATTGATGAGCTTTAGCTTCCTTCCAACCAAGACCATTTTAGGATTCTATAATCAGGATTCAGAGAATTTGCACCAAAATAAATAAAAAGGTGAATATATATATAGAAAGATGATGGATCTGGACAGATAGTGATCCCAGCAAATAAACTATTTTCCATCTGCTTGTCTCATGTTGTCATGACCTAGCAGTGTTTTTGGGTTTTTTTTTGGGCAGGTTTTTCTTTCAGTTACAATAAGAAGAGAAACCTCAGTCCTCCTTTGCTTGCAGATAACTTTATTTAATTCAACAGGGAACACAGGCAGGCAGGAGAATGTTCTCTTTCAGCAGTGTGCTAGAGTGATTTATTTCTGTTCTGGGCTCCCTTTTGAAGGTTTTAGCCAAGACCCGATGGTCAAAACCCTTTCTTCAGACAGGCTCTTGCAATTTTACATTATGCAGATTTCAACAGGCCACTGCAAGTGTTGGAATGCAGCCTTATGGCCTAATGGGGAGTGAACAAGTCCTGCTGCTATTTTGACTCATAAGGATGGGTGTGGGAATGCCTCAGGGGACCGAGAAGAAAAGTAAACCACTCTTTCACCTCTGAATTGCAGATTTAAGCTCTCCACAGCAGAAAATATGACTTTTTTTTTTTTTTCAATGAAACATACTGCTAGACATGTCTCTCTGGGTCTAGAGGTGGATATTGCAGAAGCATCTCCAGAAGCAACTGGGAAAAACTGCTGACACAGCTAGGCATGATCCTGCTCCCACCCTAAAAAACTAGTCAGAAGTTGAAGCATTTTTGGGCTGTTTCAGTCATGACTGCTACCTGTCCTCTGCATGTAAGAAGCTCTACATGCTCATTGCTTTCCACAGCTTTTCCTTGAGGGATGCTGAAGTGCTTCTTAAATACGGATTATTCAATTTTCTCCAAATTACAGAAGATGAAACTGAGATTAGGAAAGAGACAGAAGCCTGGTCCTTTGTCCAGAGCTATAGCAAAGTCCCTCCTTTACCAACTTACCCAGACACAATACAGTTATAAAGAATCAGGTTTAATGTCATGGGAGGTGGGACAGATGAGTCTGTCCCCAGAAATCTCTTGGCAAGTGCAGCTACATTAAAACCTCGGTGCAAACCTAAATAACACCTTGTTTCTTATGGATCACTTGAACAGACCCTTAAACATGTTGTTAGAAGAAAATTAGGCTTGGTCAGTAGTTTGGACATTACCAGCAGGTTATCTTAATGAAAATGATACTTAATGAAACCATTAGAGCTTCTGTTAAGTTTTGAAGTTTTCATTAATTCCGTTTTCATTAAAGTTCCTTTAAAAATTCATCCAAATGACTAAATTTTTCTCCTTTCTACCTTTTATCTTAATTTAATCATTCTTTCAGGAGCTAAGAACTCCCAAAGCCAACTGGGGAAGATAAAATCAGCCAAGAGTGGGGTGGGAAAGCATTTGAACAAGAAGACGGCCATAATGTCTTAAACAGCCCATCACTAGTAGAGGCATGAGGTGATCCCCTCCCCACCAATGGCAGGGGAGAATGGATTGAGAGCAGCCCTGAAAAGGAGGACTTGAGGGTGGTGGTGGACAAGAAACAGAACATGCCCCAGCCATGTGCTCTGCCAGCCCAGAAGCCCCTGTGTGCTGGGCTGATCACACAGTATGGGCAGCAGCGGAGGGATGATTTTGCCCCTCTGCCCCACTCTGGTGACATCCCACCTATAGAGTTGCCTCCAGCTCAGGGGTCCAGCATCAGAACGACATGGAGCGAGCTGCTGGAGTGTGTCCAGAGGAGGCCATGGAGATGCTCTGAGGGCTGGAGCCCCTCTGCTCTAGAGACAGGCTGGGAGAGCTGGGGGTGTTCAGCCTGGACAAGAGAAGACTCTGGAGAGACCTTAGAGCTCAGCAGTGCCTAAAGGAGCTGCAAGAGAGCTGGAGAGGGACTTACGACAAGGGCCTGGAGGGACAGGACAAGAGGGAATGGCTGGGAAGCCAGAGGACAGGGTTAGATGAGATATTTCAAAGAAATTCTTCCCTGTGAGTGTGGTGAGGCCCTGGCACAGGTTGCCCCGAGCAGCAGTGGCTGCCCCATCCCTGGAAGTGTTCAAGGGCAGGTAGGATACGGCTCAGAGAAACCTGGTCTAGTGGAAGGTGCTCCTGCCCTTGGCAGGGTGTTAGAAATGGAGGAGCCTCAACGTTTGTTCCAATTCAAACCGTTCTGTGATTCTACAAAACAGAGAATGAAACAGTCTGTATAGGGGGCGGGCCCCTGCTTGGTCTCCCCGCTCCCAAATACCTATCCCATGCAGAAAGCTGCATCACCTGGGCCAACAGCGTCCCCCCAGCCCCACGTCTGTGCTGAGAGACTCGGCAGTCGAGTCGAGTCGAGTCGAGTCGAGTCGAGTCGAGCCGGGCCGAGCCGAGCCGGGCCGGGCTCGCCCCTCCCTCTCCTCCTCCTCGCCCCTCCCTCTCCGCCTCCTCCCCGGGCTATATATGGATACGCGGCGGGTGTCTCTTCTACTTGCTGGCTGCACCGGGGCTGTGGGCTGGGGTGCCTTTCTCCATCCCATGGCCCTACCCGAGTTCTGACCACGCCTTCCACCATGAAGACCATCATCGCTGCCTATTCCGGGGTGCTCCGAGGTACCGGGGGGGCGGTGGGAAGGGGTGGAGATGAGCCCTGGTGCCCGGAGGGGGATGCTGCGGTGCGGAGGAGCATTGCGGTGTTTTAAGGGCTGGGGTGGGAGCAGCACTGAAACACTCAGCTTTATGATATTCCCCATTTTTTTGGCCGCAGGGATGTTGTTCTAGGGCAATAAGCAGGGGGAAGAGCGATGTGCAATGGCGGGGAGGCAGCTGCAGCTTTTCTTGGGTTGAGGATTACAAGTCTGCGCAGCTTTTGTGTTTTAGAGAGCTCGGAGGCTCGGGCTGCGCTCCTGGGGCTGATGGAAACGGCTCTGGTTGGTCTAAGTGAGTTTGCACCTTGGCAAAATGTGGGCGTGGGGCACTTGCGTATAAGCGAGTCCTTTTTTCCCCTTTTTGTGATGGTAGGAAGAGAAGTGTAGTAGTTTTATCGCCACTGCGTGGCTGATAAGAGTTTAGTCTCAGCCTTATTTTTATAGAATTATTTAGCTTGGAATAAGACCTCTTTATCAAGTCCAACTGTTCCATAATACTGTGTTCCCCACACCTACATCAACGGGAGAGGAGAAAAAGGGCAACACATTGCTAATTTTGTTGTCTTATAATGAGGAGCTGAAGATTCAGTGCTCAGCAGGAGCTTTGTGGTAGCCAGTTCCTCCAAGTTTGCTTTTACAGCCCTTCGTGCTGGTGAAGTGACTTGTTGAGAGAAGTGGAATGGGTGTCAGTGCCTGACACCCGTCGTGGGCAGAGCTGCTGCAGACACTGAACACTTCCCTGCATACTGGAACATGCTGGTTAACGGCTTTGGAGAGACAGTATAGGAAATCACAAACCACAGGCTACCTTGCCTGCTTGTAAAGGCATCTCAAAGGATCTTGCAGGAATAAATTCAGCAAGTCTAAATGTTTTGCTGGATCGAATTTTGTATCCCTTCTGCAAGGATGCTTGTCTAGAGAAAGGTCAGGATTTGCAAAGAGTGGGGGCTTTGTGTGAAAATGCACTTGGACAACGATTTACCCCGTGATTTGTGGAGGGTCCTCGAGTGATTGCTCTGTGTTGTGGAAGGCTTTTTGCCCTCAAAAAGCAAACTGCTAATACCTCCTGGGATGAAGAGACCTGTGAAATGGCTTATTGATTAAGCAATCGTTAGCAGAGCTGAAAGGACATGAACCTCGTGAATTAACCCTGAAGTCTTGGTTATGCACTGTCCTGCCCAGTCCTGTATCTAGAGCTGCTGATGCTCATATCAGCCAGAAGGATTTTAGAGGTTGATCTGAAGGATCAGTTGTGAACCGACTGGGAGAAGACCTGCATGTATTTCCTGTATTCAGCTCTGGTTCTTAAAATAACTTTGCTTGCTTGCACAACTAACAGAGGACAAGTTATGTTTTCAGTTGAGAGAGGTCATTTGAATTAGCAGCATCTGAACTGTTCAACTGAGAGTTAACTGCAACCTAAGTGCAGAGAATAAATAAATCAGGAACCTGTAAAATATGTAGCATTGACCTGAGACCTTGGTGATCACCTTGCTGGCACTGGCATGTTAATGATAGATCTAGGACACATGCATAATTCAAAACTGAGTGTGGTTTAGGGACAGTGATTGGCCTCATCTCTGGATAATCCTGATTAGCAATGGAAAGCTGTCTTAACTCTCCTCAGGTCAGTTTTCCTCTGAGGCACCTCATGGGGATCCTGCAGTGATATTTGTGCTTTTTAACTTAATTTTTCGTGTGTTTCTGCCTGGGGAGATGGGGGAGGTTGCCTTGGTGACTGCAACATCCACCAACCCCTTGCCAGTGCTGTAGCCTGCCTGGGCAGGAAAGCACAGGTGCCTCTCAGAGGAGCTCTGACTCGGGCTGGGTTTTGGGGATAGTGATGTGGGACCCTGCAGATCAAAAGGTTCATTCATGGGACCTCATGTACTGCTTGATCATGTTGGACAACTTCTCCCACTACAGAGGATGTGTAGAACAAACCCACTAGACTTCTTTTTTTATCCTATCTCCCTGAATATTTTTTTTTCCAAGTATTGTGCTTGCTGGCTTTGGGGTGAATATGTGAATGGCTCATACTGTCCTTTAGTCTTATTGTTTTCCTGGCATCTGGTTTCATCCTGGTGATTGTGTATTTTGCCTGAATTGAGTCTTATCCTATTTTAAAGACAAGTAAAAAAAAAGAGTGCAGGCATCTGCCTCCATATCCATCCCTGTGTATATGCAGAGGAATGTCCTTGGATATCAACCAATATTGCAAAAATCAGAACAGGTCTTGGACCAATACCTAGGGTTGGATAATGCTCTGAGACACCTGGTCAGGTAGGAGAGGTTGTGGTCTCCTGATCTTGACCTGCCTCACTTTGGCCATAGGATGCCTAGGAGGTATCCTCTTTGTGTTTGGCAGAGCAGCAAGGAAGTCTGTCTCATCCCTCTCTCCTGAGGAAAGATGCCAATGTGGCTGGAACACTGAAAGGCTGTCCTGTGCTGAAGTGTCTTTTCTAATGTTGCTTCATCTGTCAAGTTTGGGATGAGGAAGATGATTTTGCTCAGCTTTACCTTGGAGTTAGCCTTACACTGTGTGTGAGGTTTACCAGACCTCAGTTCTGCTCTGGGGTGGGCAGCCTGGGAGCTCCTGTTTTGGGAGAACAGGATCACTGCTGGCTGCAATCAGGTGTTTTCTCTTGACAAAGTTGCTTGGGAGGTGGAGGTCTAGGCTTGCCCATATGAAACCCCTCTTTCAGAGCTCCCATGTGCTCTGGACACACTGATAAGCTGTAGTATGATGGGTCATTTTCTCTTATCCAGACCTGTTTAGTCTTGCTAACTTAAATCTGTGCTTGTTGGCTGGTCTGGGGCAGCTGGGTCTTAAGGTTACATCACTTTAACCTACATACAGCTGTGAGTGTGGAGACTAAGGGCCGAGTTTAGTACTGTGAGTAAATGCAGAACTAACATGAGAAATGTCATGACAGATTTGTTTATTGGGTCTGGAGAATCCCAGCTCCTTTCTAAAGGAGCTGATACAAATTTTTATTTGCATGTCCCTGTTAACAATGTTGTTGACCTCCAGTTGTAGACACACTGTACTGCAGATAATATGGGATTATTGGGTAGCTTCTTGGGACAGGAGCAAACTGTTCTAAAGCTGTGTACAGGGCAGGATAACTATACTCTGCTCTGGTTACTCATTAGTTTCTTAACAAATTTTTTTAATCTATGGTGAATATGTTTGTGCTTGGGGCACCCAAGTAAACCCACAACACAGAAGAACTTGTGTTGCTGAAGGGGTTTTACAGGTGTAGCAGCCTGCTATGTGGACTCCTGCTCTTGCATGGGAGGCTGAGTCCTCCTGAATATTCTAGTATTGGTCTCTCTATCTTATCTAGCTTTGTTATGCCTTCAATCTCAGCTCCTCTGCCAAATATGTAGCTCAAAATGTCCATTTGCAGCTTATGCTTTGATGGATCTAATACGGTTTTCCTCTAAATAAGATGTGTGAAGCAGTTTAATTCTTGGCCGAGAATTAACATGCTAATTGTCTGGAAAAGGTAGCAGATGAAGCTTGGCTTTAACAAGGTTTCAGTGTATTTTTAACTATATATAACACTTCCTCTCAGTTAATTTCTTTGGCTGACTTTTAATTAAGTCCTGTCAGTTGGGTTTTTCTGGTGCCCAGGTGTGAAGTCCTGTTTACTGCCACTCTTGGGATCTTTGATTCTGCTTCCCTGCCTATATACATGTTGTTTGTGTAATTTATCTGAAATAAACTGTGCTGGAAGGGCATCAGATGCTGAGTCTGTATTGCAGGAGTCAAATGCTTGGTCAAACTATTTGCTGACTCCAGGATCTCCTTAGTAGCAACTCCTGCATTTGATATTTAATGGAATTAAATGATAAAAGTGTAGTGAGCCCATCACCAGTTGCAGGATAGTTGGCTAATGTTCCTGAGCTTCCTATGAAGGCTGCAGATGGCTGCCATCTCTGAGCAGCAGGGACGTCTCCTGGAGAAGTTGCTACTCTGTCCATCACGACAAGGAACATCCTTGAGAGCTATGCATGGCTTAGTGCAGGGAGTATCCCATCAGTTCTCCAGGGAGTGGGCTGCAGTGTGATCTGGGGTGCTTAGGATCTCATCTGAGATGAGGAAACCTGTTGGTAAAGTATGTCCTGTGTAGACATGGTTTGCCAAGGCTGACCCCAACAGTCATGGAATGGCTTGGGTTAGAAGGGATCTTAATGATCTTAAGGATCCCCAGTCAGGCTTTCCAGTTCTAGAACAGGTATCCTGGAAAATGCTCCAGGGACTGTGCTGCATGGCCAGCACAGGACAAGCTACTATCTTCAGCAGTAGAACATGGAGGTTTTGGGTTTCTTCAGGGTCCAGAATATTTCCTTAGGAAAAGACTGATAGAAATGGATACTGCCTACACCAGCATTTTGTATCCTTGTGCCTCAGAGTTAATTGTAGTTATGTCTACTGGACCATTTTAAACTAGGTTATTAGGATAATATGTTTCCTGAAAGTTAGAGAAAATGCCTTGAGTTTTTAGTATGTGAAGGGCGCTTGGTGTGGGTCGACAGGTGAGCCCTTAAGAGGAAGTATTTTCTCTAATGGACTGAACCCAAGTGCCAGTGTTGGGTTATTCTTCTGTGACTGAGTGCCAACCCCCCTTTTCCTCCCCCATTTCTGTTGACTTGTCAAAGCTCTTCTGCTGTGTCACTAGTAACTGGCCTGGTTTTCCAGAGCATGGAGGGTCTTTCCAAAAATGCTTCCTGGCCACTGAAGGTGAAAGGATGCAAGGCTTGCATGGGAGGTTGAATGCACAGTGTCAGGTCTGACATGATGAATAGCAAGCTCAGGACTGTCTGGAAAGGTTTGTCTTGGCACTAAAATCTGTAAATGGCTGGTTGATGAAATGGGTTCATCTAGAGTCTGCAGGTTTGGTGCAAAGGTAGACCTGATGAACTTGCCAGGTGACTGACCATTCCCACAGCCCTTTCCTTTGCTGTGGGGCATCTTTGATTTCTTAACTGGGAATTAAATGTTAATATTCAGCCCATGGTAACTACTGAGTTTTCTGGTGTGGAGAATTTTGTTCTCTTTGAAGGATATCTTTGCTTTCAGCAAATAACTGACCCAGGACACCACTTGTCCAAAGGCAGTGCTTAGAGCTGTCTGTCAAACCACTGCCTTCCCTCTGTCTGCAGAAGTTGGATGTGAGCTTCATGTGGTTCAAAAAACAAGTTGACAGGTTGACTCGTGCTACCCAGTACTGGTCTATTTACAGGGCTGGCAATGCCTACAATTTGTTCAAACATCTAGAAAATGCTAAAGTACAAATTCTCATTTGGAGGGATAAACAGTTCTTCTCTTTGGGAAGAGGATAGGGATTTAGCTGATCCAAGGCTGGAGTGTTGGGTTTATGAAGCCAAAGAGGTTTGGTAGTGTAAATGCAGGTGCTAGAAGAAAAAAATTACATGGGACTGGGCTTTTATTGTGTTGCAGTGGGGATTTCTGCAACATGTATAGATAGCAAGGCCCATGGAAAGAAATAGATTTTTCAGAGATTTTTATTCTCCAGCCACGTGGCTGGGGGACTGCTGAAGAACTGAGCAATCACGGGACAAGCAGGGTCCTCCCCGTGCAGGGGAATACGAAACAACCAATGGGGAACAAGATTGACCAGGGAGTAGGGAAACCCAGTAGGCCATGCCTCTACTCCAGGGTCCCCTCCCCCTGGACCCCATGCCAAGGGGGAGGAACCCCAACATATTGTGAGTCATAAATCATCTCCAAGACTTCTGGCTTGTTTTGAGGACATAGGCATAAGGCCAGAGACACCACTATTGCTAAAAGCTTTCTTTAGACTAGTATCTGGTAATCCTCAGTCTACATCAAGTTTGTTGATGTGCAATTTTGTAAGATTTTTGGGATAGCAAGTTCCTGGAGCTGTGGCCCCTTGGCAAGAATTGAGCAACCTGGTCTAGTGGAAATATTCCTGCCCGTGGCAGGGCATTGGATTGAGATGAGCTGTAAATGTCTCTTTGAGTACATACCATTCCAAACCCAAAGATTTCTTTTACCCTTGAACAGGCAACTGGCTTTGTAGAAAAATGGGGTGGAGTTTATCCCTCACCCCCCATTTGGGGATTTACTGCTAGATTTTACAGCATGGGATTTCTGAATCTCAGTGCTTAGATACTCTAGTGTGGCAAATCAATGCATGGTGACAGTTTAACTCAACATATTCTCCTGTCCCACCGCAGAAACAGGAAAACTACTTGCTGGATTCATTCTTAATACTGCAGTATATTATCTTGTAAAGTACTGCCTCCAGCTCTAGTTCCTACTTCAACCTAGATTAGTGCTGTAGGTTCCAGTTTACTGGCAGTTGTAGTGGTATGATCTATCCCAGCCTAAAACTTGGTCTGCTTAGAGTAATTAATGCCCAACCCACTGCTGGGATTGTCCATGTAACATGGACTAAGCAGAAACAAGGGTCTGAACTAGGTGGTCTGGCTCTAGATTTAGACTGCAGCCTTTAGTGTGGCTCCCCCCTGAATGCTGCCAGGGATTGTGTTTCACTGTGTTTCACCACCCTCATAGTAAAAAACTTCTTTCTTATCTAATCTAAACTGACCCTCATTCCTATGAAACAGATGCTTTACATATTTAAAGGATGTGTCAGTGAGAGTGTCTTTGTAGAAACTACCAAAAATCCTAGTGCCTGCTTATACCTAGGGAAGCTATTTTCAATCAGTTTCATTTGACTGAGTGTGAACACCTGCTATGGTATTACCACTAGCAGGGTCATATCTCATCAGCAACGACCGAACCTCTTCAATGTAATAGCTTCTTTCATAGTCCTTCTAATAAAAGGCTGATCCTTAAACACAAAAGGAAATATGTAAATATATTTGATTTGTATTTTGGCCAGTTATTACGGTGCTTGTAAATAAAGTAATGAAGAAAAGTGAAGGAAGACCCACTTGCAAGTGCTTCTTTCTGGAGGCTGTTGAATATATTGTCAAAAGCTGCAGTGGGTGGTTCCTCATATAGAAAGCAAGTCTTTCACTTCAGTGTTTTACCCACTTTTGGTTTTCTCCCCACTTGAATATCTTAAGCTTCTTCAAGAGTGGCTTTCAGCTCCTTCCTTCTTATTTACTGCTTTAGGATTGCTGATAGTTTTCTTTACTCATAGAACTGTGGATCCTCAGGGCTGTATACTGAGGTGTTGCTCAACCAGCCCTTGGGCTGTGCTGAGTAAGGCTGGAGCACAGAGCTTACCTTGAACAGCACTGGGAGCTGTGCAACAGGCCTTGTGAAGGGTGGATGAGAACAACTCGGACCACAGCCTGGTGTCTGCTTGTGTGTGGCTTGAGGCAGCTGATCTTTATCTTACTGTGAGGTCATGGGGTTCCCTCTTACCAAACACCACTTCGAGGAACTGGCAGTTTGAGGTGAGGGTATGTGTTAGGAACATGTGTTAACATCCTCTGCATTTTTATGGTCAAGTGAACAGAGGCTTGCTCAGGTGGGAACTGGTGGTTACCCATTAATCCCTTTCAGTATTCTGAAAAAAGCTGGATGTTTGCAGATGGCAATCCTTCCTCTTCCAGGATGCTCAAACTCAATGAAAAATATTAGCTTTTAGCAAGCCTTTCTCTAAAAGCAAACTGCACATTTATCTAAAAAATCTTATAAAAAAAAGTTGAACTTGATGATCCTTCCTTTTATGATTCTATTTGAAAGGAAAAGTATTATTACCTTTACTCAGTATGCAAATGTTACTGTATTTTTTTTTTCTTTCCTTAGGCACAGGATCGAACATTCTTTCTGCTCTGCAGGATTTGTTCTGGCTATTGAAATCCAAAGCAGAGAAACAACTCCAAATCATCTCTGTGCTGCAATGGGTTCTCACTTTCCTTATCATGGGTAACAGCTTTTGGCCTAAAGCAAAGGGGTTTGGCTGTAATTCTGGAAAAATTTTAATGCAAAAATGTTAACTTTTACATAAGCATTAATTACTGGATGTGTACTGCAGCAGGGTAGTTCCTGGGGTGTGTGGTTATTATAAAACAGTTACATTGATATTTTCAACAATAAATGAATTTTCCTGGCTCTAGAAACTCATAAGAGCTATGGGAAGACTGACTGATGTTTAGCTCATGTCTGTCTACCGTGCAAATGAGGCTGAAACAATTGGAAATGTCTTACCTGGCTCATTCATGGGAATATCCACAGAGATTTTTCTTAGAAGCAGCTGGTAACTGATGTGATTGTGACAGGAATGCCTTCCTCTTGGCTTGGTCTCCTTACAGGAGGTACCAGAGATGGGCAAGAAGTGGTTGTGTTAGACCAGTAAAAGAGTAAAGCCTGTTTGTCCCTGGGTACTTGGATTATGTGAAATCTCGGCCTGCTCTGCTCCACTGGATTGTTAATAATTAAACTGGAGAATAACTGCACTCAGCATCTGTCTCACTGTACCTTCCCAATTCAGTTTGTGCTAAAATGGCAATGTCACTTGTAGGTGGGATCCTTGGCACCCTGGTGGGATGGATGGCTGATGTAGAGCTGGTGTAACCTGTGGAAGATGTATGTAGCTGTGGGGAAAAAACCCTTGATGTGAGCCACAAAGACATCTTGGTGTTCATCAAGTCTGGTGAAGCAACTGCCCTACTTGGAGATATAAGAGATGCCTAGACGCACCATTAAGGGGAGGTTGAGGTTTTCCAGAGCTCTAGAGGAAGCTGCCTCAGCCCTATGTAAGGGGTTTTTAGACAAATCCAATTTGATTGAGGATTAATGACATCAGGCTTTGACATAGATTCAAAAGGCAAGGGGTGTAAATAGTGACCAAAACCTGATGCAACCTTGTTTTCTTCTTTCTTGCACCTCTCCAGGTATTGCTTGCACTTTAATCCTCATGTACATACTGTGCACAGATTGCTGGGCGATTGCTGCTCTATATTTAGCCTGGCTGGTATTTGACTGGAATACACCAAAGAAAGGTAAATATTACAGAACAGATCATTGCTGTTAAAGTGTCCCTGTCTCCATATTTGGACAAAGAAGCACTTCCTTATAATGGATGACTTCCCTTCTTAGTGGGACTTGGCTGAATCCCTGACCAAAAGCATTATTCAGTGAAGCATTTAAATGTCAGCCCTTGGCACTGCAGGTTTTATTGATGCTGAGGGCAATACAAAATTAACATTCACTAATATCTTGCCATTGCTGGCTTTTGCTAGCATAAGGCACAGGTTCTTTCTGTAGTTCAGAAAGATCTAAAGATTCAAGACCTTGCTGTCCTCTCCAGCTCTTGCAAGGTTCAGATTATGATGTGATTATTAAGATGTAGCTCCTCTATGGAGTCAGTGTTGCTGCAAATTAAGCAGAAGACTTTATCTCAGAAAAAAACCCCAACCCTGTAGAAGCCAGCAATGGGAACCAGCAGTGGTGACAAGCTTTGGCAACTACTTTTATAGCCAGATTAGCACAGTTCTCCATGGCCTCAAGATGACTGAAATCATCCAGGATTTTGGCCTTTCCCAAAGGTTGAATCTGAATGTTTCTAGTTTGAATGGTAGAGTTGTCTACTGTGAATTTGTAGTCAGGCCTTAATTTCCTTGAAGTACCTTATATTCAGAGCGTGCACTGATTTCAGTGAATGATGCAGGTGTCCCACTTGGAGGAATGGAAGTGTTGATTTCTGTAGTGAGACAGCAAATGCTGAAGTCCTCTAGGCTTTTTGATGGACAACCATGTGGAAAGAGCTTTAAAAGCATGATTCATTTTTCTCAACAGGGGGAAGAAGATCCCAGTGGGTGAGAAACTGGGCTATATGGAGGTACTTCAGGGATTATTTTCCAATAAGAGTAAGTAAAAGTTTAAGTGTATACCCTGGGATTTAACTGCTTCAGTGCCTTGTTGTACTGGCACTAGTCTGTCTGTGACACTGAACCATAAGCAGGACATGGCTCAGTTACCATTGCCATACCATTCCTGCTTGTGGCAGCTGTGGTTAGAAAATGTGAAATGTATCACCAGTGGTGGCAAAGTGATTGCCAGAAGCTTCTGTTTCTAGTGGTCTTATCAGATTTCTGGAGGCAATCTGCAATCCTTGTTCATCTCTCCAGCTTCTGGAGACACTCGCACAGGTTGTCCCAACAAGTGGTGGCTGCCTCATCCCTCAAAGTGTTCAAAGCCAGGCTGGATGGGGCTTGGAGCAGCCTGGTTTAGTGGAAAGTGTCTCTGCACACAGGAGGGATTTGGATGATCTTTAAAGTTCCTTCCAATGCAAATCACTCTGTGATTCTCTTCTGTGCTGCAGCAGAGTCCTGTGTAGTGCCTGACCCTAACACTGTTCCCCTCTCATAAATCATAAAATATAGCCCAGTTCTCCAGTAACACTTCTGCTCTGGGATGTATTGGGCCAGAATATCTGGGACCCCTGTGCACCAAAAGCCTTAGCACTTCTCAGGGAGCAGTGAAATTTGTTCTCAAGTCTGTTTGCTTCGGAGAAGGGGGTTTTCCAGCAGTGGAAATAGCTTCAGTTCTCCAGCTTGTAAGTTGCTCACCACATACTTGTATTTTTCCTGCTGGTTCAGACATGTTGCAGAAAGAAGACAGGGCTGCCAGGCTGCTCTGGGACTGCAGAATTAGCTGGATGACTTGGAAGGGAGCAGGGGTCAAATTTGGCGAGGAGGAAACTCGATCCTCTCTGGAAGGGCACACAGCTGAAAGGACTATTATGTAAGGTTGTTGGCAAGTTTTATTCAGCTTGAGCATGTGGAAGGGACTTTGATACAGCTTTTGAGCTACCTATCCCCAAGATAGTCCAGCCTCAGAAAGGAACAGGGAATCCAATTCCAGCAGGATGCCAAAGCAGCTTAGACTGCTTTCTTCCTTTGCAAAGTCACTTGAACTCTCAGGGTGCCTGAACGTGCTGCTGGTGAACAAGCCTTTTGTTGTACTCTTAGAAACATAGAACCATTTAGGTTGGAAAAGACCTTTAAGAGCAAGTCTGACCATTAACCCAGCACTGCCAAGTCCACCATGAAACTTGCTGTTGTTAACAGGTAATTCTTGGCAAGCCTAAGTGTACATGGAAAAATTCACTATGCCTGCACAGGCTGGAAGTCAGCCTGGGTCTCATGGCTGACAGAGAACTGAGCAGGCTCTGCCGTTGAAGATGGATGTCAGATTGTGTTGTGTTTTAGTACCAAGTCCTCAGTGCTGCACTAAACATTGCTGCCTTGGATATTGCTGAAGTGGGCTCTGTTATCCTGGTGACTTGATTCCAAAGTGTCACCTGTAGTGCTGGTTCTGCTGTTTCATCATTCCTTTAATGGCACACTTATCATTGTCTTCATGGAAATATGCTCTACAGAAGCCCTGCAGGTCAGATCCACTGTGGATATTAAAAGTGTCAAACAGCTGGCTTGTTTAAGTAGGTTTAGAGATGAGGTGGGGTAGATAAACTAAACTTTGCAGCAGTTTTTAGGTAAATACTTGCTAGTTCACATGGCCCATTTGTGAGAACTCCTTATGGGTTTCACCTTTGCCACTAAGGGGGAAGAGCTGTGCAAGGTTTATGGACCCCACTGGTAGTTCACAGGCAAAGGGCAGAACTTGAGGGCTGACAGCTGGGAGATGACTCCTGCATGTGTTTTGGGGGAACAGCCAGCTGGCTGCAGGGTTGGTAAAAGCTGCTACAGGGATCTTAGGGCAGAAAGGTGCTAGAGGTGGTTTTCTGCAGTTATGGGACTGATCTTACAGCATGAACAATGAATAATATCTCTGGGTATTAGGAATGGTACCAAGAACTGGAATGTCTTGGGCTTGAGTTTGCTAAGAGCATGGGAACTCCTGAGTTAAACTAGTTACCTGTTCTTGGTCAAGAGGGAGATGGGTCTACAGAGGATCACTTGTTTAAATGTTCTCTCTGCAAAAATCCCTTTACTGGATCCTGATCTGTGTAATGGCTCAGTAGGGTTTGGTTTGTGTCCCTGGCTCATGGTTTGTCAGGGCAGTCCTCTGCTGCATGTGCCTCGTCCTGTGCCATGTGTCCACTGAGCACTGCAGGGATGGATCACACCAGTGGCAGTCTCACTGGTGGCATTTGTAATGCTGAACTTGGCTCCTGCAAAGTCTGCACATAGAGCTGTGGTAGCTGCATCCATACCTGCACAGGTACCACATGTATTGGGCTATCAGCTCAGATTTAATTCATAGAATCACAGTACAGTTGGAAGGGACCTTAAAGCTCATTTCATTCCACCCCTCTGCCATGGTCAGGGACACCTTCCATTAGACCAGGTTATTTCAAGCCCTGTCCAAGCTGGCCTAGAGCACTTCCAGGGATGGGGCAGCTACAGCTTCTTTTGGCAACCTGTGCCAGGGCCTCATCACCCTCACAGGGAAGAATGTCTTCCTCTTTGGCTTGCTGTATTAGAGTAGCTGCATGAGAATCAAGCTCTGCTTTGATGTTTGTGTTGATTAGGCTGGTCTCACTGGAGTCAGCAGTGCCTCCCAGCCTGAAACACTAGAACTATTGTACCCATACCTGGAGATAGGTGGTCATGTTTTGTAATACCAGGTGGATTTGGAAAGCAGCCTGAATCTGGCTCAGTTATTCAGCATGAGCAGTGGTTGGCCACATTCTCTGGGGCTTCATGCAGGTGCTCTAACAGTAATAAGCTATTTTAGGGCACTAGAAGCTTAAGTTTGTCTGCTGGTTAATGGCTGGCCTTGTAAATAGTTCTTTAAGCTAAGCAGTGCATGAAGCAGCTGGGGAACATTCCAGTGAGCTGAGTCCTGGACCTGAAGCAACAGGTGAAGCCCAAGCCCTTGCAGGTGTATGCATGGTGCTGGACTGGAGCAGACAGATCCCAGCAGCCTCCTGAGCACATATGGCTGATCTGAGGATGTCATGCTGGGAGTGCCATGATTTAAAGGTTTTATTTAGGTAAAGAAGCTGCTACCTGAGCATGTGAGCATCTCCATGTGCAATAGGACTCCAGGTATCCAGGGCTGCAGACCTTTGCCTCACCTTTGTCAGGCTGTGAGCACTTCAGGTGTGTGGAGGGAGACCGGATGACTGCACTGGGGGAGTGGGCATCTGGCCAGAGCAGGAATTGCTGCTAAAAGTGTCTTTTTTTTTTTTTCTTTTTTTTTCAATTTTTCTTGTATTCTGTGTCTTGGCTAGCTTCCTGGAAAAGCTCCTCCTTAATTGTTGTATGTGAGTTACAGAATGGAAATAGAGGGGTTTGATTGCTGTGTCCTAACCTAGTGTAGTGGAAGGCATTCCAGCCCATGACAGGGGGTTAGAACAAGTTGAGCTTTAATGTCCCTTCCAACCCAAGCCATTCTGTGAATTTGTGATGCATATAATACTGGGAGCCTTGTGGGGGGTCTTCAGGTCCTGGCTTGCACTTCTGGGAAGGTAAGATGATTTCTTCCATAATGTTGCTGGGTGTGATGCAGCTAATTGCAGTTCTTGGGTTGTTTTGCAAGCTTACATGCTCATGAGAGCTGCTGCTTGGATCCTGCAGGATGAGCTCTGGTTTTCTGCTCTTTGCATGCTTCCATAGTCAGTGCTGCTCAGCTCCCATCCAAACAACTGATTTTCGTCCTGCTCTTTGGCCCCTGGTACTACTGCTGAGCAGCAGTAGTTCTGCAGTCCCCTTTCTCCTCTACTGAATATGCCACTGTTCCTACAAATAACATTGACAATATGGTTCTTTAGCTGTATCTGGCACTCAAATATTAACACTTGTTTTCTTTACACTATTGCACTAGCTTACTGCTTCTATAGGCTGGCTTAGGTCTGTGCAAAGAAATCTGTTATTATTAGACAGGTGGATGAACTTTGCTCCCAGAGAAACAGGTTTGGTCTCTTAACAGCAGCTGGGAACAGGTGTTAGTGCAATGGGGTGAAGGTTCAGCTTCACTCCCAGTACTGATTGTCCAGCTGGGATGCAGCAAGGATGTGCTGTCTCTGCCTTATCATGGGAGCACTGAGGCTCCAAAGAGCTGTGTGGGACTGGAGAAGACCTTGAAGGCAAAAGGAAAAAACAGCTGGAGTTTCAGAACAGAGTTGCAATAGTGTTCAGTGACAACTACAGGAATTCCTTGGGGCAACCTGGTAACACCGTTTGCTTCTCAAGGGGAGACGTTCAAAGAACCAGCAGTGAGTGATCAGCCTCCTGAAGAGAGCTTCTGGCATGGAATTATAGAACGGTTTTGGTTGGAAGGGACCTTTAAATGCACTCTAATTCCAAAGCCCCATCTTGTGCACTTCACTGTCTTCACTCTTGCTGGAATCTAAAAATAAGTGATTTACAGTACTTCAAGAATTCCTGCTTCTAGATTAAATTTAGGGAGAGATGAAGGTGTTGGCAGGTCGGACCCTCCTGAGGCTGAGTGTGCATTAGCAGATTCAAGACCTCCACTTGAAAAGAAGTGCCCAGCCCTGTCTGATGTCTGTTAGTCTTAGGTTCCCTGGCTTGACTTGAGTGGAAGAACACATAGAATCACTAAGGTTGGAAAAGACCTTGAAGATTGAGTCCAACTATTCCAGTGCCTTTTAGGAAATTTTTCCCTAATACCTAATCTAAACCTCCCTTGGTGCTACTTGAGGCTGTGTCCTCTTGTCTTGTCACTTCTTACCTGGCAGAAGAGACTGACCCTCATCTGCACCCTCCATGTTTACCTTCTGTGAGCACCTGTGTTGTGGGACAGGTGTAGAGGGCAGTGGCAGCCTGCATGGGACAAACAGGGGAAAAGCATATATGTATGAATACCAGGCTAAATCTTAGCCCTTCTCCCTTGCTGTTGGTGAGTTGGATCCTGCATACCCCTTGCCCACCTCCTGCAGTGGAGTGGGTGATTGATTGTCATGGGTATTGCCAACCCCATGGCTCCATAACAGGAGCTCTCGGAAAACAACCACAGCAGTAAGACTGCAGCTTGGCTGGGGCTCCTATGAGGTATCCAAGCAATGGGCTCCACTGGGATCTGGGTGTCCTTGCATGTGGTGTAGGGGCTGGAGCAGGAGAATTCTTCTGTATGTGTGGCTCTGCCAAGATCAACATGCAGATGCCTCGTGCTCCAGAATGACAAGGACAAACCCTGTTTCAGCTGTCTGTCTTATAAATGAGCTGTGCTTGGTGCAGGAGAGATAAGAGGCTTGGAAATCACCACCTTGCTCTGACAGGAGCTTTAAGGAGGAGTGTCTGCTACTTGTCCAGCCAAGCAACATGTGTCTGTATCTACCAGGCCTGGAGTCATAAACTCAGAATATTGTTTAGGTTGGAAAAGTCCTAAGATCATCAACTCTAACCATTCTGCCAGAAGTGCCAATCTCACCACTAACCCATGTGCCCAGGTGCCACATCCACACAGCTTTTAACTCCCTCCAGGGATGGGGAGTCCACCGCTGCCCTTTGCAGCCTGTTGTAGAAGTCTCTCTACAACTGAGGAAGAGCTTATAGATGGAGTGGTTGCTTACCGTATCACTACTTTTTTTCATGGACAGTGGTGTTTGGTCTGTAGTCTGTGATCCCTGTGTGTTGTAACTGGTCAAGGGGGCATCCCTTCTACCCTGGGAAATGAAAGCATAGCCATCTGCTAATTGGGAAAGAAGGGAAAAGGGATTAAAGGATGACTTGGTGTGATATAGGCAGTGAGGCTCTGCAGAGCTGTTGCAACCACAAGCCTCTGTGCCCTCTTCCTGGAGCTCTACGTGACCTCAAAGCCAGAGGAAATTGTGCTGAAACCTGCTGCTGCATCGTGCCTGTATCGCAGCTGCTGTTTTAAATAGCACAGGAGCTGTAGCTTCATCTAGGGGCAAGGCTGAGAACAAGGAGGAGGGAATCAAGTTTCTTGGCATGCTGCTTTTGTGTGTTGCAATGGTACTTCAGCTCCCTGTAGCATGATCCAACAGAATGGACTTGTGTAGTGCCAAAACACTTCTTGTCCAAGGCAGTGGGGTGTGTAATGCTAGTGTGACATCTTGGAAATCTGGGGCTTTTTTTTTTTTTTTCCCTCTATGGGAACTGATGCAGAGTGGCCTTTGCATGTGCAGTTTGAGAGATGGGGTGCCAAAGCTTCAACTTGTAGGTCTGAGAGCTGCTGGGGTCTTGCTGTTGGCAAAAAGTGGCACTGTTGCAGCCTGAAAAGAGGAGATTTTTAGATTAGATGTCAGGAAGAGATTGACTCTTAGGGTAGTGAGGCTCTGGCACAGGTTACCCACAGAAGCTGTGGCTGCCTCATCCCTGGAAGTGTTCAAGGCCAGGTTGGACAGGGCTTGGAGCAACCTGATCTAGAGGAAGGTGTCTCTACTCATGGCAGAGGTTTGGAACTGGATGATCCTTAAGGTCCCTTCCAACACAAAGTATTTTAACATACAGGAAAAAAAAAAGAAATTTGATCTCTATTTTTGTAGGATGATGCAGCAGCCCTGCTGTGTTTTGTGCTGTGGGCTCCCTCAGACTGCATGCATACTGCCTGGGGAAGATGCTCTGACACATGGCAGTATTGGTACCAGGGAATGGGTTGTTCCGTGCTAGCTAAGACAATTGTAGAGAGTCTCCATGCTATGCAAACAGAGGAGCAAATGGTTAGGAATATTGCACAGCCTGAAAACAATGTGATCACAACTCCCAGAGCATGTCCTGCAGGAATTGGGGATGGCTTGAGGTGTCTCATTTACCCTTTGGCATGTAGGCCAGGGCAGAACCTCTTAAAAGGAGGGATTGTTTCCAGTGGTTACCACCCTTCTGCACATTTTCCCACTTGTAAGGTGGCCAACAGGCGCATTAACTGGTTGGCTCTTTTTTTCAGGCATTTAGTGAACTTGCTTCTGCTATGAGACAGTGATGTTTGTGTTCTTTCCCCCTCATACTGGGATGTGAGCCACTAATGTGCTGAGACAGGGCCTGGAAGGAGGCATAGCTGTGGCTACAGGACTGAAGAACTTGGTCAGTTTGGGCAAGAGGTGTGTAAGAATTCCTTAGGAAGGAGTAGAGAAGCAAAAGGCCCAGGCTGCAGCAACCCAAACCCTATTCCTGCTTGGCTGGCAGGCTTCTTGTGTCTGAGATCAGCCTGTTTATCCTGCTCCCTCTGCTTGGGAGGCTGTTCCTACCAGAGCCTCTGAAATCCAGAAGCACCCATACATGAGCTCTTAGGCTGTTCTCCCTGGTGGGAAGAGAGACAAAACCTGGGGAATATGACTTTTTTTTTGCTTCTCCCATTTTTACTTGAAAATATCCATCTTCAATTGAGCTCTTTTTTCTTTCCTAGCTGGTTAAAACCCACAATCTGCTGACCACCAGGAATTACATTTTTGGCTACCATCCACATGGCATCATGGGCTTGGGTGCCTTTTGCAACTTCAGCACAGAGGCCACAGGTGTCAGCCAGAAATTCCCTGGGATCCGACCGTACCTTGCTACCCTGGCTGGGAACTTCAGGATGCCCATATTGAGGGACTACTTAATGTCTGGTGGTAAGCACAATCATACTGTGCCATTTCTGCTCATGCCCTTGGCTCTGCGCTGTCTTCACCTCTTTCAAGTGAAAAGCTGTGTTGGAAGCTCAGGTAGCCACTTCCTGCTGGTAGTATCACCCAAACATTGCTTTCATATAGTTGTCAAGAGGAAGCTATGAATAAATGTGAGAAATCCTGTCTAGTGGAAGGTGTCCCTGTCCATGGCAGAGGGTTGGAATAGGATGGTCTTTAAGGTCCCTTCCAACCAAAACCATTCTGTGATTCTGTGAATATGACTAGTTTGGGCTGCAGGGACTGCTGCTCCTCTGTGTTCATGCTTAACTCTAGGATACTCTTGTCCAAAGGCATAGTAAAGATATCTGACATCTGTAGTTTTAGAAGGTGGAGACATGGAACAAAGTTGTCCAAGTTGTTGTTACAAGGTACAGGAAGAAGTTGCACTGACTGAAAATACTGAGTAACCATGGCCAGCTCAGCTCCTGGTCTCACTACCACATGACTTGTCACACATCTGTGTTTTGTGGTGGTGGTGGATTCTGTCTCCACCCAACTGCACTGCTGGGTGCCTGCCAGGGTAAAGATTCTGAGGTATTGCATGGTTCCAGCTGTTCAGAGAGCCCCTTCCCTGAATGTATTCCTATAGATGGATCACACGGATTATGCAGTGATGTAAGTGTGCTGAATTACATTAATAGGTCTGTTTTAATGGAGTCCAGGATTTTAATGCTTGGGGCTTTTAAGTTATGACTGGGCAGAGGAAGCAGATTTTAAAATATCAGTAAAGTGTTCTTGCACGGCCTGAGCTTCCTTTTTGGAGTGAGGATGCCTGTCAATTAGATAGAGATGAGGGAGTAATACAAAGACCATGAATTGAACAATCTAGTAACCTGTTTGCTGTTTCTGTAACTGATTCATCAATAAATGACTTTAAAATAGATATCTTAGTAAGTACCATGCCTGGGAAGATGACAGGAGTAGCTGTACCTGACTCTGACTTGTTAGAATTGACTATTTCTGAGATTACTGTCTTAACTAAGTGAGGGAGAGAAAGACTAACTGGATCTGGTGCAGAAAATGTGTTTGTCCCTATCTAGAAAGGGCAGTATCTCAAGCTGGTTTTTATCTTCCTGCACTGATGTTAGTTGCTGCATGAAGTCCATAATTTGGGAATTAACAGGACAGCAGCACAAGAGAAGTTGGGATCTGCTTTCCAGTCCATCACATCTGCAAGTTTAGTTGTTGCCTAAGTTTCCATGCAGCCTTTCTATATTTAAAAAAAAATCTTAAATCTGTTCAGTATGACTGGCAGACAAATCTTGTGGCCAGCCAGAGCTGCTTTCTCCTTTTTGGAAGGAAGGTGGGAGTAAACACTAGCAATGTCATTGCTGGCTTGGCTATCCCTGAGTGTTGTGCTTCCTCTGTTGCTAGGATCTTCAAGACTACAGGTGTGATGAAGTTAACCTTCTGAAAGCCATAATTTGTCTTCACTTTTCTATCCTAGAACTTAAGGGTTCTGATAAAAAGGCCTTAACATCACTTGGAAAGTACTGATAATTCCCTCAATCCTTTTCTCTGTGGATGAACCACTTCAGGTGAAATTATAACAAATCCTAACACTGTACCAATACACACAGTTGGTTTACAAGTAGTAAGAATTCTTAATTTTACAGCCTACTAGAGGTTAAGGTATAGCAGGGATCATATAACGCATGAGGAGATTATCAGAAAAACCTGTATACTGTGTGAATGTGCTGAAGAGCAGAATTTATCTATTGCAACTTGTCTCCATGTCTCATTGCACTTTCTGAAGGAACGATTTGGTGCTTTGAGCAGCAGTAATCTCCTCCTTCTAACAAGCGTGAAAGAGCTGAACATAAATCTGTTGCCAGGCCTGTGTAGCCAGCATGAGCCTTGGTGTGGAGAATGGGAGAAGGTTGAAAGTTGGAGCAGTGAGTATAACCTGAGCCTTTCAGAGGAAAAACGGTCACACTTGATCTGTTCCAAGTGTGGTCTGCTCTGTTCATATCTGGAGCTGGGATAGGTGATGACCCTGGTGCCCAGATAGACATCAAGGCTCACAGACTTGTCCTGTCTAAGCCCCCAGGGCCTGTTCATTGTTTAGTTCTTGGCTCAAGTAATGGGCAAAAAAAATGGCCATGAGATGTGCAAAATCTGCTTCTAAGATTAAATAGTGTAATAGGGCAATGACCTAAAGTACTCAGATCAGATGTGTTGTGTGATGGGAATGTAAATGCTGGCATCCCACTTCTCCTTGGCTTATTCTGGCCAAAAATGAGAGGCAGGAGCAAGCTTGGACACCAATTGTAGGATAAAAGCAAGAGTTTAAAGAGCAGACAATCAAATTTCTTCACACTTTTAGAGCAATACAGAAGAAATTAAAGATGCTGTCTTGGGGTTTTCATTTCCCTGGAGTGGGGACTGATGCTTTAGGGCAGAGATTGCTTACTAAAGCTGAAGGGAAGTCCTGCTCTTTCCAGTGTGGTATAGTGGGAAGGACCTTTCCAGACACTTTCCTCAGAGTGTGGACTTATGTAAACACACTGTCCCATACATCCTTTCCTTCCCAGGACAGCAAAGGATTGCAAGAGCTTCATGTTATTTCAGATCTGTCTTAAAGGTTTATCCATTTATTCTTTTTGTATCACTAAAGTATGCTCCTGCATCTATTCTACTACCTAATCTTGCTGAGGAATTGGTCAAAATCAGACACTTCTATCCATCAAAATAACATAACTGCTTTCTTTCTCACTAAAGGTAAACCAAATCCTACTGTAAAGTTTACATGGAGGGAGGATGTCTTAACACCAATGCCTTTGATATCACTAGGTACAGAAAATCCTTGCTGAAGTCTTTTGATAAAGGGAAATTTTTGAGAGCTGATGTTTGTGGAGTTTATGATGAAGTCTAGTGCTGCCAGGTCTATGAACTGCTAGTTTAGTTAAGGAACAGGTTGCCTGCTAATACTACCCTCTCTGACCACAGGGAGGTTTGACATCTCAACTTGCAGTTGAGCTATAAACTTTGTGCTGTAAGTATGAGGAGATCCTGAAGTCACCAGCCAATCATGTAATGTGACCCTTGTGTCTGTCTCCTTGATCCAGGTATATGTCCTGTGAACCGTGATAGCATAGACTACATCTTGTCAAAGAATGGCAGTGGCAATGCCATCATCATTGTGGTTGGAGGGGCAGCAGAGTCCCTGAACTGCACCCCAGGGAAGAACTCTGTGACACTAAAGAACCGGAAAGGATTTGTGAAACTGGCTCTACGGCATGGGTAAGGGGCAGCCTCAATGCTAGAGCAGTACCACTACCATGCAGAAGGTGCTTTTATGTGAACAACTTGGGCTAGGTGAAGATGTCCTATGGGATAGGACTAGATGGCCTTTAAAGGTCCCCTCTAGTCCAAACAATGCTGTGGTTGGTTCTGTTCCCTTGGAGGATTCTCCTTTCTGCAGTTTTGCTGTGTTGTGTGGATGTTTGCCCAGAGTGCCAGGCATGAGTGTCCTTTAGCTTCTGCCCCTGAGCAAGGTACAGGGGTAGGGGGATCCCTGGGACAGCAGGAGACTTCCAGGGCAAGGAGAGGCAGGTGTCAGTAACCTGCATGGGGTGATGACCTGTGCAGTCCCCCTGATCCCCATGTGTCTGAAAGGAGATGTCCATCAAAAACAGGAGTTGAGTATATATGGAAGCATGCCTAGTGCCTGACTGCACAGTGTTCCACAGGCATGTTGTCAGTACAATTCTCCTGTATGCCTTCAGAGTATATCTATTATGTCATGGCAAGTCTGGCTGGCTTACGTCAGTACCTTGTGCTGCAAAAAAACCTTTGGGCAATGTATCAGCAGCTGTGCAGCCTGGCAGAACACACAGCAGCAAGTGTGGGGCTCTCCAACTGTGGTCATGTGAACACACATATGACAGTCCAGGGGGTGGGCTCTTGACGTCTTTGTCTTTCTAGAGCGGACTTGGTTCCCGTCTACTCCTTTGGGGAGAATGAAGTGTACAAGCAGGTGATCTTTGAAGAGGGTTCCTGGGGAAGATGGGTTCAGAAGAAGTTCCAGAAGCACATTGGCTTTGCTCCATGCATCTTTCATGGCCGTGGCCTCTTCTCCTCTACCACCTGGGGGTTGTTACCTTACTCCAAGCCCATCACTACTGTTGGTAAGGTTTTGATATAAACATTCAGTGTGCCTCTCTAGGTAGCAGAATACTTGAGTCTGTGCTGTACACCTGCTGTAGTTGGAGTCTTGGCTTTCCCTTCTATATAAAACCTTCCAGCAAAACTGAGAATGAGCTAGAAGAGTTTCCAGAGGTTACAAGCCTTCAATCATGTTCTGCTTCTAGGCAGTCTTGCAAGAGAGCTCTTTCTGGGGGGAAGAGGCTGTATCTCTACTTTCTTTGGCCTTGGGTAGCTAAAGACAAAAGCAACCTGGCCCCCCATGCTCCTGGAACTGGCCAGTGGGTTGCTGTCTGACAGCTGAATCTTAAAGCCAACTCTAAAACTTGCATTTGAGTCTTCCAACCCAAAGCAGCGAGGCTTTGAGGGAGGGGGAAAAATGGTCAGCTTTGCCTTTGTGGTGTGTATAGGGGAATACATAAGAACTGACTCTTGGCTTCTGTTAATTGAGGAGGGATTTATCACTCTGCTGTAAACAGAAGGGGGATTTCCCAGCCACCTTGGACAGTAGAGGCATCTGTGTAGCTAAAGCAAATCTGGTATTGCTGCAGATGTGATGTGCGTCCTTGTGGTGGGACAGTTATGCTTCAGAGCCTTGTAAAAACTGGGAGGAATCAGGCAAACTGTGCTGTGCCAGAATGGATGTGCTGATCTACGATAGCTGTGTCCATAGAGGACGAATATCCAGGTTGTGGAAGCATTTAATCTAATGTGGATTTGTCCCTTTTTTTTATCAGTTGGAGAGCCCATCACCATCCCTAAAATCAATAATCCATCCCAGAAGGATGTGGACTTCTACCATAGCATTTATGTGGACTCCCTGATCAAACTCTTCGACAAATACAAGAGCAAATTTGGCCTGCCAGAGACTGAGGTCTTGGAAGTCAACTGAAGGCACTGGCTCAGCAGCACCTCCTTCTTCCAGAACCACCAAATCTTTTCCAGGAGTCCACGTTGTCATTGTGTACTTGAAAGCATGTGTGGGTGTATGTATCCTTTAAAGCAAGTGTTTAAAGCATTGCTAGACCACTTTTAAAAATAATAAAGGCTTTGCTTTAGAGAAATCCCATTACAAACATCTTTTTATACAAAAAAAGCACAACTCCCCATTGTTGGATTGCGAGGATTTGGATGGGGTAAATGATTGCCTTTGTAATCTGCTATAGAATGCTGTTGGATGACCAGCAATGGATTAGAAACATTCCTACAGATACTGTACCCACTAGCACAAGCTATTTTGGGAGAGTAGGATCCATCTGGTTTTCAACCTAAAAAGCAGCAGGTTGATTTGAGCAGCATGGCAGTTTTACAGGCATGTTGCACAAGAGCCCTGTTGACACATTCTTATGTAGCACGAGGGTATTTCTGCTTTGGAGAAGCCCATTCTGAAAGTACAGTTGGGCTGCCAACACCCCTGGTGTGACATCTATGACAGATGATGCAGGAAACCAAGTGGGAAGAGTTGGGTGAACCTTGATCCATAGTGTAGTGGATCATTTTGTGGTTGTAATTTCACCAGTGTATTTGAAATGTCAGTTTAGAAGCAGGTATGTCCCATGTGCAGAGGCTTGTAGCTGGAAATACGAGACTTCTTCATAGCCACACAGCTCCCAGGATAAGCTCTAGGAGCAGTGGGATGGTGCATTTGTGTAGCCCTGGTGTTGCAGACCTTTAGGGTAGCCCACAGAGGGAAAATGCAGTGGGACTATTGATGCAAGTGCTTTGGATCCCAGAAGTATTTGGGGAAATCTAGAAGTAACTTCTGGCCAAAGACGGTTTCTAATTACTCCATCCAGTGAATGTAAAGGAGTAGCCTTTGCACACATAGGGTCTAAAGTGAGCTACTCTTAAAAGTATTTACAAAATTTTTATGTGGATGTTAACACTGCTTGTAGTGAGATTTCTTCAGAGTACAGTTTGTTTACCTGAAACATTGCACTACTTGCATGTCTGACCTGCCTTTTAAACCATTCAGTTGAGTGTATCTTGAGCTCTAAAATGTGCCTTTCTTCCATGCAAGAGGATGGTACTTCACATTCCTGAAATCTTGCCTCTAAAGACAAATGTTCATCTGTCATATTTGATAGATTATTGTATTACAGAGTATCAATTTTTGTACAAATTTCTAGAAATAAACTTGGGCAAAAATAGTGGGCTGCTTTGGTCCCTTCAGTGTTGCAGGGTGTGTGGCTGGTATTGTAGCAATAGTGTGATTGCAGTTATGCCTTTTTTCCTGTGGGGGGGAAAAAAAAAAAAAACGGTTTGTCTCTCCAAAAGCAGACTCACACCAAAATCACGATCTCTGGAAGTGTGTAGTGGTGGACCTGGAAGAGTTAGATTAAGGGCTGGACTTGATCTTAGAAGTCTTTTCCAACCTTAATGATTCTGTTCTACCACCTGCATTCTCCCTGCATGTGCAGCCAGGATAATTTAAGCAAATCTTTGTGGTTTAAGATTGGGGTTTTGCCTGGGAGTGAACAAGGAGCTGAGGCAGCCTCCATCTGTGGACCTCCTTTACTGAGCAAATAGAGAAAGCTCATGCCCTATTGCTGCTTACAGCAAATTACTTTGGGTTTTGTTGCTCCCTAGAACAGAAAATGCTGGATTGCATCCCCAGTCTTCAGGTGAAGAAATCCTTTCAGCCCCTTTCAGTACTTAAAATGGGGCTTTATAAAAAAGAGTGACTTTTCTATACAGAGTGTTAGTAATAGGACAATGGCCAAATAATAACCTCCATAAATAGGCAATAAACCTAATAGAGGAAAGATTTAGATTGGATATTGGGAAGAAATTCTTCCTTGTGAGGGTGGGGAGGCCCTGGCATAAGCTGCCCGAAGAAGCTCTTGCTGCCTCATCCCCAGAACTGTTCCAGACCAGCAGCCTGGTTTAATGGAAGGTGTCCCTGCCCCATGGCAGGGGAGTTGGAATGAGATGAGCTTTAAGGTCACTTCCAACTCAAACCGCTCTGTGATTATTCTTGTCAGAGCCCCCAGGATTCTACTAGTGGAAGTGCAAGGTGCTCCAGAAATAGCTCACAGTGCTGAAAAGTTCATGTGGGCTCTTCTAGTAACAAGGGAGGGTTTAACCTGTTGTCTTTGGGCTGAAGCTGGCCTGTGAGCCATGGAAGTGATCTATCAGTGCTGGCTGACTTTCACAGCCTGACTGTGCTGTTCTCCAAGGTGAAACCCAAACTTACTCTTTGCCCTTTTCAGGCTTGGCCAGTGGAATTTGAAAGTCTCCTGCTCAGGAAGATAAACCTGGTGTGTTGCCTGGTTCCCCTTTTCCTCACCCCTAGTAGGATTGATTTGTATCTCTGTTTTCTGCTAGCTGACACTAAGGTAATGACAGAAGTTATTTCCAGTGACTGCTCTGGAACTGCGTAGCAAGAGAAGCTCTGCCTAAGCCACTTGTGGCAAGTCACTGGAATCCGCCTTTGAGGATTCCATGAACTGGAGGAGGTCAGTTCTTGCAGAGCTTTTTCCAAGCAAGGTTTTAGATTATCAAGTTTTAGATCAAAGCATAGCTGCAGACTGCAAATCCCCCTAACACAGAGCAGGGGAGAGAGTTATTTTAAACAAGGCTTCATTCCTGCAAAAAGGGATATACTAATGAATATCCTGTGATTTTCCATACTGCAAGGTTGGTCCAGCTGTACCCAATTCTTGGCTGTGCTGGAAGTACTATTAATTAAAGTCTAATATGAGATTGACACTGAACATTGTTCTTTTGCTTTCTAACACCAGTCTATGAAAGGGGAATTTTTGTCTGATCTCAGCTTGTACCCAAGGTACTAGCCCAGGGTGTCTCATACAGTAGTGTGCAGAAGGCCAAACACATCCTGGGCTGATCCCACAGTGTGGGCAGCAGCTCAAGGGAAGTGATCTGGCCCCTTTGCTCATGAGGCCCCACCTGCACTGCTGCCTTTGAGTCCCCAGAAAGACATAGACCTGGCAAGTCCAGAGGAGGCCATGAAGAGGCTTTGAGGGCTGGAGCCCCTCTCTCTGCAGACAGACTGGTAAAGGTGGGGGTGTTCAGCCTGGAAAAGAGAAGGCTCCAGGGAGACCTTAGAGCCCCTGCCAGTGCATAAAGGGGCTCCAAAAGAGCTGGAGAGGGACTTTAGACAAAGGCATGTAGGGACAGGAGAAGGGGGAAATGGCTTTGCCCTGACAGAAGGGCAGGGTTAGATGGAATATTAGGAAGAAATTCTTCCCTGTGAAACAGAGGCACAGGTTGCCTACAGGAACTGTAGCTGCACCATGTCTGGAAGTGTTCAAGGCCAGGTTTGATGGGTCTTGGAGCAATCTGGTCTAGTGGAAGGTGTCTCTGCCTATGGCAGGGGCTTGAAACTGGATGATCTTTAAGGTCCCTTCCACTTCAAACCATTCTGTGATTCTATGAACTTAAGCATTAATAGGAGTTAAAATTATCACCTCTGCCTTTGTGGTGATAAGCATTAGAACAGGCTGCCCAGGGAAGTGTTAGAGTCATGATCCCTAGAAATGTTCTAAAAGTTTGTGGCTGTGACTCTTGGGGACAGTGGGTTAGTGGTGGCCTTGGCAGTACCAGGTTAATGGTTGGACTTGATCTTAGAGGACTTTTCCAACCATGACGATTCTGTGGTTCTATGACTATGCTGTGTGTTGCTGGGACAGTGTCAGGATGGAATTGCTGTGCTTTTTCTGCCTTATCTAGGTCACTCCCCTTGGCTGAGATAGGCTGCTGTCCATGATAGGCCAGCCCTGATAAAACTGTTCTTAGAATCTCTTTTGAGAAATTGGCATCTTTGCTTTCCTGTGGACCTGTCTTGCCTTTAGCTCAGCAACTTCTCCTTCCTCTGCTTTTGTTTAGCATGAAGTATATTTGCACTTGTCTGGTTCTTTAAGATCTTCCTGTCCTCCTAACATTCCTCATTATACCTGCAAGAGTCCTGGTAAATAGGTCCCTCATTACAGGCTGGAAGAAGGGACTTTCCACTTTCACCACTTTTTCCTCATATGTTTATACATAGTTACTGTCCTATTTTGTCATCTTTGCCTCGAATCCGAGCTCTCCCTCTGGCAAACACAACAAAAGGGTACATGACTCAGTTTATGGAAAAGGCATGGCAGTTGGATGCAGGCCACCTGCAGTGATTTAACCCTTCCTTGACTGCCAGCCATAGAGCATCCTGAGTATGTTACATGAATCCTGGGTTAAGTTTTAAGCCCTTCATGATAAGAAGGACGTTGAGGGGCAGGAGTATGTCCACAGAAGGGAATGGAGCTGGGGAAGGGGCTGGAGTGCCAGAAGGGGCTGAAGGAGCTGGGTGGGGCTCAGTGTGGAGAAAAGGAGGCTTGGGGGGACTTTCTCACTCTCTACAACTCCCTGACCAGGAGAATGAAGTCAGGTGAGGGTTGGGCTCTGCTCCCAGCGGACAAGGGACAGGGCAAGAGGAAATGGCCTTAAGTTGCATCAGGGAAGGTTTACATAGTATATTAGGGAAAATTTCTTCACTGAGAGGGCAGTCAGACATTGGAACAGGCTGCCCACGGCAGTGGTAAAGTCTCCATCCCTGAAGGGATTTAACAGATGTGTGGCTGTGGCACTTGGGGACATGGGTTAGTAGTGGGCTTGGTATGGAATGGTTGGACTCAATGTCTTAGGGCGCTTTTCCAACCTTTATGATTCTGTGGGTTTCCTCAGCTGTTTTTTCCCACTCTGTGAAGCAGAGCAGCATTGTTTCCTACAGCACCAGCTATAAAGGTGGGATGTCACCAGCTTGCTTTGAGCCCCTCGTTAATTAACGTAGCTTAAGCAGAATAATGCTGTTTGTAGTGTGTACACGGCTATTTTTTTGATTCAATGTGGAAGCAGAGCTGGGTCTAATGGAAGAGATTGAAAAAAGAAACAGAGAGGACGTGCTGCCCTCATGAGGTGCCTGTCAGTAACTCCATGATAATGAAACAAAGCCCCCAAGCATTTTGGGGAAACGCCAAGTAGCAATGCCAAGAAATACAGACTGGAACGGCCTTCTTTGAGGAGGTGGCAGAGACTAGAAATGGATGCATTACCCTCTGGATAAATATTTTGTCAGTTTAGCCCAAGCAGCAGTACCACATAGAATAACAAATGATTTTCTACAGTGCAAATTCTCAAAGCTTCATGCTGTAAAATGATCCCCTTGAAAATGATTCTATTTGGCAACAGCTTAGACAAATGCAGTTTTTCCATTTAAAGAAAAATTCATACTATCACAAAAATAGGCATTTTCTTGCCTGCTTCTGCCAGGTATTCAAGGGACCACATTAGGCAGCTGAAAGGGCAGGAAAAGAAAATGCTAATGTAGGGATTTCTCTATTGTGCTTTGTGGTTATCTTTTCTTTTCTCATCTGGGGTTTTTGTGGGTGAACATGTTTTAGCAGGCTGTAAAAGGCCATAAGATAAGCCTGGTGGGAATTTGAACTCCATTCATGGTCTGATTATTTACTGGTTCCCTGGCTCCTCTTAGATCTGATCCACACTTCCAGCTAATCATACATTGGGAATTTTTTCCCCCAACAGTTTTTAGCTTTGCTCTGTGCTTTCTGCTGTGCTTTGATCAAGGTGACACAGTGCAGGCACAAGCACCTTCCTGCCATATTTGACTGAGCAATTATTAGCCTCTGTGCCAAAATCTCATACTGACATTGAGTGAAATCTTGGCAATGGTTGAATTTGATGATCTGAGAGGTCTTTTCCAACCTAAATGATTCTGTGATTCTATACCTTTATGCAAGTAGGCTGTATAGCACCAGCAACCATAGTACCCATCCATTTTTCTTCCTTGTCACATCAGAAGGTCTGGATGTCCCAAATTCTTTCTAAATGGATGTACAGATTTCATCAGTGAAGAGTCAGTCAGAACATTATGACCTACAGATGATACCTTATAAGTATCAAAGATCGAAAAAGTCTTGATGGTTTGGTATAATGGCATTCTGTTGTCTGGGAGATGCTTATAGCCAATCAAAGTACAAAGTTTTGGTACAAATGCTGTCCTGGGGAGGCTTAACAGCCAGTAGGCTCCCATTCAATGGGTGTACTGATTTTTTGTTTTCTTATATATATTTAGCTATCATCAATGGGTCACCCTGCAGAAACTTTTCATTCAAAGGGCTTTAAAGGTCTCTGTAAGTATTCCAAAGAAGGATTTACTTTTCCCATAGATGAAATGCAGCCACTTCTGGAGTGGAAAGCACGACCATGACGCATCAGATTAAGTGATAAAATCACATTACCACCTCTGCAAGATGAAAATGCAGGTGCAGTAAAGGGAGAGTCTTTATTTCAAGCAGAATTCAGAAATAAATTTCCTTCAGGGACTTCTGGTAATGTGTCAGGAGATTATTTCATGACCGTACTTACATGGGAGCTTAGGAATTTCGCATCTTGTTTGGAAGACAAGAGTAAAGTAAAGGGAGAGTCTTTATTTCAAGCAGAATTCAGAAATAAATTTCCTTCAGGGACTTCTGGTGATGTGTCAGGAGATTATTTCATGACTGTACTTACATGGGAGCTTAGGAATTTCGCATCTTGTTTGGAAGACAGTCCTTGCAGCAGCCTGCAGTCCCAGTGCTTATTCACTTGTGAACCACTAACCTTTGGCCTTGATCTACCCACTGAAATCAGAAAGCATCTTCTGGTTGATTTACATGGGCTTTTGATGTAGGCCCCAGTAGTAATAACCACTTTTAAGTGGGTGGGTGTGATGGACCCCATGTGCTGTTCTCCTTCATTTAATTGCCATCTCATTTAAAATATATTTAGTTTCATAGAATTACAGAATCATTTAGGTTCTAAAGCCCTTGAGACCACTGAGCCCAACTGTTCCCCCAGCACTACCCAGGCCACCACTAATTCATGTCTCTAAGTGCCACATCCACGTCTGTTAAATCCCTCCAGGGGCGGGGGCTATACCACTGTCCTAGACAAACTGTTCCAGCTGGATGACTATTTCCATGAAAAATTTTTCCCAATATCCAACCTAAACCTCCCCTGACACAACTTGAGGCCACTTCCTCTTGTCCTGTCCCTTATTACCTTCGAGAAGAGCCTGATTCCCATCTGGCTCCACCCTCCTGTCAGGGAGTTGTAGAGAGGGAGAAGGGCCCACCCGAGCCTCCTTTTCTCCAGGCTGAGCCCCCCCAGCTCCGTCAGCTGCTCCTTGTCACACTTGTGCTCTAGTTCTTTCACTACTTTCCATATTCCATTCACAATATATATTGAAAACATATGTTTCAATCTGAGAAGGAAGCTTTTTCCATGTAAATAATAGCCCTTCTAAGCACCAGGAAAGTAACAGATATTCTAAGCATCATTTGCCCTCTAAAGCACCAGGAGTCCTCTTCTGTGTCCTGCATGGAAATTATCTAATGGTTATGAGCTGACTTGAAAATGTCTTCTACTGAAAGTGGATCTCCTCTGCACACATAGTGTGACCAGAGCAGCTTGATGGTGCGTCAAAAACACAATGAAGTGTCTCTGTCTGAGGTAGGGTTTATCTATATTGGGACGCTCAGGAAACTTATGATAAATTAATTAAATCAGTTTTAATACCCCCACATTTATGCAGCTGATGGTGATGGTAAAGTGCAAACAATAGCCAGTTGCAAATTAATACAGCTCCCCCTGGAGTTTGTTGCATATATTACTGTTAATTTAAAACCAAGGGCCTCCCCATTGAAGAGATATGACCTTTACTGTACTTTTCACTGGGAGCTTTGGATACATTGCCTAGGGATAACCAGAACACCTTAGGTATCTGCAAGTGTCTTATAGCAGTTCAAAATAACCTCTGTGAAGGGAGCAAACATATTCAGCTGCAACTAGAAATACAGACCCTAAGAAATACAAACCCAGTCTCTTGTGTTAGTTGCTATTGCTTGAGCATCTTGATCCCTTCCAAGGCAAAGCTAAACAAACTCTTTTAACCCCACATCTGTGGCTGTAAATTACATTATTTAATAAGCATTTGGTGCAGAATTTGTCCTTTTTCCTCTTTAAATAGCTCACAAACTTCCAAGTATTTTGCTCTGCATGTGGAATCCTTCTATCAATAAGTGAAGTATGTTGGCTCATTGGAGTGATTTTGCAATGATCTCATACCCAAATAAGAAGTATATCTGACCCAGTCTGTGGCAGAAGTAGGAATTGTTAGCCATAAGGTCATTTGTTCCTTTTCCAAAGGTTCTACCATGACAAAATTTGCAATAAAGTATATTAAATAATATCTGTAATAACTTGTAGGTGGTTGTCTTGGTTTTGAAAGACAGGTGTCTGCTAAGGAAGGCAGAAGCCTCCCTTGAAGTGGCAGATATAACCCCTTTCCCTCTGAGTTATTATAATTTTGAAAAATCAAGGGCCTTTAGGCAAAGATGTGGGAAATAGGAATAACAGCTCTTTACTATTGTATATATATATAACCACTCAAACAAACAGCAATAACTCTGGCAGTAACAGCACACACAAACCCAGTGCCAGCCTTCTCGGCTGTCGGGCCCTTTCCCCTCGGGTGCAGTTCCGCTCGCAGCCGGCAGGGGCGCTGGCGGCTCCCGGTGAGCAGGGCAGGTGCGATGGTTCCCCCGCGGCTGCAGGGGGCGCTCCGGAGCGAGCTCGGGAAACACGCGGCACCCGTGCCCTGGGGTCCCGGGAAGGGATGGAACAAAGGCTTCACAAACCCCTGGGCAGCCGATCCCGGACTCTCAGGAACAGCAGGCTGGAACGGCAGGCTAGAATGGCAGGCTGCAGCGGCGGAGACGAGCACAAATCCCGGGTGGCAGGCGAGATGTATCCAGATGGGAGAACCCCACGGAGGCCCAGGCAGGCAGGGCGAGCAGGGCTACAGCGTAGCGAAAGCTCGAAGCAGCAGCAGCGGGCCAGGGCAGCCACAGCCCGGCCTCCAGCAGGGCAGGGAAAACGGCTTTGGGATCCCGGCGTTGTTTCCAGAAGAAAAAGAAAAAAAAAAAAAAAAAAACGGCCGAGGAACCCGCAGCTCCTTTCTCTGCAGCTTCTCTCTCCGGACGCTCAGAGCGAACTGACCCCACACCCAGGTGTAGACAAAGGAGTAGCCAGGCCCGCCCCACCCCCCTTTTTGTCTTTTTAAAGTACAGCTATTTGTCCCCTAGCAACATGCATATGGGAGAAAATTCCTTTAACAGGAAAAAAACCCTAAAACTAAACTAAAATCCCAACAGTGGTATCTCCCTACCACATGTCATTTTGAAGGACGTGAGTCCATGTGTCTCAACTTCTTTGCAAAAAGACCACTGATAAAGTAGTGCTTCCAGAAATGGCAATTAAGTATTCAAATATAATTTCTGACAATTCCTCACTAGCATTTCATGCAGCTTTCTCCAGAGGCTTTTCAAAAATACACTTAATTCTGCAAGACTCTTTGCCAGATTTTGTTAAAATTGCTTTCTGGAATTTTGTTAGTAGTAATTTTAATTATTTTCTGGCTTTGCTTTCCAAAATAAAAATGTCCAGAGGAAGTGGCTTCTGGTATTCCATAATGTCAAAGTGAGGAGCTGCCAGTATGAATTTCAACAACACATGAGAGAGTCAGTAATCTGGTGATGTCTTGGACTGTTGGATTCACCTGAAGAAAGCTGAAGATCACAGAATCACAGACTGGCTTAGATTGAAAGGCACCTTAAAGCTCATCCTTGTTCCAGCCCCCTGCCATGTGCAAAAACTACTTTCTACTAGTCCAGGTTGCTCCAAGTCTCATCCAACCTGGCCTTGAACACTTCCAGGGATGGGGCAGCCACAGCTTCTGTGAGCAACCTGTGCCAGGGCCTCACCATACTCACAGGGAAGAATTTCTTTGAAATATCCAGTCTAACCCTGCTTTCTGTCAGTGTGAAGTCATTCCCCCTTGTCCCAGACTCACAGAGTCACAGAATATTCTGAGTTGGAAAGGACCCACTAGGATCATTCTGTCATTTCAGGCCCTTGTCCAAAGTCCCTCTCCAGCTCTCTTGCAGCTCCTTTAGGCACTGGCAGGGGCTCTAAGGTCTCCCCAGTGCCTTTTCTTCTCCAGGCTCCCACATCCATAACCTCCCCATCTGCCCAACCTGAGTGGTGTGGCTACTGTACTTGCTGCAGCAACAGGAACTTCATCTTTTATGATAACACACTGCAGGAACACCCATAGGGACATAATAAAGGTTATGCTGTGATCTTCAAAATGATGCAGACAGATAATGACAGCCTTTTGATGTGGTTAAAAAATTCAAATGCCAGTTTCCTAGGGCATCAGTAAATTACACAGGGTCCTAAGTAATGCCATATACATGGGTGAATTGGACAGTACTGCTCCAGCATTACTGCCGCCAGTGACTGCTCATAATTAGGGACAAAAGAAGCCACTCCCCGTCTGAAGCCTACAAATACTCTACTTAAAATAATCCAACAATCCTAATTAATGAACTAATTATTGTAAGCCCTACAATTCAGGGACGATCTGGGTTATTAAATGGCTTTCATCATGTTGAATGGTCATTGTGGTGAACTATACAAGGCAAGGACTAAACCTCTCAAAACTCATGAAAATAAGATGTAAATCTGAAACCTTATCCCTACAAACTTCTCATGTTATAATGCCCTTGGAAATGGTTCTTTTTCATGCTGACATAACAAAACCCAACAATAAGTCTGAATTTTAGAATGAGGCCAAAGCTTGAGCTAGCGTGAGCTGGAAATCTGCTGGGACTTCTTTGCAGCTGTATGAGTTCCACTGTTACAAAATCACTAATAAATCAACATAGGTTTCGGGGTCATGTTTGAATTTTTCTCTTGGCAAAATTTTACTTTTTAGTCCCTGAATTGTGGGTTAGAGCTCTGAGCCTACATCAAGCAGCTTATTAAATGCAATCTCCATACACATAGCAGGTGAACTGCTATGTTAAGTAAGTCATTTGACTTTTCTAAACATCACTATTTCATCACCACGTTCTGTTCCTGTGGAAATGAAGAAAATAGGAAAATCCTGCTATGGTAATGACATATGGACTTTAAAATCATCAAATCTATGTAAATTAGTGTCCTGGTGTTCTTTGAGATAGAGTTCATTTTCTCCCTAGGAGCTGGTATGTGGTTGTGTTTTGGGTTTAGGATGAGAATAATATTGTGTCTTGGTTTGAAAAGACAGGTGTCTGCTAAGGAAGGCAGGAGCCTCTCTTGAAATTAAAAATGCAACCCCTTTGCCTCTAAATGATTATAATTTTGAAATTAGGGGCTTTCAGGCAAAGATATGAGGAATAGGAATAACAGTTCTTTATATATATATGTATATATAAACAGGCAAACAAACAACAATAACTATGGAAGTAACAGCAAGCAGAATCACAAACCCAGTGCCAGCCTCTCTGTTGGGCCCTTTCCCCTTCGGTGCAGTTATGGTCGCAGCCGGCAGGGGCGCTGGCGGCTCCTGGCCGGGCAAGGTGGGTGCGATGATTCCCCCACGGCTGCAGGGGGCGCTCCGGAGCGAGCTCGGGGAACACACAGCACTGGTGGCTTGGCCGAGACAGGGAGGGATGGAAGAAAGGTTTCACAAATCCCCTGGGGCAGCCAGTCCCGGTGTCCGGCCGGACCCTTGGGACAGCAGGCTGGGACAGCAGGCTGGAACAGCAGGGACGAGCACAAATCCCGGGTGGCAGATGAGATGTACGGAACTCCAGAGCTGCAGTGGGAACCCTGGGAGGTCTGGGCAGGCAGGGCGTGCGGGGCTACGATGTAGTGAAGGCTCAAAGCAGTGACAGGGGCAGGGCAGCCGCAGCCAGGCTCCCAGCGGGGCAGGGAAAGGTGGGCTTGGGAATCCCGGGTTTCTCTCTGAGGCACTCAAGCAGATAGTGAACAGGTCCCTCTTTTAGTAAGGTGGGGTGTTAGGGTCCTGGTGCAACAGCCACTCCACTGAGGAGGCTCCACTCACAGTAGACGGAAGGCAGCCGAAAGCAGAAGCCTGTAGCAGACGGAATCCCTCCACAACAATGGCAGCGTCTCTCTGTCCCAACGCTGAGAACACCAGCCCACCCGGGGTGCATCCAACCCCCAGGTGAAAGAGTAGCCAGTTCTACCCCTCCCTCTGTGGCCACGTGTTTTGTTTTTCTTAAGCACACAGTAATTTGTTGCCCTGGCAACATATCTGGGAAAAATTCTTTAAGGGAAAAAGAAAACAGGAGAACTCCTAAAAACCCCAACATGTTGGTAACATACTTTTTATAGGTGGAAAAAGTGAAGAAGTGGGGGAAAATCAGTCACAGAAACACCATGTCTCATCTGAGGATGGACTTAGTTTTTTTTAAAAATTATGTTTTGGTTTTTTTAAATATTTTGGGCAAACAAGCATTGGCATCTTCACACTGCGTTCATATATTATTTTTAGTGGTTTATCTCAGAAAAAACTATTCTTACAGCTGTGATCTTCTCTGATTTTTTATCTAATTCTAAGCTAGAATTAGTTTTGCTGGCTGGAGGAAACATATCTAGAGTCTCAAAGGCAGAAAGCATTCTCAAAATTTATTGACATTTAGATAATTTCATCATTCTGAATGCATTTTTCACACCTTGGGCAAAGAAACTCCATAGATATCATCCCAAAAATCAAGCTTCAGTTGTCCAAGGTGAAGATGGAAAGCTCAAAAGGAAGAAGCATGAGTCTTGTAATGAACCAGAAACCAGGAGATGAATCAAACAAATACAATAGGTCCAAAATTACTATGTTTGAACTTCCTGATCTCAACACGTCTCAGGAGTCTGGGTGCTTGAAAATAGAACACTTGGCTATAAAAAATACTGAAATAGAACATTTTTTTTTCACCAGAAGGAAGAACTGGAGATGCACTTGTTTCCAGAAGATCTTCCATAAAAGGCCACTGTGTTTAATCAATTTTCCTGATCAGAGACAGCAACATCCAGAACTCACACACAATACTAGGCTCAACAATGTCCAAAACTTAAGCTTGTATTGAATGAGGCATTGAATTTATTTGATGCCTACATGTAGAATCAAACAATTTGGGAAAAAAAGTCCGTATAGATGTGTTACTATGGGGTAAACCAGGGAATCACCCAGCAGAAAAGTTTAGCATCTCCATTTCAACTCGGAAGCACTTTGGAGAAAAGCAGACCATGGTGAGGAGCTGCAAAGAAAGGAGCGGGATGGAAGAGGATGACTTTATCCCATGAGGATGGCCATTAAACCCCAGAAAACCTGGCTTTCTGTGGGGTATGCACAGCCCCTGCCCTGGAGGGATCTCTGCTGAGATAAGAGATTTCGTAATCGCCCAGCAGGACTCCCTGGAAAGGCAACCACTTCTTTGGTCACGGCAAGAAAAGACAGACCCACAATCCTTTAGGAGACCCTATGCAGATCCCTTGTAACCCATTGGCCTTCACCCATCCCCTGTATCCCTATAAAAGCTAAGCCCTCTGCCCCTGTGGGAGAGAGTTCTCGTCCCTGGCTTTCCCCTTCACCGGAGTACGGACCAACAATAAAGTTACCTTCCATGCGGAACCAGCCACACGAGCCTCTCGTCTCTCTCTCTGGTCTGGTTTGGTCTGGAGGCTGCCCTGCAGAGCTGAGCTGAGATCATGAGCTGATAATCACTAAAGAGCTGACAGCCTCTGCAAGGGCCCTCCTGGCCAGCAGCTGAGGGAAGACACCGCGCCTCGGGAAGGTGATTCCTTTCGGGACCATCTCTCCGGACCAGTCACCTCTTCCTGGGTCAGAGCCACCAACCCCACCACCAGCTGTAATAACTTTCCATTCCAGTTTTCATTTTACTTCCCCCTTTTAACAAGTTCACTTTTGAATACCCAAGACCAAAATAAGTGCTGAAGACAATGCTGTTACAACACCACTCCACATCATAGATATTACAAACCCAGGAGTACTGCAGGTGAATGAAGGCTTACTGGGCTTCCAACAGGATGGGTTCCATGGTGTGGGAAGTGCATGGTGATGAGGACATGAGGAGAGGAGGACTGGAGGAGAGGAGGAGAAGAGGAGAGGAGAGAAGGACAGGGTTTTCCAGCACAGCACAGCACAGCACAGCACACTCAACTCTTCCAGAGCTGCCCGGCCCAGTGGGAGCAGGAATTTCCAGTGCTGCGACATGCACTAGGGACAGGCATTCCCAGTGCTGCTGCAGGGGTCGCAGGACTGGTGTTCCTGGCAGTGCAGGGACAGGTGATTTGGCTCAGTCCCTGACAGTCCCTGGCAGTGCCATGGGGATGAGCGTCTCCAGCATGACCACCTATGCCAGGCAGGTGCTGCAGAGTGCTGTTGGGATGGATGGCTCTGGTGGGGCACAGGGACAGGACTGGTGCTCTGAGAGCTGTGTGGTACATGGGGATGGTGCTGTTCCAGATGGGCATGGTCCCTCTGCTCAGGATGGATGTTGCCTGGTTGGGATGGGATGGAGGTAGATACAAAAATGCTGCTAGCAAGGATTTTCTTGCTAGTTTCTAAGTCCGTGAGAGATTTTTCTCGCTCACAGAAGAGGTAGCAGAGTTATGTAAACAACCAAACACCTGCAGCCTTGAAAAGTCTTGTTTATGGTATAGTAGGAAAATATTTTGACAATGGATGTTTTAGGATTTTAGCCAATCACCCCAAGGGGTGGCTGATCATTGTCCGATTAGACTATGAAGAAAAAGTCTTTAAAAGAGTTTGTAAAATAATTAAATAAATCCATCTTGCTGCACAATTCCTGCCTGCTGGATCTTCCCTCCTCCTCCTCCTCCTCTACAGCTGCGGGACATGGTGATATACCCTAGGGTCTAGGACTGCAGTAATTGGTAGGTGCTGAGGGAATGGTTGCATTGGGCTTTGGTGTGTGTGGGCATCATGGTTGGTATGATGTGGGATGAGTTGGCCTGATGTGGGATGGCTTAGCATGGAATGGGCTGGGTCTGTGTGATGTGGGATGGGTTAGTCTGATGTTGGGTTGGTTGGCACAATGTGGGGCAGGTTGGTCTGTTTTTGGGCCGGTTGGAGTGACATGAGACAGGCTGGGGTTATATGAGGCAGGTGGATATGCTGTGGAGAAGGTTGGTGTGATGTTAGGCAAGTGGATGTGATGTAGGGCAGGTTCATAGAATCACAGAATCATGGAATAAGCTAAGTTGGAAGGGACTCATCAGGATCATCTTGTCCAATTCCTGGCCCTGTGCAGGACACCACAACAATCCCACCATGTGCCTGAGAGCATTGTTTAAACACTTCTTGAGCTCTGTCAGATTTGGTGCTGTGACCACTTTTCCTGGGGAGCCTGTTCTAGTGCCTAACCACCCTCTGGATGAATAACCTTTTTCTAATATCCAACTGAAACCTCCCCCAACTCAGCTTCAGGCCATTCCTTCAGGTCCTGTCACTGGTCACAAGAGTTAAGAGATTGGTATATGCCCCTCTGCTTCTCCTCCTGAGGATAGTGAAGACCTCAGAAGTCTACACTCATTGTTCAGCCTCTTCTCCAGGCTGAACAAAAGAAGTTACCTCTGTCGCTCCTTATAAGGCTCTCCAGACCCTTCGCCGTCCTCATGGCACTCCTTTGGACGCTCTGTAATAGCCTAAGGTCTTTTTTATATTGATATAAGATAGATGGATGTGACATGGGGCAGGCTGGCCTGTTGTGGGGCAGGTGTCACATGGGGTAGGTGGATATGATGTGGGGCAGGTCGGAGTGATGTGGACGGGATGGTGTGGATGACGCTACTGCCGATCCACAGTGTCAGACCCAGCCCCGCAGCCCCTCCGGTTGCCGTGGCGACCACCCCTCCTCCCCCTCCCCCCCTTCTTCTCCCCCCCTCCCTCCCCGGAACTATTTCCGTCCCATCACGTGATGACAACAGCGCCCGCACACGTGATGGAGGGCGCTCTGTCAATCAAACTGAACCTCTTCCAATCACCGCCCGCTTCTTCGGGCGCCGTCCCGCCTTCCGGAAGCGGGCGCTCTAATCGGCGCCGGCGCTCGTTCCAGCGGTTTGACAGGACCAGCGAAGAGGGGCGTTGATTGGCGTCACATTGAGCCAGTCGTAACTCCAGAAGGTGGGTGGCTCCCGCCCCTGAGGCCCGAGGACCAATGGGCGTGCGGGAGGCGGTGCTTCGCCCACCCCCGGCACTGCGGTAATATGGCTCCGTAGCGGCTGGCCGGGTCGGCGTTGCTGCCGCCATTAACCCTTGCGCGTCCGGCGGCCTCGGGGGAGTGGAGCTGGGACCCTACGTGAGGATGAGCTCGGCTGCCGGTCCTGCCGCATTACCGCCGGGCTCCGCCGCCCGCGCCCTGCATGTGGAGCTGCCTTCGCAGCAGGTACGGCGGGGCCTCGGGGCGGCGCTCGGAGGGGGATGAGATGGAGGAGGGTGTCCTGAGGTGAATCAGGGGTGTTCCCTGAAGTGTGGGGTGTTCTGAGGTGAAGGGAGTGTGCTCTCTTAGGTGTGGGATGCCCTGAGGTGTACACAGGGGCTTGTTCACTGACATGTGGGTTGTTCTGGGCTGAAGGGAGATGTTTCCTGAACTGAGGACTGCTCCCTGAGGTGTATAGGGGTTCCTCTCTCGCGTGAATGGGGGTGCTCCCTGAGGTGTGGGGTGCCCTGAGGTAAAGGGGTGAACAGGTACTCCATGACGTGTCAAATGGGGCTTCTCCGAGGTCTGGGGGTATCTGAGGCAGAGTCCCAAGCTGATGGGAGTCCTTGAGGCAAGGGGGAGTTTGAGCACTTTTCTCTTAGGCTGGTAGGAAGGAGAGAGGAAGCATGGGGCTAGTGGTCTGTGCCTGTCTCCTGGGGGATTCAGGTGGTGTTTCCGCTCCCAGGAAACTACTTGTGTGCCTACAAAGGATCTGGGGCAGATTAAAGGTGAGAGTTGCAACAGGAATAACACCCTGAAAATCGGTGTTAAACTAGGGCACCTCGTGAGGCCAGAGCAGCTCCTCTTGGCGGGGTGAGGAGCGAGTGTGGCTATAACATGCGGTGTATTCTGAAAAGTGGTGAAATGTTCCCTCCCCATTACATCCTTCCGTTGCCTAACTCTCTTTTTCCTGTTTGCTGATAATTGGCTTTTGGTTTACTGGGCATCAGTCCCACGTTTTAATTTTGGAGAGCATTAGGAGGAAGGTTAAGCAAGGAAGCCTAGGTTCTGCCTGAGCATTTAGCAATCCCTATCAAACTGACTCTCTGCCCTTTCCCTTCTTGCATGTGCTGACTGTGCAGGTTGATTGTACAGGAGCTGGAGCAGGAGTGGTGAAGGAGGCAATAATTAGCAAAGTTTTGCTTTTTCTTTAGAAATACTGTAAGATGTGAGTCATGTTTTGGCTCATTGACTTGGTACAGTCGATGTTATTATGAGGTAGACACAGGATCTGTGTTACTTGAGCTACATGTTACCAGGTGGGAATATAAAGAGTTCCTAGAGAAAAAAATCAACAGATGTTAACTTGAAGTGGAGCTATAACTTCTCTTTTGTTAAACATGTTTTAGCAGACATCCACTTAGGGGCAAAGACAGGGAATGGAGGTGGCTGTTGGCCACCCAACCCTAATTTGTGAGCAAGTACTTATTCTGAAATGTGGGCCTGCTCTATGTTAATGAACATAAACACTGTTCTGTATGAACAGGAAATGGGATTGTCCATGAGATCAAGTATGGCCTTCTCCCTGCTGAATTTTTGGTTTTATTCTTTCTCAGGCTTGTGCAAGGACCAAGTGAATGCTTCAGGGAGAAGCCTGATGTATTAGTCGTTGGACTTCATTTGTGCAAGTGAGACCAAAACACAGGCTTTTTCTCCTAGGAGCAGAAACTTTTGTAGGAGTTCATAGGAGCAGAAACTGAGTCATCAGTTATAGGATATTCCAGTTGAGTAAATATTTATCGAGGATGCTTATGTGTTAATTTTAGCAAGTGTAAGGCTGTGACAGAGACTGAGGTATTGTTCTGCTGTGCGCTCTGCTAACACAAGGATCATATGCTGAGGGATCTGTGTACTGTGTCGTTACTTGGAATCAAATTGAGAGGCTCAGCTGAACACACTGATAGCAAATCACCCTCTTTCTCTGTATTATCTGAGCTCAAAAGTCTGAACTTACTGAACTGCAAGATGCCTTGAAGGCGCTCAGCACACTGGAGCTATTTTCCTGCAGAATTATGAAAAAGAAAAGTCATTCCCAGTCTGTTGTACCACCTCTGTAATGCCACAGTCTGGGTGATCCAAGCTATGTGGTGCTATGTAAGGTAAGGTAATTGTTTGCTACATGCGAGCACAGAAATCAAATTGGTGATTTTTTTAGTAGGCAGTTTTCTCTAGAACACCCAGTGCTACATTTTTTTCACTAGAAGGATTGAGAGCAGGATGGTCTGAATCCTGGCTCTAAGTCTCTCTAAAGACAAATTCTCAAGTGTGAACTTGAGGTGAGTGCTTTTAATGACTGAAGTGACTTTTTAAGGGCAAAAGTACTGAAGGTTTAATTTGGTTTTAGTCTAGCTCTAATTGTTCCAGTAACATTCACATTGATTAGAAAACAACATTCCTACTACTGACACTTTTGCAGGAGTGAAAAGTCAAGTATAAAACCTTTTGCTACTGTGACCACACTTGTGGCAAAACTGACCTCTTCTTTAATTTGTTTGCGGGGCAGGATGACCAGGGCAAAGAATGCCTTTTGCTGTTGTATTCTGCATTTTAAGAGAAAGAAATAGAGGATATGGCTGTAAGGAGATGCATCTGATTAAGTATAAAATTCCCATTTGAATCCCTTAGTAATTGTGACAGGATGTTCTCTTTTGCTGTAAGAGTGAGCACAACAGAACTGAAAATGTGAAATAATTGCACTTTAGGAGCAGAGATTTTTTAGTAATATATCTTCCCAGCTGCTCGATGCAAGAAAACTGGGAGTGTCATGATAATTTAAGGATTTCTGAATTCTTAAAACAAACAGTTCAATCGTGTCATTATAAGCAGTTCAAAGCAACGGAGGGGTTGGGGGACCCACAACTTTCAGACTCATATATCCTCAGTGGAAGGGACTGGACAGAAAAATGCAGCCTGAATGTAGAGAGGCAGTCATACCACAGTCAAATGATCTGTTGAATGTTACTGTGCTAATTGCTGGCCAAAACAGATTTCACGTGTGGTTGTCTAGTGACAGGAAAGCACATAGTCATGGACTCCAGAACCAGTTCCTGGGAAGGGGGCATGTGAGGGAGGGAGATGTATCTGCTGAGTATGGATGTGGTGGTAAGGAGGGAAGGGGTAAATTGTGCCATTGTGCACAGCCATGAATGGTGTCAGACCAGGTGACGCAATATGTTCTGTATCTTTCAGTTCACAAACATCTCTTGACTGATAGTGACAGTTTCTGTGGAGAGATGCAGCAATGAGGTTTCACCTACAGGTGTCGGAAGTGTATGTTTAGGGTAGAGCAAAACAGAGCAACTGTTAGTGTAACTTCTCAAGGACACTCTGTAGCTGCCATTAACGTTAAGGCTGGGATTCCTAAATATCCAGTTGGAGTTTTATGGACTTCTAAGAGTTCAAGAGAAGTGCTTAGCATACATGGCTGTTGTGGCTTCTATACTAGCTTAACTCTGGGAGCATCTCTGCCCTCTGGATTTAACTGTCCAACCAATTCCTTACCCATCTTGCAGTCCACTTGTTGAATCCATCACTCCAGTCTGGGGAGAAGGATGTTGTAGGGGACCACGTCAAAGGCTTTACAGAAGTCCAGATAAATGACATCTGTAACTCTTCCCTTGTCCACTGCTGTAGTCACCCCATCATAGAAGGCCATTGGGTTGGTCAGGCAGGACTTTGCTTTGGTGAAGCCGTGCTGGCTGTCGAATCACCTCCCTGTCTTCCATGTGCCTTAGCACAGCTTCTCGGAGGATCTGTTCTCATCTTCCCAGGCACAGAGGTGAGGCTGGCATGGTGGTAGTTCCCAGGGTCCTCCTTTCTGTCATTTTTAAAGATGGGTACTATGTTTCTCCTTTTCCAATCACCTGGGACTTCACCTGACTGCCGTGACTTTTCCAATATTATGGAGAGTGGCTTGGCAACTAAATCAGCCAGTTCCCTCAAGACTCTGTGATGCATCTCATTGGGTCCCATAGACCCAGGCACATTCAGGTTCCTCAGGTGGTCACGAACTCGATTTTACAGTGTGAGGGGCTTTGTTCCACCAGTCCCCAGCCATCCATTCAAGAGGTGCAAGGAAGAGAGGTTGTCATTGAAGACTGAGGCAGGAAAGTTGTCAAGTACCTCAGCCTTCTCCTCATCTGTTGTTACCAGTTTTCCAGCATTATTTATCAGGGGGTAACATGTTCTTTGGCCCTCTTTTTCTGGGTAGCATACATGTAGAAGCCCTTCTTTTGCGTCCCCTGCCAGGTTCAGTTTGAGATTTCACTTGGTTTCTTTCTTTAAAGATGTGTATCACGCATACACAACATTTTGGGCAACATGGCAGAAGGGGATGATTCAAAGTGTGCTGGCAAATGTGTTTGACAGGTCTCGTGTAGGAGAAGGGAAGAAAGTTACTGTATGGGTCCAGGGCTGCACATGAATGAGACTTTGAACTAAAACAGTGAGAAAATAGTATCTTTTAAAACAATATTACTCTTGTTATATATTCTCCTGAATAATATGAAAAAAAAGGCTGACTCGTAAATATTTTACTTCCTCTTTCCTACAAAATATGGAGGGGGGGAGGCAGGGGAGAAATCAGAATAGTGGATGGAAAGTGTTGTATTGGAATATTACTTTCATTTCTCTTTGACACACACTGTCTTTAAATGCTGAGTGGGAGGGAAGTGCTGCTCCAGTGAAAACACCACAGTGTGAGTTGTGACCTGGTGATCTTAGTTGTATCCATACCCAGCTGTGTCAATGTTTAGTGTTTGTTAGAGACAAATTAGGAGGAGTAGTTGTTAAAGGCTCTGGAAAATTGTAATTTTAGCCCAGAAGGCTGGCTGGTAACCTGGGGCTGGAATTTTGCTATCGGCAGTGTACTACCTGTATTCCCGAAGGGATGCAGGTGTGTTTTGCAGACCAGATGGTCTGTTAGTAAGTTAGAGAGAGACAGTTCTGTCCGAAAGCCATACCAAATCAGTCTTCATGCTTTATCTGGGATGTTTGGGGTGGGTTAGGGAATGCTCTTAACTGAGCAACTTGTTAGCTAAAGACCGAAGTATCATTTATGAAAGAAAGTTAACTTATTTGTCCTTGATTTGTCATCCAGCAACAAGATAAGCATTATTATGCTTCAGGTTATTATTAATCATCCAATGCTGTTTGCTTGTGCAACCTAGAGCATTCTTAAGTGCTTCTTTAAGGTCAAAATTGCCTTTGCTTTGATTTTGTTGATGCTCTTGACTCCGTAAGGCTCTGTTTACTTTTGGGTCCTTCCTTCTGAGTATCATCTTGATATTCCCAGGTTATTCCCACAGCTAATGTGGACTAATGCTCCCTTCCCCAAGGTTATGTTAAGAGGCTTAAGGGACTTCTCACCTGCTGCAGTGTGTTATTAATGAGGTGCAACTTGCACCCTGATGTTCTCTTTTCTATCCGGTGGGTTAGTTTCCATGCTGTGTCAAAGAAGCAGTTACAGTTTCAGTCTTTCATCTTGGGACTAAATACTTACTTAGACAAACTCAGAGAAAAACATCAATAAGGAAAGATGCTATTTCTAGCTATCCCTTCTAAAAGGTCTTGGTTGAAGATGGAGAGACTGTCAAGTTCCCTATTATTTGCATCTTATGTAAACACCTAGCAAGAAGAGCTTTGTCTGGCCAGTGGGCAGTACTTGTAAGATTTTCTTAACCATAGTTTAGAGCAATTATTTTAGGGTGTGCTGACAGTTCTTACTCTTTGGAGCTATGGTATTTGCCAGCTTGTTGGATGTGTCACTCTCGATGTTATAGTGACCATAACCAAACACAGCTGTTGAAACAACATACTTCATTTGCCCAAGACCCTGCATAGGCTCATGATTTTGCTTTTGAACCTTTCCTCCTAACATTAAGTTAATTCTGTGTTTTGAGTCTTGTTTTGCCACACCTAACCAGCCATCCTGTTTGTGTCTTCTGTACCTGCCCCTACGATATGTTTTAAATAACAGGCTTTTACAGTCTTTGTGCAGAGATTAGCACAAATTCTGGATATGGAAAAAAGGATTAGGATGCAGAATATTAATGAGGTGTGTGAACATTATGATCACTGCTTACATCAATTTTAATCTTAGTTGTTTTATTCATTTTGGGGTCTAGAATAAGTGGTAGATTTTCTACATGTGATTATGGGGTACAAAGAGAAGATTTCTTGTGCCTACGGAACAGTTATCAGCTGTTTACATAATTTCATGGGGGTAGAAGTTGAGTTCTGAGTTGCTCCTTAGTGTAAATGCAATTACTTAGTGAGGAAGGAGTTTAGAGGGTTATCTAGTAGGACAGGGTACAGGGGAGGATATGCCAAAGAACACAGCTGTCTTTCAAGAGTGATACATAGTCTTAAATTTTTTTTCAGTTATAATATAGTTATCTGCTCTAATTATTTTCTGATGCTACTGTTGTTTTAATTAATATTAAAGGAGAAGATCATGCCATAGACTTAACATATTTTGTTAGATCTAACACTGACTTCAGACATTGCATTCATTAACTCCATACTGACCTTGCAAAGGACTGTTTTGCGTTCAGATAGCTGGAAAAAATTATACTTCTGTCAAGTATTGAGATATTCCTTATTCTTCCTGTTTCACTTTCTCCTTGTGTGAATTAGGGAAGACTTGATGTCTTTTGAACATCTTCCATTTGCTGACTGTTCCTGGTGAAGCTCTCAGTACAGTACAGAAGGAGGAGTAGCTATGGCATGGGGTATGGATGATTAGAAACCTGTATTGACCCTTGATGTGTTCAGGTGAAAGCTTCATAGCTGTTTTCCTTCTTAAGTGAAACGTTCAAAAGTCTTTCAGCTACCCAGAAACATAAAGGAAAGGTAAACTAAAATTCACAATTGTGCATCTTGGAAAACTTTGAGCCCATATTGATGAAATAACTTTCACTTTTCTTGTGGCCATTTAGTCTGGGTAAATGACTGCACAGGTTCAGTGTATCTTGTTCCTTGCATAAGATCTTTGGGAATGTGAGGTATGTGATGTATGTGAGTGTATTGCACCTTCAATAAAAAGTGCAGTTGTGTTCCTACAGTGCATCTTTGAACTGGTGTTGTCCTCAGATCTGATTCCTAGTAGAAACAGTTTTTTAAAGGCAGTTGCAAGAAAGTAGCTAAATCTTAAAAAGGGAAATGAGTTCCTGGATGGCTGTTGATGACTTGACATGAGGAAATTGAGATATGAAGGAATCACAGTTATAAGGAGAACCACAAGTGATTCATTGAACTAATTATGGCTGCATAGCTTTGAGGCACTTGCTGTCTTCAAGTGTGTGCTGGAAGGACATTAAACAGAATTCCAAAATACTCCTTACGGTGTGTCCCACAAAATTGCATACTAAATGCTTCTGCTTTGCATCAGAAGTAGCTCTGAAAGCCCATTTGATTCTCTTGATTCTGAAGTGTGGAAAACTGTTACATGGCAAACCTTACAAATCTTCCTAGCAAGTGTGTAAATTGGAGTACAAGTATTTTCTTGCCCTTCCTGTGGTTTTTAAGTAACCATACATCTGAGTAGTGCCTAAACTTCCCATGTGCATTTCTTGGCTATTAAAAGCTTTATATTCTGCAGCAGAGTTGACCCAAACCTTCTGTGTGGTATGCTCCACTTTAAAAAAAAAAAAAAAGGTATCAAATTGGAAAATGAGGCAGCTTGAAAACTTACATAAAATTAAGTAAGAATTCTTGTCTTCTATTTGACTTCCAAGAGATTGGATCGTGTGATTGCTTCTTAATATTCAAACTGGCATGGAAAGGTGAAAGCAAATAGTGAAAATCTGAGGAAGTTGGAAGGTGCAATAATTAGGTGTAGAGCAGTGCTGTGATAATAAATAATGCTCATATTGGCCAAATGTAGATAACATTTTGATAACTTTTTTTTTTTGTTTCAGGATTGGAGGTTTTATGCTTTTTAAGAAAAAAAAAAATGACCCTCCTCAACCTGGCTGGTATGAGATACAAAGCACACAGCGCCCTCTGTTTAAATATGACTTAATTCTGACAAATACTCAGACATCTAAATAGCTGACATTGCAAACTCAGGTCTGTTCAGTTCAAGAACACTGGATTTGCTGTAGTAACGTTTATGTTGCTAACTAATCTTTGCCTCCTGCTTTAGTGCTAAAATAGTTGGAAGGATTTTGCTTACATTCTTCCAGAGCTTCTGTGGGTCATAAAGCAAGGAACCAAGCTACAAAATTCATGTGAAAGCCAGATAAAAACAAAGTGTGTACTATCTTATACAGAGGTCAGAGCTGATCCTGATCTGAAAAGAATTCAGGGAATTTACTCCTTGACAGAACTGTCAGGGCACCAGTCTGAAAACAGAGATGGTGCCCAGAGATGAAGACTGTCTTGGTGTGTCTTGATTAGAAAGTATTTGGTAAGTAGGGTGCTCCATTAAACGCTAAGGAAGGAGACCTGGTGCTGAAATTTTAGCCACTGTTGAAAGTTCTGTGTTCTGGAAATACAGATTACTGCAACTGTGCTTTTCAGCTCATCAGGCCTCTGAGAAAGCCCTGAGTGGTGATGTAATTTATGTGAACTTCTATTTTGCTTGTACAAGATGATTTCCCAGCCTTCTTAATTCTAGTTTTACTGTTGTATTTACATTTCAGGCAAAAGTAAGTTGTTTTTTTTTTTTAATCCCCCCTCCATTCTTTTTGAATTAGAAATGTTTTCTTGAACCTGTGTGATGCTTTACACTTTACATGGGTTGTATGGAAAGTCATCAGGAATGGGTGGGTGGGGCAGCCTTTTTCAAATCCAGTCAGATGTATAAAACTTTCTTCATGGGAAATTATATTTAAGCTTTATTCTGGAAAATGTAGTCCTATTTACTAAGTTCTTAAAAAATCTGCCTGTTCTAATATAATTTCCGAAACTTGGTCATGGCCATGAGTGCAGTGGCCCCACTGTCACTTTCTTAGTAACATCTGGAAGTTTTCAGCCAAACCCTCCATTCACAGAGGGGGCTCTTTGATGGCATATTGGATGGTTCTTGCTGGAAGAAACCAAACTGCCTGCCTTGCTTAAGTTCAGATACTCTCTTGACACCTTTGCAAATTTATTTAACATGTCAAAGGGCCTGCTGAGAGTAGAATTCATGAACAGCTTTGCTAAAAGAGCTAAAGAGGGAAGACCATGCTGCTGGGAGAAGGCAGATGTGGGACAAAGAGAAGACTGACATCCCCCTTCTCCCAGCTGTGAGCCACTAGATCATCTCAGCTGCTGACAGCATGAGAGGCTCCATGTGGTAAGAATGGGCTTTGCTGTTGCTCATATTAATGACCTGAGCTTCACAATTGATACCTGCAGCCAGAGCTAGAGTCAGTGTGATGGCTGAGTACCAGAAATATAAAATAGTGTTTGGCTGTGTTCTCATCCAGCTGGGATATACTGACATTATTTTTTTTCCCCCAGGGTTATCAGATTCTTGTAAGGGAATAATAAAGTGGTTAAGATGGAAGAAGAGTCAGAACTCTCTGTGCTTGCTTTTGCTACCCATTATGTGACCTTGAACAAATAATTATGAAATTCCATGAATACTTGAGGCTGTTGTAGGTAGTCCTGTTCTCCTTGTGCTTCCATGAACAGTTCAGACCTTGTGTTAACAACAATGCACTTCTCTCTCATTTGACTTACTCCTTTTTCTTACCTCCCTGCTGTGCCATCTCTGCTATGATTTTTATCAATTATACCAGATTATTAGACAAAAAACAGTGAGTAGCTTTATCACTTCTGTTTCTCAGGCCTGGAGGAAAGCAAAGAGCGGCATCTGGATCAGCTTAAGCCATAAAGAAACTGAAAGTGTTGAAGTCTGCCTGCTCTGTCCTCTTTTGTGGTGGGCACATCTGTGTAGCTGTAGGGGGCTGAATTAGAGGAACTCACCCAGATGTTGAACTACCTTTTGGTTCTGGCAGCTTTACCTTGGTTCAATTTTCTGACACTCACCATAAGACTGCATAAAACACATTATGCAGGATGGGAGCAAGTGTCAGGATGCATTCTGACAATGAAGTGAAGGTGGCACAAGTCAAGGTGGCATTCTAGGCAGAGGTAGTGAAAGATTATGGTATCTTAGTGTTGAGGGAACTAAAGCATGAAGGGACCAGACAGTTTCAGTCCTTTAGACCTCAAAAGACTTGGTAGACTGTCTGGAATCATCTGATGAAAAAGCCATCTTAACAAGGTTGATGATGAAAATACTTGATTCTGGAGCAGTCTGACTTGTTTATGGCCTGTGGTAGATCTGGAGGGGTTCCCAGAAAGTCACTGAATGGGAACACTAGATATATTACACAACTGCAAATAGCTCCTCAGAATGATGAAAACTTGAGTGCTTTTCTTTCTCTGAGTTTTGAGAGAAGCTGGCAATCGCTGAACAGGGATGGTCTTGCTGCACTCCAGAGCAGCTCTATTAAGATGCTGTTGTAGAATTCCAGGAAGCTGCTTTTCTGCCTCTGCAGGCATGAGGGATGAAACCTGATGGTAGGTTCTGCTCTTCAGATCTCTCCTACAGCTTTCCTGATCAGACTTTCTACATATCTTTGGGACAGCCCTCTGCTTATAGCCTGTGCTATCTTTACATGCAGCCGTGTTTTTAAAATACAAGCTACGCGGGATTTCTCCTAATGGAAAATTAGTGGATCTCTTCTCCTGGTTTGCAGTCATTTATCTTCAAGATAGAAGGAAGCACTAATTTCGTTCATGTGAGTCAACGCACAGTTGCTATATAGCAGTTGCTTTTAATCAAATGCAACTTAGAATGGCAATTAAAGCAAATGATAACAAGGCCTGCTATGTAATTTCACTGCTCCATTGGCTTTCTTGGGAATTGCAAAGGTCTAGGACAATTGTAACCAAAATAACTTGTGTCACAAAACCCCTAGAATGAACTGTTAGACCTGCTGCACTACCGTGCTAAGCACTGATCCAGATATGCCACTGTTAAGGCTGTGTGTGCTGAATTGAGAGCTCTTGGGAAGGTTAAATAACCTTTTCCATAGTGTTAGTTCTGTAAAAGTAACATTTTTGCTGTAGGATATCTCATTAAGATGCTTGCTTGTAGATGCCTGTCTGAGGTCTTCAGTCCTGTATTGCTGGTAGCCTGTAAACTCTTTGAGGAGGTAGTGGTGAAAATTAGCTATACTTATTGCATAATTGGCTCTTTTTTTTTTTTTTTTTAATGAAAGCAGATCCTGCACTATCATCCTGCACTTATGCTGGCCTTTTTGAAGTTAAGTGGCTCAGGAGGCTGCCAAGGCACTTAGATTGTTTTTTAGCACTTGTATTTTGATTTTTTTAAGCTGGGCTTTTTGGAATGTTCTGGCTGCAGACCATCTTATCCTAGGGGAATCCTCCCTCATCATGATTTCTTGACACTTTTATAGAAAGAGTAAAATAGCTGAAACTTGTCACTAAAGAAAAGGGACCACTTTCTAGCACTTCACCTAAAAGGAGAAGGAAATGAAAGAATTGTGGGTTATTTGCATCTATGGTATTCAACATAGAGTGTGCTGGTTTATTCTTTAAAATTAGTTGCTTTTGCATTTTGAAATGCTCTGGTACACATTGTGAACTGCCTTCCCCTTGGCTCGTGGCAGTGCCAGGCTCTGTTGCTCCACAGACACTTTAAGCTGGTGGTTTCATGTCAGCAGTTCTTTGCCTTTGGCATCTTGTTGCTGCACTGTCCTCTCCTTGGTCTGCACAGCTGCTTGTCCTGCCACATGGTGAACCATATTGAGAAACTGAGCTGGTGAAACTAACCCAGGAAAAGGGAAAGGTGGTTAGTTTCCATCCAGACTGGTTCCCAGATACGATTCTGTGAGCAGCTGCACAAGTGCTTATTTAGGGTGGAACGAGTAAGAAAGGGTGATGCAGGGCTGGCAGTATTTGGCTGTTGCCAGTGCTGGCTGAGCTGCAACACAATGGGGTTTTCATTTTGTGTATTCCAACATCTCCAGCAGAAAATTATATGAAACGCATAGGAGGTAACACTAGAGATTTAAAACTTCCCTTAATATAATATTTACTTTGTCACAAAACAAAGCCCTTGATGAGGAATTCTAGAGCCTATTTCAGTTGTCTTTGGGTATGTCTTTGTAGCTGACAGTCTCCCAGTTGAAGCTAATTATCTTTGATCAGGAGAGATTAATTAACTCTGAATGTTGCCTCCGTAGAGTTTTGATGAAATCTGAATAATTCAGTATAATATCAGCGAACATAGTGGGCAAACTGGAAGTTTATTTTCAGGATTCAAGTCCCTCTGTCATCATGACCTCACACTAAAGAATGTGAATGATAAAATTGTCTATGTCTTTGGAAATTTGTTCCCTATCGGCCAGGCTAAATGGACAAGTAATGGCATAGGAGAAGGAGAGTGCTGGCTAAGCTGGAGATTCAAGTAGACATCCATTACCTGTTGCACATTGTCTCGGTTTGACAAAATTAGGAGGAAACGTCCTCAGATGAACGTATCCTCTAGTGGAAGGCAGGTTTCGGCAACGCCTCCCCCACAGGTTTCAAAGGAGTTCCTTGGAGGAAAGTGAAAAAAAACTCTGTTTATTTAACAAGCAGGGTGCACGCAGGCACGAGAAGAAAATGAAAAATGTTAGATAATAAAACCTCTCGCTGTGGAAAAAACCTGGTAGATTTAGAGTCCTTTCTGCAGGTGTGGCTCTGCTCTCTCCGGAGCTGGGGTGCGGCGTGGGCCCTCTCCGGGCCTCGGTGTGGGACCTCCCGGTGTTGGTGTTCCGGACCGGAGCAAAGCTGAACAGTTCTAGGAGTAAAAGAAGAAGCCTCAGTCCCCGGAAAACTTCTTACTTCAGCTAATGGACGAGAAGCTAGCTAAAAAGCAAAGGACTGCAACTCTCTTCCCTGCTGCAGAGCTGAGAGCTGGGGAGAGAGCGTGGGAGCTATCTCTGTTCTTTGAACACAGCCGCCGAAGGAATTTCACTGCCTTCCACCCCCTCCCCCCGATCTGGCTTAAAGGCACAGCCCGACGATGGGGACTGCAGTATCATACAGTCACCCCAGGACACACACTGAGTTCTGAACTGTGTTGTGGTCTCATAGCTCCAGATTTAATGATCCTCTTCCAATGGGTTTGGGAGAAGTGAGACTTTAACCTAAACTCCAGATCCTGAAGTCACAAGCCATGGAGATAAGGACTCACATCTTGTTCAGAGGTGCAGGTGTAGGTTAGGACACTCGACAGCTTTTTTTTTTTTTTCCCAAACCTCATTGGCCTCGTGTACTGTGAGTGGCAAGAAACTTGTTCGACTTTGCTTGAGAGCTAATCAAGGAAACATACTACTTAAAGCAGGCACGCAAATTAGTTAGCAGTCCTTAAGAGAGCTGGAGAAAGTTGCCCTCTTTGTTAGAGTGCTATGTGGGCTGTTCTTTGTAAGGGATTAAAGGAAAAAAAAAGATACCAAAAATGAAGGGAATGAGCATGGTAGTTGATTTCTGTGCTATTGAAGTTAATAAAAGAGAGATGGCACATAAAATTCTTGAATCATTTTTATAGGTAGCAAAATGCATGTTCAAAGACATTTCTTAAGGAGCGTTTCAGTTGCACATAAACACAGCCAGCAAAGCTAGCCAGCTTTGAGATTAGATGTGAAAAAATGTTCAAGGTCCATGTGGCTTCTTTTAAGTGAGGCTTAATCCTTCTGTTGACATTTTTGATACCAGTTTCTAAGAAAATAAGACCATGTAGTCCCATAGAACGTTTTGTGTTGGATGGTTTTTTTTGTTTTTAATTTTGTAAGTCATGTATATACTAGAGATACCTGGGCATCCTATCTCTCTGTTTTTAGTCTAAATCATAAATAGACTTTGAGTGGAATGAATCCATCTGTGATTTTTAGGCTGTCACATGAACAGAAATGTAATATTCCTCATACCTTTCCATGAAGGAAAACTAATATCTTGCTGAAGTGGTGTTAAGTGATATAAAGTGTCATACTGTGATTCTAAAACAGATGATGGCCTTTTACTCTTGTTTAAAGCCTTTTAAGACAAGCTGCAAACAGGAAAATTGTCTTTTGGTTTCAAAAGCATTTAAAATGTGCTTTTGGTCAATCTATTTTAAGGTGGATTCAGACTTACAAGTGAAGAAGCTTTTGGGAAAAAAATGGTGTAAGATAAACTCTGAGGTAAAAGCATGCACTAAACTAGTTGTTTGAGGCTTGTTGGTGGATTTTGGTGATCCACAAAGTATGTGGAGCCATTTGTCAACATCCCCATGGTATTGGGTGAGACACTGCTGAGTTGAAAGATTGATTAGGAAAATAGAACACTGAAGGATTTGGTGAGAACTTTATGTATTTGAAGTGGCAGTTCGCTGAGTGCTACATTCATGGGAGGCTGTTTGAAGCATGGGTCTTCGAAGTTACGTTAGAAACAAAAGCTAAGCAGCGATTTAAGAGTGACACTCTTGCAAAATTGCTTTTTGCAATTAAAACTAGTTAAATTTTATGTGAAGTTAATAATGTAAAATATTTGTCGAAGATTAAGGGTGTGGTGTGCCTTGAAGCTAAGACTTTATGCACAGCTATTAAAGCTGTTTGGCACAGAGAGGTGAGAGAGAGAGATTGATTTGATCTGATGATTTTCATTCAAGGTGCAGTATTGTAGTAAACCAAGATAATGTTGGAGTTGGATGAAATCACTTAAACTAAATATTTTAGTGACATATCCTACTGTATTAATTCCAAGGGAAAAGGACTTTCTCGTCATAGCAGATGGTAACTGACAGTTAAAATCTCAAATTTCACTGTGCCCTTAATTTTCCCTGAAAATCTTGATATGTCTTCCTGATGTATTTTATTTAAGGTTGTTAGAGCAATTTCCAGGATTATTGTGAAATCAGGAAGCTTTGTTCAGCCAGTTCCTAATGGCTATGGATTAGGTGGTGGTTTATGGTTGAGCTCTTTGTCCACTAATGCTTGTTGAAAATAGCTTTGGCTGGGAAGTGTTTCCAGTGCGATGATGCAGAACATCTGGGTGATGCTGCTGCTGTGTTTGAAGCTGATAGTGTCACATATTTGCTTGAAACTGCTCGAAGAGTTTGGGTAATTAGACATGTGGGATAAAAACGACATACAGGACATGAGTAAGAATAGCTTCTCTTGAATATCAGTGTTGCTTAATGCAAGCTTGTAGGTGCTTGTTGCTTGTCCTGTGGCTTTGCTGAATCCTGGCTGTTGACACTTGCTGTCTGACAGAGAAAATGTTGTGTTTGGTGGGATACTTTTTTCACAACAGTGCTTTGGGAATCATTAAAATGCTTTGGAAAAAAAAAGAGAAAGGGTTTGTGTTCAATCTAAGGAAGTACTTTGACTCTGTTTTTCTTATTTTTAGCGTCGGCTTCGTCATCTTCGGAATATTGCTGCACGTAACATCATCAATAAGAATGGTTATCGCCTCTTGGATACGTACTTCACTCTTCACTTGTGTGGTAACACCAAGATCTACAAAGGTAAACCAGGCTTGCTATCAACCTTTTTGCTAGCTAATCTTTGAAATCTTTGAATTCTTATGATATGAATTCTCTCTTTTTTCTTTCCCCTCCCCCTTGACAACTTGCTGCCATTAATTACATCACCTTTGCTAACACTGGAAAAGAGCTCTTTAGTTTCCTCAACTTCATAAAAGCTTTCAGTGTTAGCAGCCATGGAAGCAAAAGAGATGGCAGGTTTGGTAGTCTCTTAAATCAGCCTATTTTTGTCATTGCTCTTCCCCCAGTGATGATGTAAGAAATTGGGAACTTCCAAGGGCACATAAAAGTGAAAGCTTTTGGAACTTTAGTTGTCTTTTTTGGGGAAGAGTATCCAACCCTGTACATGCCAGTTGTTTTACAGAATATACATCAGCACACAATGTTATCAAAGTTTTCAAAAAATAGAATTGTCAGCCAATGACATGAAGCATCCAGGCATCTGTTCTAGTTTGGATAACTGTGTTCAAGCATTAGATCTCATCTCTTTCTTGCTTTGCTTTCCCACTACAATATATAGCTCTTCATTGTGGAGAGATGTTATTAAAAATACGTTTTTATTCTCCTTTTGGTGTGATCGGAGATGAATGTTGGTTTTCTCCTAATTTTTATTTTCATCTGGCACAATGCCAGATCTGGCATCTTGCCTTGTTTATTTTTTTTAGAAGGATAAGAATACAAAACTTTAGCTTGCTTCCTGGGCTTTGTTGTGGTGGTTGGTTGAACCTGTCACTTATGACTGTTTCTGTGGTGTTCAGTGTTAGGGACTGTTTTGCACTTCATCAAAGCTTTATCCTTGGTCTCCAGTGGGCTGGGATATTGTACAAAATCTGTATTCCTGCCTCTAGAGCTGTCTGTCTAAAGTCTTTAAGCTCTTGCTTTGGCTGGGAAAGCCAAGCATCAGGAGTTGCTTATTCATACATCAGCAGTTGCTTATTCCCATTTAAATACAGGGTTGTTGGCACCTCTGTCAGGTAACTTGACTGTTCCCTCTCTGAGCACCTGGAACAGGTCACCCTCGCTCTACAAGAAAGCTCTGTAATTAATTTGTCCAAGCTTCTGTGTTCCAGGAAGATGTTGTGTGGCAAACCAGTTACTTTGCAAATGTCATGCAAATACTATTAAGTACCATGGCATGTTCTTTCCACAGAAATCGAAGCCTCAGTAAACTTTGAGAATTATCATGGGTATAAAGACGAAATGCTACATTTAAATAATGACTTGTAATAACTAAGTGTGAAAGAGTAATTTTAGTCAAAAGCATGACTACATTTCAAAGTCTTTCTCATGAATCAGTTACTAAAAAACTGGACCCACTAACGTTTGTCTTTCTTGAGTGTTAGTTATTTTAACTTTTTCTGTTTCAAATACTAAGATTTGTATCAGTATTTAAGGTAATCTAAAGGTGCTTTTTTACTTATTTTCCTTTAGAATTTTATAAGAGTGAGGTGATCAAGAATTCTCTGGTAAGTTCATTTAATGTGGAAAAACTTTGTTTTAAAAATTATATTTACTGCAGTATATTGATTTCTCCACTGAATGGCAACTGTTTAATGTATCTTTCCACTGTTCAGTTCTGTTAGGAGCATTGTGTTCTTCTCCTCCTTTTCAGATTCTTTTCATGAGGGTTAGAATAGGAAGCTACTGAGTAGTAGAAATGCTGATTTCTATTAGCATCTTTGTGTTGTGTAGGAAAACAGCAAGGAACATGTACCTGCCGTATATATACATATATTCTTTGAAGAACTAATAGCTGTAAGAAACTGAAGTTTGAAAACATTAGGTTTTCCAAATTTTTCAGTTTAGATTAGTGAAGGGGCCAGAACTGAACAGTTTATTACAAATGAGGAAGGGTAGTAGTAGGATGGGAGTAGGATGTTGCAAATGTTGGCTAAGGGAGTTTGAAAACCTGCTGAAGACTTTTTAATGCCTGCATTAACAAGGTAGAACTGCTCCATTTATAGCACCCTGGATAAATGCTTTGAAACCCTCCTGAATGAAAGAAAAACTGTCTGCATACTCAAGACTGCTAACTTCTCCAATTTCTCTCTTAAGTTGATAGGATTTTTAGTTCTCTCTATTCTAAATCAGGAAAAGGAAAAACAAAAAAGGAAACTAACTACAGAACATAAGTGATGGAATAACAAAAATCTAAATAAAAGATGTCTTGAGGACATCCGTATATCACCTATGGATATTTTAATGACCTGGTATTCTTGTGCCTGAATAGCTATGAAATATCCTTTCTTGTTAGGAGAACTTGATTAATGCATTTCTTCTGTAATGCTTACTGGTAACTTTGCCTCTCCCTTCTTTTCAGAGGCATCTTATTCCAAATTGGCTCATCCCAGTTCAGGGATGCTTGGCCATTTCCAAGCTGCTTAAGTGCTAGAAGGGAAGGCAAGTTCTTTCATGGGGTGGTCGGTTCCTACTTTTTGTTTTGGAGGAGCTACTGTTTCTGTGTTCAGCAGAGGAGGGAGAGAAATATATATAAAAGCACTTTCCCATTTCTGCTTTTGGACACCCTGTTGTCTCTTGGCACTAGTAATGTTGGATTGACTTGGTTTTCTTACAGCTTGGGTCAGTTCTTTGGATGTTGTTAGAGATGAGTGGAAATTCTTGGAACGTTGTGTTTGTAAATCCGAGTTCTGATGGAATTTGCAGTTTAGCTTAATGTGTGCTGCTTCTGAAAAGCTCTGGGTGCAAGTCTGATCTCGTGGAATAAAGATGAGCTTTTAGTGACAGCATTTGAGGATTGAGCATCAGTCAAGGAGGAGTAGAATGTGAACAAATATGTCAGCAAATTGTGCAAATTTAATTATTGGGGAATAGATCAGCATTTAACTTTGGCAATACAAGCTATACCCTGGTTTTCAGAAGCTGAATTATAACTGTGAAAGGAATGTTACTTCCATTTTGAAAGTTCCTGATTTGGTTAAACTGAATTAGTAATTTCTGAAGTAAATTCTTTGATGTCTTGTAATGGAAGGAAGCAAAACCCATTCACAGTTTCTGAAGTACTTTACAGCATGTACCTTTTAACTGAGGAATTCTCTCTAGCAAACAGTGTAAGGAAGCAGCAGAGATTGCTGGCTTCAACTCTTTGTGAACCTTGAAATGGCTGTTGTTCCTCATTCTTAAGATTTTTTAAAACCTTTGAGGGGGGCTTTGCTACTTTTTGAATTGTCAATGTTTGGACTAGTGTCAGCCTGTTTAAATTGTATTTATCCTTCTTTGAATACTCAGAATCCAACATGGAGGAGTCTGGACTTTGGAATAATGCCTGATCGTCTTGATACCTCTGTCTCTTGTTTTGTTGTGAGGATCTGGGGTGGCAAGAAGGAGCACTTCCAGCTTTTGATTGAATGGAAGGTCAATCTAGATGGGTTAAAGTACTTGGGCCAGCAGGTAACGTGAAAATATTTTTTCTCAGCTTTCTTCTTAAGGAAACAAAACATCTGGATTAATTAATGTATAGTATGCTAAGAAAGGAAATGAGTCTTCAAAGGTTGTATTTTAAAGCTTGATTACAGATATCATGTTAGTTTACATCAGAGCTTTAAATCATAAAATCATGCAGTGGTTGGGGTTGGAAGAGACCTTAAAGATCATCCAGTTCCACCCCCCTACCATGGGTAGGGACACCTTCTGCTAGCCCACCCAACGTGGCCCACTTCCAGGCATGGGGCAGTCACAGCTTCTCTGGGCAGCCTGTGCCCTCACCATTCTTGCAGCCAAGAATTTCTTCCCAATATTCTATTTAACCCTACCCTTTGGCAGTGAGAAGTCATTCCCCCTTGTCCAAAGTCCCTCTCCAGCTCTCTTGGAGCCCCTTGAGCCAGTGGCAGGGGCTCTAAGCTCTCCCTGGAGCCTTCTGTTCTCCAGACTGAGTTCTCGAGTCTTACCTCTGTTAAGTTTCCCGCTCTCTTAGTTATTTTTGTCACCTGTAAATACAATAATAGGAAAGATGCTCCAGCTAGTGTTTCTGATTTCAAAGTAGAATGGCTGAACATAGTAACTGTTGTTAAAGTGTGAAGCAAACAGGTTTTCCATGGTTAAATTCAGTTTTCTCTTGAGATTTTATGTACTTCTAGAATTACAGGTGATGGAAAAACTGCTTTAGACTCTTGGAACAATTTTTGTTCATTTGGTGTGAAAATGTGCAGTAAGCTGGCTGTAAACTGATTTGTTTTCTTCCTTCCCTACAGATCCATGCAAGAAACCCAAATGAGATTATTTTTGGTCTCAATGATGGTTATTATGGAGCTTCATTTGAACAGAAGGTAAAGGTGTCTTGTATTTGTTCTGGCTTGTTGGTATTGGTGACAAACTGAAAGTCGATCAGTGAGCTTGATTTTTCACATTTGGATGCTCAGAACATTAAAATGCATTGTTTTGAGAAGAAGTATTTTTTTGACATGACAGATAAGAACTAATATCTTGCCTTGATTACATGGATATCTGTGGTGTTTTGAAAAGACTTAGGGTGTAGTATTTAAGGTCCAAAAATCCTTTGGTTACTGAAAATAAGCTTTGACTATATTATTTGAGGCAGCCATTTCATTCAAACATAGGACATACTGAAAATGATGTTGTTGTTAAGACTCATTTTCATGGCAAATATAAAACCACAAAGTTTTGGTTATCAGCCTGAAGCCTAGAGTTTGTAGGTCTTTACTGGGAAGCTGTTTATTTGCTCATGCTGCACCTGTTTTACTCCATGGGTTTTTTTCCTCAAGTATCCACTATAGTATTTGTGCCTGTTCAGCCAGTATTGCCTATGATTATTGCCTCATTGATGATGAAAAGATTTAAACTTACCTGTTGTAAATAGTGCATCTGACAGGTTTTTTTAATCCCAAATTGTTGCTGGCAGTGCTGTGGTACAGATAGGTTGTGTTAAGGAGTCCCTGATTGGAGAGGAGATGACTCCTTGACACACAGCTGCACTTTCTGCATTCAGTTTTCCTGAAGCAGGATGCAATTGTAGTTCTTCAGGATTTCGGTACTGACAGCCTGGGCCTGAATTCGAAGATGGGGACATTATCTTCTTTTTCTGATTATTGTCAGGACTTGTTCCCTAGCTCATAAGGTTTAAAGGTACTTCTTGGTTTTGGTTATAGAATCATATAATAGAATCGTTTGGGTTGGAAGGGATGTTCAGGACTATCTCATTCCAGCCCCCTGCCATGGACAGTGACACCTCCCACTAGACCTGGTTGCTCCAAGCCTCATCCAACCTGGCCTTGAACACTTCCAGGGATGGGGCAGCCACAGCTTCTGTGAGCAACCTGTGCCAGGGCCTCACCATACTCACAGGGAAGAATTTCTTTGAAATATCCAGTCTAACCCTGCTTTCTGTCAGTGTGAAGTCATTCCCCCTTGTCCCAGACTCACAGAGTCACAGAATATTCTGAGTTGGAAAGGACCCACTAGGATCATTCTGTCATTTCAGGCCCTTGTCCAAAGTCCCTCTCCAGCTCTCTTGCAGCTCCTTTAGGCACTGGCAGGGGCTCTAAGGTCTCCCCAGTGCCTTCTCTTCTCCAGGCTGAACACTCCCAGTTCTCCCAGCCTGTCTCCAGAGCAGAGGGGCTCCAGCCCTCAGAGCATCTCCATGGCCTCCTCTGAACTTGCTCCAGTAACTCCATGTCCTTCTGATGTTGGAGATTGCAGGATGCAGCACTGCAGGTTGGGTCTCTCACCGTGCAGGTTCCTCATTCTGTATCTCTGTTGCAAATACAGTCATAGCCTGTCAGGTAGAGGAGCAAAGTAGGAATCTCTGATAGCATTACTGGTGGACAAATTCTAAGTAATGCAGGCAATTGTGGTATAGTAATTGTCTTACCTGAATAAAAGAACCATAGCCAGAGCCTCTTTCTTGTTACTGTCACTGATTCTTCACTTTTTATTCTAGAGATGTTATAAAACTTTTAAATTCTATATCCTTGATAATATATAGGTATTAGGAGCTTTTACCTTTCTTCCTCTCTTCTGTCCAGCAGCAACTTGGCTGTTGCTGAGATGCTGAAAAAAAATGTTATCTTTGAGTCATGTTCTTACTCAAGTTGCAAGTTTTTTACTGCCATGGATACTAAAAAGGTTGGGTTTCAAAGGTTTCAAAACCCTTTGTGTGTGCCTTCTGAGAGCACTGAAGGGTACTCTTTCTTTACTATAGATGTCTGACAGTAACTCTTCCAGTGTTTACAGCTTCTCTTCTCAGTATAAATACAAAAGTGTGCTGCCAATATAGCTGCTTTGTTCTTGATCACATTTGACTTTCACATAATTGTACCTCCAACTTCTGGACTTGAACAAGTTTATTATTATTTTGCAGCAGTAAGTTTGCTGGAATATTTCAGCAGGGTTCTGCTACTTTCATCAGGACCATGTCCAATGTATTTTCCTGTTTCCTTTCTGGCACTGGACCACTGAAGCACTTGTTCCTCTCTGTTTCACTCTCTCTACTAATCATACACTGAACCTTTAATTGGCGTTGCTTGAACTGGACCAATGTTTAAATAAGATAGATGTGCGCTTCAGGACTTTATTCTGAAGCTGTTAACCTGGATTTAAAGTGTTCCTTATCCTCGAGCAGCTTTCTGAATCTGATTTTGTCTGAGGCTTCATGCTTGTGTGTAAAACCAGTATTCACCAAGATTCAACATAATCAATTCTGGATGCTATAGTAGCTTTCCTAAAGCCAGGTTTCTCTTCCTCTGGGTTTCCTCAGTGCCTTCCTGACTTACAGATTGCCTTTCAACCATTTTATGTTTGCTGCTTCCAACTGATAGAACTCACCCTTGTTCTTGCAGTGATACCTTTTCAGAAAGTACATTGAGGGAAGCAAGTTCTAGTTAATGACTAGCTTTCTGTTGTCTCCTTAAAGAAGTAAAAGCAGAATTAGTCAATACAGCTCTCTGTATTATAGCTCAAAATAATTTGACTATTGTCAGAGGCATGGGGAAAAGAAAAATAAGGTGTATTTTTTT